>NC_137779.1:10972466-11461466 GCF_963455305.1 Plecotus auritus
AGGGAGACTGATGCCTGCTGATGAGTTGGAATGCTGGATCAAGCCTTACCTGAATCTATTATGGCCTTTTTGGATTCCATGAGCCAGTATATTCCTTTTTTCCCCCTCCTTAAGTCAAATTTAAATTGAATTTCTGCATTGCAACCCTCCTGAACTCTCTGTGTGCCTTCACCCATCAGTTACCTTGGATCTAACTTCCACCAGGATCAGCTGAGGTCTGGGAAAAAGTACACCAGCCTTCAGCCACTCCCTGCAGCCCCCTCCCCCCACCTCAGAGGCACAGCCCCGGGCCTTGCAGGAGGACAGGGGACAGCTGTGAAGCATCCACACCGAGGCCTGCCGAGCCCCTGCACTGACTATTAAAATTCAGTGACAATAAGCAGCACTAATTAAAAGCAAAACTAAATACTTAATAAGACAAATGAGGTGGCAGCATTTAAAGTCAGGATGAGAGAGCTGGCAGTAATTAAAAATAAAGATTAATTTCTTTGCCTTCTCTAAAAAATGTGTGTGTCCAGAACAGGTTTTGTTTTGTTAATGTACAAAATGCCATGGGAACAAACACAGGATGGGACTGGTTCTGCCTCGGGTGGGGGTAAGGGGAGTCTCCCCAGGTGAGGAAATTTGGGCTGGCTCTTGAAGGATGAGCTGGAGTGTGCAAGACATGAGGATGGAGGAAAGGATGAGGGGAACTGAGTAGGCAAAGGCTCAGAGGCGTCATTGGACTGGAATCTTTAGGGAACAGAGAAACCCGTGACGATGAAGCCTGGGGTGATGGGAGGGCAGGGAGGAGGCGGAAACAGGACTGAAAAGAGAGAAAGGGGTGCCAATGACGAACCGTGACTGCGGCTCAACAACCACAGCGCGTAGCATCCCCAGCACTCCCCACGCAGACAACCCTCCTTCCATTTAAAGACCCAGAAGCCAAGACCACATGCTTTTAGCAGCCCGTTCAGCAGGGTGGCTTAGGGTTCGGGTTTGGGGGTCAAGCCATTCAGCCTGACAAGTATATTCACCTCCCTGACCTCATCTGTAGAGTGGGGACAGATACAGGATCCAGGTCAAAAGAGAATTCCTGTGAGGATGGAGTAAGATAATGTATAGGAAGTCCTGGATCCAGGGCCTGGCACAAAATACCCCTGGTCAAGTGGAAGCTATCATTGATTTGTGTTATGAGTAACGATTCCTTCTTCTCCTGGATGATGGATCCCTCTGAGCCCTGAGTCTATAAACCCAAATGCCAACCTAGGAACCGCAGAGGCAGAGGCTGTTAACAGCGCAGCCTGCGGGGCTCCCGCACAGCCCAGCCAATTACCTGATTCCTTGATAAAGCAGAAACTCGCCTTTGTTGTGCTGTTAACCGAGCTTATCTTGGCCCAAGAGGAACCGCTTGGGGCGGGTTTCTGCATTCGTGCGTGCGCAGACACACGGCCCCAAACAGGGAAATGTGATTAGACGGGTCTGCGTATTAACACAAGTCGTTTCGCTTAATGGCCCCTGGCTGCCACTTGGGCCCAGGTTGCAATGAAACTCACTGGGATTAAAATTCAGCGGGAACGGACGTACCTACGGCCCTAAATCTCATCATCCCTCGGAGACCCCGAGTGTCATCCTGATCCTTCCCTTAAGGACAAAATACAGACAGTCCCCAACTTACAATGGTTTGACTTACGATTTTTTTCATTTTATGATGGTTCCCAAGCGATACAATATTAAATTATATGCGACCAATACTTCATTATACAACGGGCTTTGTTTAGATGATTTTGCCCAACTGCTGGATAGTCTAAGAGTCCTGAGCACGTTCAAGGTGGGCTAGGCTAAGCTATGATGTTTGGTTAGGTGTGCCAAGTGCATTTTCAATGTACAGTATTTCCAACTAAAGCTGTGTTTCCTGGGGGGAAGTAACCCCATTATTACGTCAAGGAACGTCTGCATTCAGAGCAGAGGGTGGCACTTCCTCCTTTTTTAAAGACAGCAGTCCCCATCCTCTCCTCTGAGGAGCATTCCCATTTCACAGATGAGAAAACTGAGGCCCTGGGATTTGTCCAGGTCACACCGGGAGCAGGTGGACTATTCAAGGACTCAGACCTGAGTCATTATCAATGAGCCTTCCGACCACCCTTCTCTATTGAATGTCAGTGCAAACAATGTAATCTTTGGTTAAGCCTATTAATTTGCTGTTTTTATATGGCAAATACCATTGTACGGGGGCAGCATCAAATGGCCCAACCTAATAACAAAAATAGCTTTGTGGGGCATCTTCCATTCACTCCTCCAGGTCCACTCACCCTCCGCCCTGCTCTGTGCCCTGGGAGGCTGTCCTGCGTGGACAGTATCAACAGCAACCTTGCCCTCTGGCTTCCGGTTGGGTTTATCTATGGAAAGACACCAGCAGAAGACTGGAGGGGGTGAGAAGAAAGACGGACTGGGGTACTGACCCCCTGGGCCTCTCCCGCCAGCCACCATGGCCTCTGTTGAAGGTCACAGCTCTGGTCGGGAGGACCTCTCCATAGAGCCCTGTCTCTTCTGGTCCATAACTGTCCCACCTCTGCCCCCATCCCCGGCCTGGAGGGGATGCTGGCCCTCTGTGGGCTACTGGGGTGCTTTAGCATCCTGGCTCCCCTTGACCTCGCTGGCTTGCTCATGTGTCTGTAAACAGTCTCTTCATTAAATTATCTTCGTTTTACTCCACCCATATGCCACCCACTCTTCTGGGTACTCAACTCACCTAATCCTCACAATGACCCGATGAAATGGTGATCGGTCCCCTTTCACAGGTGAGGCACCTGGAGCACAGAGAGGTTGGGCACCTTCTCCCAGGCTGCACAGCTGGTGAGTGATGGGGCCACCTTTGGAGTCCCTGCAGTGTGACTCCGGAGCCTACGCTCTGACCGACTCACTATCCTGCCCTGAGGGCTGTACTTCGCAAAGGTGGACAGCACAGACATTGACGGCCTTTGCATGGCGATTCCCACACACACACCACCTCATTTCCTCCTCAGCCCCATCCTAGGAAGTAGGCCCTGGCGTTATTAAGATTCCTGAGACTCAGATGTTGCCTTAACTTGCCCAAGATCACCAGCCAGGAATGGCAGAGCTACCAGCTTATAAAGCCAGCTGTGTCTCCCTTTAATACCAACACTCTTAACCACGACTTTGGATAACCACTCTCATAACACAGCTGCCCAGCCGCATATGGCATCAGCAGGTGACAGGTAAAGGAAGGGAGAGTCTGGCTTAAGGGAAAGAACAGTTTTTTAACCATCAGAGGTCTCAAAAGGAGGGTGTGCGACGTTGATGGGTAACGCATTCCCAGGCACTCGAGGCAATCAAACACCAATAACAAAACTACTTGTCAAGGGTGTTGGAAAGAGGGCAGTGTGCTTTTCTGAAATTGGGAAAAAAACTGGCTCAAGCTCACAGACTCTTCCCTCACAACCTGGACTTGGCCGCTTACCAAGCAGTCAGAGCCGGTAGAAAAGGGTCCTCTCGCCTTAGGTGCTCCCTGCCCTGGGAAAATGCGTATTTTCACTTTGTCCTCGTGAAGAAGAAGCTACTAGAGCCTCAGGAGAGGCTCTCCTTGTCTTCTCACCTCACAACACACACGCACACGCACACACACACACACACATGCACGCACACGCACACACACACGCACACGCCACCCGCCTGCACCCATGGCACAAATTTCATGACAGAATCTTCCATCAGAAGCTCAAGCTTTGAAGTCACATGGACCTGGGTCCAACCCCCGGCTAAGCTCAAGCTTGGTGAGCCTGAGCAAATTAATGAACATTTCAGAGCCTCAATTTCCCTGTCTGTAAAATGGGGCAGTAACTGCCTCTACTTCGCAGAGTTGTTGAGAGTTTGGAGTGGAAAAAGGGGTAGGAGAGAGTATCAAGGCCAGTGCCGGCACCGGGCACCCCCTTTCTGAGGTTACCCAGGAGCTTCTGCAGAACCCCCCCCCCCCCCAAAATAACGTGGGTTTCAGAGTCTCTGGCCAGGACGGGTACTTTCTGCCTCATGCAGTCTGGCCACGGCCACTTCCCTGGGGTATGGATTCTAAGAAATCCGAGACCATGTCAGAAAAAAACAAAAAGCTTCTCTTAGTTCCCATGAATAATAGATCTTAAAGACCTGCCTCCATCCATTGCCCTCTGCTGCCCAGACCTCTCTGGCGCCAGGCGGGGGAAAGGAACAGAAATATGAATCTCGGTGTTGGCTGGAGAACATGAATGAACCACAAAATCCCCGTCTCTCTCCCTGTGCACCCCCCGCCCCCCCCCGTAAACAGCCATCAAGTATGGATGGAGCACTCTGCAATTTGCAAAGCCCCTGGTCTTCACAATCGAGCATCTTAAACTTGAACCTGCATCAGAGACCCTGAAAGTCTTGTGAGAGCAGACCGATGGCCACTTCCCAGCTTCGGGGTTTCTGATTTGGGGGCTCCTGAAGGGAGCCCGATAATTTGCATTTCTATAAAGGTCCCTGTGATGCTGGTGCTGCAGGTCTGGGGACGGCCCTCTGAGAGCCACCGCTTT
Organism: Plecotus auritus; assembly: GCF_963455305.1. NCBI lineage: Eukaryota > Metazoa > Chordata > Mammalia > Chiroptera > Vespertilionidae > Plecotus > Plecotus auritus. The sequence goes on from NC_137779.1 coordinate 10,977,011, forward strand.
GTGCAAGTCTAGAGAAAGCGGAACCCGGCAGACCCAGCTTCCTGGTCCACGGCTGCGTTCACTGGTCCTGAGTCAGAGCAAATAGCTCTGGGGTGTGCTGAGTAATGTGACCCGAAATTGGGGGACCCCCAGGGGAAGGCTGAGGGCTGCGAGGCTTTTCCTCCTCTCGTTTCTCTCCTTTTAAAACGAATCCACCGCTTAAGAGACTGTCCCTGAGCATTTGCTGCTGCTGCTGCTGCTTCCCCACGCGGCCCAAACCCTTGGCCTGCAATGCAGGGCTTCTTAAATATTGAATAAGCCTCCTGCTCCACCAGCAGCCGGCCGGGGCTGAGGTAATGGTGATATTGACAAAGGCTTTAATCAGGTTAAAGCCATCAGGCTGCTGAGCTGGTTTTATAAAAGACCTTCGCCTGCTTCCCCATCACCGAAATCTCTGGTGCCTCCACGCCTTCCTTGCCATCCCTCCAGACCCTTCCAGAGGTTTGCCGATGGCACTAGCAGGGGCGTGGGGACAGAAGCTGGGAGGGATCCCAACTTCTGAGAAAGCATGAGAACTAGCCCACTAGACCCCGACTGTCCACCTGGGAGCTCCCCAGTGGGGCCTCAGCCACCGGCCGGCGGCCAGGTGTGCTGTGGCTTGGAGCAGGTGTGGCCTCCACCCGCACCCACCTGGCAGTGCTCATCGCCCTAGCTACCAGGGTCCACCAGGGAGGATCTGAGGCCTCCAAATTAACCAGCTGCCTTTCCCAGCCTGCCTGGGACTGCCATTGTTGTCACTTTTTGTTGGATTTACGCTTTGTCGTTGGCCTGGTGGACCTGCTTTGCCTCGGAGCTTTGTGGCTTGGCCATTGCCATCCTGAAACCTAGACCTTTTTCTGGCCCCTGACTCGCTGTGTGAGCTTGGGAAATTGGTGCACCTCCCTGGGGCTTAGTTCCTTCTTCATCTGTAAAGGAGGCGGCAATTCCAACGCTCCCCGGCAGACGGTTATTGTGAAACAATATTGACTCTAGATGTAATTTCCTTAAAAATGTAAGTCCTGCCTGGCCAGTGTTGCTCAGTGGTTAAGCATCGATCTATGAACCAGATTCCTGGTCAGGGCACATGCCTGGGTGGTGGGCTCAATCCCCAGGGGGAGCATGCAGGAAGGAGGCAGCCGATCGATAATATTCTCTCGTCATTGATGTTTCTCTCTCTCCCTCTCCCTTCCTCCCTGAAATCAATATAAATATATTTTTAAAGGTAAGTCCTATATCATAATAAGCAGCTAATATTTAGATAGTACAGCATGTACTAGCCACTCCGAGTGCTTCATATAGATATTAACTCATGTAATCCCACAGCAACTCTATGAGGAAGGTGCTATGATCATTCCCATCTTACAGGTGAGTAAACTGAGGGCAGGGAGGCCACGTAACAGGCCCAAGGTCACAGGCTGGCATGGAGCACCGCCGGAACCCCAAGGTCTGGAGGCAGGGACTGTGCTTCTGACCACTGAGCACACTGCCTCCTACTGGTCGGTGCGGTGCGCGCCAGTCCTTCATGAGAACGACATCCAGGCTCTCGATCAGGCCAGGACGAGCTGAAGACTAGACCCCATGTCTGCAAAGCTCTATGCTGTTAAGCAGCATTCCTCAGCTGCTCCGTCTTCACAGCAACCCTGACAATAAGTGAAGTGCTGACTGATTGTTACCCCGTTTTACAGCGCAGAGCAATGGGGCCCAGGGAGGTTCATTTCCCTGCTGGGAAAATTCAGCATTGGGCTTTGGTGTCCAAAAGATCTGAGTTTGGGCCCCTGAACCTACCCTTCCCTGACGATGTGAATTTGGAGAACCAAGATCTCTCTGCTGTCTGCAGCCTCAGAGTCCTGGCCTACAAACTGGGCATCAGCATAAGGCCTCTTTCCCCAGGTTTTGTGAGGACTCAAGGAGATCACTCATTTCAATTCCAAGTGCAGGGTCTCACCCCCATGACTGCTCTGTGTCTTGGTGGACAAGCCCCTGGTCCCTTCACTTCCTGTACGAAACCACGGCTCTAGGATACAACTGCCATGTGGCATGGCTGGGACTTGACCCCAAATAGAGAGCTCTTAGCTCAGTGGTCTTTCTAGCAAGAGCCTGGTGCGATACAGAAAGTAGGTGGAGAGCCCCCCCCCACCCCGCCGCCCCGGGCATTGGAGAGCACCCTGCAGGAGAGACCTAAGACCACCCTTACAGTCCGTGTCAACCAGAAATGACAGCCCTGTGCTGCCCCATTGGGGAAAAGGCCCCATCCCAGACCTGCTGCCATGACAACCAGAGGGAGAATTTTCCAGGGCGGGAATCTGCTCAATCCCAGGGCCCTGGGGTGCCTCTGAGGCCTCTCTGGCCACCTGAGGACTCCCACTACCAGGTTCTGTAGCATTTCACCCTTGAAGCATGTTCAGGGCCAAGGGGAGCCTGTCTGCAGCCACCAGTCTATTCCCAGAGGCCACGTCCGTGTCGGAGGCGGAAACCCGGGCAGAGGTGGCCCGAGTGGCTGACTGGCAGCGGGACCAGGGTCTCTCCACACAGACAAACCAGAGAAAGCACAGACCTAAAGCGAGCAGCGTGTCCCTCCCTGAAAGGCACAGGAGGCGCGTCACCGGCCTGCCCTCTGTGGGCCCGCCCTTCCCTGGGTGTCCGTCCGCCTGCACTTGTCCTTGGGCACACGCCCAGGGCTGCTGTCTCCCTCTGGCCAGGCTGCCGGCTCCGGTGAACAACAGGTAGGTCTCTGATGATCAGAGGGAAAACTGCAAACGTCAGACGCTTCCACCTTCCGTCCTACCCAACAGCCTTTCCCACAAGCCCCCAATCTGCAGGGCTTTGGGAGAAAGACTTGGCCGGACGCCCCAGCCCAACACGCTGGCAGCCGCTTCCAGTGATTTCAACGCCTTCGCCAAGTTCCAATATCCTGCTTAAAGCTGACAGATTAATCCAGCCATACTGGGACGAAGGGGCGGGGGGAGGAGGGAAGCTGACAGGTGGAGGGGAACAGGGTCGGGGGCCAGGCTGTGGGACAAAATGGACCACACAGATGCTTTTGTGCCAGCATCTCCCAGGGAGGGCCTCCCCACGGACTTGGAGACACCCCCACCTTCCCTGCTGGCACCGGAACCTGCTTACATAATCAGTTCTCTACTGAAAGCGGCTTCCATTCACAAGTCGCTGCTTGTCACTGTGTAGGTGCATTAAAAAGAGGAAAGAAAGAAAAAAGAAAGGAGGAGGCAGCTGAATGAACTCACTCAGATTATATTGGGAGACGAGGCAATCCCCGCCCCCACCCCACTCTCCAAATGAAGCCTTCACAAACCAAACATCATTACGAGGATGCTGTCGGATGAGTCTCCTCTTGTTGATTCATTGGGAAGGGGAGGGCGCAAGCCCCAGCTTCCTGAGGCCTGTTATCTCACTCACTGACTGCCTTGCTAAGTCAGAGTCTGCCTCGGCTCCATTACAATGAGATTTAGGCGTGCACTATGTCATCATAACACACGACAGCAAGACAATCACTTTGAGGAAACGGCGGTGACACTGCACACCGCAGCCTGGTGCCTCGGCACGGCCCTGTGGTCGCCCCCCACTGCCCGGGCCCAAATGAGGAGCCAAGGTGGCTAAGAAGAGCCCCAAAGGCCAGGCCAGTCTCCCCATCACTGCTGCCTTGTCACTGAGCTGATAACCTGAGTCCCTGGGTCCAGTCTAAGAAGCGCCCACGCCTGTCCGACTTCGGTGAGGTTTGCAGGAAATGGGTCAACCCTGTGCACACCTGAGGATTCCGCTGCAGAGTAAATGGTGTCTGGGAGGCAACAGGCCTGATTCTTGTGCTGCTCCGCCTTTACGGAATGCAGGGGCCCGGGAGAACCCTGGCAACAAGTCTGAGGCTCCCTAGACTGGAACTGATTGCTAACACCTGGAAAAGTGTTTTGCATTTCACAAAACACTCCTTTATCTACGGCAGCAGAGGCTTGTGAGAGCACAGGTCCCAGGGCCCTGCACGCAGAGCACCTGATGGCACAGGTGCAACCCAGGAATTGGCCTTGGGTTCTCAGGCGCTTCTGGAGCTTTGCATCCCCGATAGAACGTATACCCAGCGCGTTCGCCCTTCTCTGCCTTCTGCCCTCTCTTTTACCTGCAAGATTCATGTGTGCGAACTCCACTCCCCACTCCAAAAAAACCTCTCCTCGCTTTTGGGAAAGCACTTTACAGCTCCCCCTCGTTAAGGTAAATGACTAATAAGGACGGCTGGCTGTATCATCCCACCTCAAAGCCCCTGCTCCTTTATCCAAGAACAAGCCTTAAGACAAAGAATGAAACTTTAATGATGGGATTTTGGACGTCAGTGAGCAGAGTGTTTTAGGGTGACTAAGTACCACCCCCCAAAAGATCACCTGTTAGAAGTAGCCACTTACTTTATCTAAGTCCCACTGTGTCTTTGTCACCATTTTATGTCCAGTGCCCACCATGGTGCCGTGCACACTGTAAGTACTCAATAAATGTGTGACCCATGACGAATGTCCGGGCAGGAAGAGAGAGAGGCATGTGGGCTGCCTGTAGCTAACTGGAGGTGAAAGCCAAGTCCTTTCAAACTTCACCAATGACTCACCATAATCAGCAAACACGAAGCGCCTGCTGCATGCATGTCTCTGGCTGGACCACAGGCCAATTTACCTCCCCAAACTGACCTGTCCACTAGTCAGTCAATGGAGGTTTCTTTCATGCATTCATTCATTCATGCATTCATTCATTCTTTCATGCATGCAAGTCACTGCTGAGCTCTGTGCTAACTCTGACACCAAAAATGGAGACGGCATAGCTCTGGCCTTTAAGGATCCCGCCATGTAGCACCTGCAGGAGCCTGTGTAGAAGCACCATGGAGGGAGAGAGGGAAAGTTCAGGACTCCTAGGGAAAACTCAGACTCTGAGCTGGTGATTTGGGATGACTCAGCAAAAGCCGCTGGGGCTTGGAGGAACCAGAGACTCAGGAGAGTCCAAAGCGTTTCTCCTCCTGGCCCTCTTCCTGCAGCACCTGCTCACCACCATCACAGCAGCCCTGATCCTCAGGGCTTCCCAAGCTTTAAAGAAAGGGGGTGGTTATGCCCATTTCATGGATAAAGAAACCGAGGACCTGGGACCTACATCAACTGCACAAAAAACACACAGGGAACAAGTGGGGTGGGAAGTCTCCTGTCTCCAAGCCACGTCCTCTCTCTCGTGGGTCACAAAGCTGCATGTCTGGCGGGAAGGAGTCACCTCCCTCTCCCTCGCCCTGATCCTGTTTGGGCCAGGGGTACTGTCACCAACACCATCTCCATTATTAACATGCATTGGACACTTATTCCTTGCCAGGTCCTTTGCAAGCATTAACTCTTAAAATTCTCATGATTCCTTTATTATTCCCACTTTACAGGTAGAAAAGTTGAGACCCAGAGAGGTGAATTGAGATAGCTAGAAAGTGCCAGAACCAGGATCTACACCCAAGTGTTCTATATCCAGAGCTCGTGCTCTTAGCCACCACACCAGACCACCTTAATATGCCTGAGGACACTGGGTCTCAGAGAGGTTGAGGGTCTTGCCTGAAGTCCCACAGCCAGGAAGCACTGGAGTCAGGATTCAAACTCAGGTCTGGCTGCTCCCAGAGCCCCACGCTGAGCCCTCAGAGGCTCAGGATGGGGACAGGAGCAAGAAGAAGAGGGGGCCGGGGTGCCACCTTCACTTTCCCAGCACATGCAGGACCTCCATCCTGGGGCAGCTGAGTAATTGAAGCTCATCGGCTCCAGCCCACGACTGGGTCCCAGGGCTATTTTTATTCCAGGTTGCAGCCACAGTGCTTCACAGAAATAAACTGCGCCGCTGGCGTCTCGTCTTCGCATCGGCTGCCGATTTGTCTGCATTTATGACCAGCTCCCCGCTCAAAGGGGATCGAGAGCAGAAGACAGGTCCATATGTCATGGTGGTTTTTATTAGAAAGTCACAAACTCTCTGTGACCCGTGTATAGAGAGAGAGATGGGGAGGGGGTGAATAAAGAGGAAATACCACATGCTACAAAGAAACCCCCAGAGCAGCCGCCCTGACCGGCCAGGATGTGTGGGAGCAGGAAGGAAGGGGAGCAGCAGAGCAAGCTGGGGAGGCGGACGCTCCAGGCCCCCCTGTGAAACTGCAGAAACCCTGGCCGCTGCCTCTCCTGCGAGTGAGAAAGGGGGTGCCCGCGTTTATCTCCTGGCTCTGCTTCCCTGTGACCTGTGCGGGCTGGCCAGGTGCTCTGTCCTTCCTCCACATCCCAGGCGGGTGGCAGAGAGGCGCTGCGGAGCCGGCGGTGAGGGATGATGCCTGTCTTCATGATGGCAGACTCGTACGCTGCTGTGCCGTGACTTACTGTGTGGTCTTGGGCAGGCTGCTTTCCCTCTCTGGGCACCCCCCAAAGGGGTTGGGCTAGATCAGAGGTTCTGAACTTGAGGTGCTCAGATGGGCATTAGGGAGCGCCCACAAGCCCCCTGCTATTGTGCGTTTGAGTGAATATGCATCTGTTCAGCATGGGGAGGTCTCTTTGGGGTCCTTGCTGTGGCCCCTAGGATTAGTCTATAGGGCCTTTGTCTGCTGCAAATCTGTGTGTCTCTGCATCTGCCTACGTCATACATACAGCAGAGCCCTCTCCATCTGAGCCCAGGACTCCAGGACCCTACCAACGTGCTTGTAAGAGACCCCCATCCCACCCCAATTTACCCCAAACACGGACTCTTCAACACACGTGATAAATTCCCAGAGACAGTGCTAACCCTTCCTAGAAGCACACACATACACACACACACACATACTTAACACACAGCCACAAACCTCAGAGCTGGAGGGGCCTGGGGGTCACCAAGACCAACTACCACATTGCACAGGTGGAGAAACCGAGGCCCGGAAAGGGGAAGCAGAGCCAGGGCCAGAATCCAGGTCTCCCACTCCAGGTGCAAGGCTCATTCCAGAACTCCTGTCTCTGTCTTCCTGGCGCAACACAATGCACCATTTCAAATGTGATGGGGGAGGAGGCAAGGCTGCCTCTTGGATCTTAGCCATCCCCAAGGGAGCACAGCTGGGAGACAGCAAGGAGATGCTTCGAAAGCACCCACATGTGGACAACCCAGTCCTGGCCACCTCAGCGGGGCTGGCATGTACCACAGGGATGGCCCTGTCATTAAAATATTAACATACTCCCGTGCCAGATGGTGCTGTTACACTGAGGCCCCTGTGGCTCCCTTGTCCCTCCCCCAGTCCACTCTGAACCCTCAAAGGTTAACACTTGGCACTGCAGGGGACCCCTCAGATACCCCACTCCAGGGCCCAGTCATAGCACAGTCTGGCCGGTCAATGCCCAAGTTCAATATCACCCATGGCCAGATATGTGGCTCATAATTTGAGCCTCACATTCCTCATTTATAGTTGAGGCTTCCCAGAGAGGAAACTAAGGCAACTTTGTCCTCAAGGTCATCCACCAAAGGAAGCCGAGGATTTGAGGACCAAATCTTGGGCACGAACCACTGAGAACCCGGCCCCTCTGCCCCACATGTCCTGCCTGAGCAGGCACATGCCCTGGGATTCGGCGTCCCCGCGTGGCCCTGGGGTGGGAGAAAATGACTGAGTGGGCTCTGCTTGCATCCCAGGCTTGCCAGTCTCTGGGAGTGAGGCTTAATTCCTCCCACCTCCAAGAACAAGAACTTAAGGAGGAAATCCTTGGGGATGCAGAGGACTGAAGCAACCCCTGAGATAATAGCAGAGATGCTAAAAATAAGGGCATTCATTTCCAGAAAGGTAGACGTAATCAAAGCAGGAAGCAAAGAGAAATCCCCTTCTGGTAAGTCACAGATTAGCAGCAAAGGCGTTTTAAAATTAAATGTGAGTTTTTGGATTCACTTGCAAAGGACCTCCACTTGCCACTCACTACAGGTTGGTGCAGGCTTAGCCCATCAGGACCTCAGACGAAGCAATGACAGCAGGGTAGGCTCTGCCTTGGAACAGATCTGAAACGGGGGCTCGGAGCCCTTCCCCAGCATCAGAACCAGCCCCGTCCCCTGCTTCCCCTACTCTGAGACGGGCTCAAGGATGGAGTCTCCCAGGCTGGTGCCGGACGCACCCCCCATACCCTCACTTACAGGTTACACCACCTGTGAAAATAAAACATCGTCTGCTCAGCAGGCAGCCGGCTGCTCCACTCTGGCCTGTCCGACCGCCCATCCCAAGCAAAATGTGGTCCTTTTGTGGCTCCCACATCTCATCCCAGGAAGCGCAGGACAGCCAAGCTTACACAAACCACACACCCGAATTCCTCGGCTAGAAGATAGCACCACCTGAGCCTGTCCTGCACAAGCCTGCCTGCTGTGCTGAGGCGACCCCAGGCAAGGGTTAACCTTCCAGCCCCAGGCGACCCTCTCCCATCCAGGGCCGAGATGCCCACCCACTAGATCAGAACACGCAGAGACCCTCCATGCCAGGCTGGCCACCCCCCGAAGGGTTAATTCACTCAGAGAACTGCCGGCTACTTTCAACAGCCTCTGCTGCAAGGGAGAGGGCAAATTGGGCAGAAGCCACAATTTTGATCGCAATGCCTAAAAATGAGCACATTTTACCCCTCCCTGGGCACTGAGCCGAAATCCAATTTGGCTTCGGGGTGCCGCTTGGGTGATCAAATACTGCAGAATGTGGGCAAATAACCGTGGTCATTCCTCAACACCCCTTCCCTCCCATCTACCCTCCACCCCACCAGCTCATGCACACACCTCATCGCAACTGGGATTCCAATCCCCCCAGCCCCTTTGCACAACGGAGAAGAATGTCACTTACCACAATACCAGAGGATTGCAGGGGGGACGGGTGAGCCAAATTCTTGCCAACTCCTCCCTTCCCTGCGGGGTGGGAAGATGTTAACTCCCGGTGACTTGGTTTGAAAGCTCAGCGGAGGTGCCTGGAAGAAAATTGTTCATTTGACTCTCTTACTCTTCCCAAAATAAAATCAAAGTGCCAACATACACACACACACACACACATGCGCACACGCGCACACACACATGTACGCGCACACACACGCACCAACTATCCCTAAATCACGCAGGACCAAAACGAAAAGAAATACCACTGCCAGGCGAGGAGAAAAGTCAGCCAGTTGGTGGGCAAGGCAGACGGTGGCTCCCTCAGACTGTCCTCCACATGGATGAAGGGTTTTGCTCTGTAAGTCAGTCTCTCTCTCTCTCTCTCTCTCTCTCTCTCTTCCTCTCTGTCCTCCGCGTAGGCAACTCGGGGCTGCTGGCAGCCGACTCGGGGCTGCTTGCAGCCGACGAATCAGTTGCTTCCCCGGTGCCCGAAATCAGCGGTGCTGCCTCCTCCACTGCTGCAAAGCCCTCTGTTGAGCAAGGGAGGGGAGGGGGGGGGGCAGAAGCTTCCCGGCGCAGGGGAACCAAGCCTGCCTCCCACCCGTGATTTATGTGTGAGGTGCTTGGAGAAAGAGAGGTGGGAGGCGGAGAGGAGAGGTTGGGCGCATCAGAGATCCCAGCTGGCCAGAACGGCAGTCAGGAGATTGGCGATCAGCACCACGGACAGCGCTAAGACGTGGAGGAGGAGGGGATGGGCGGGAAGCGAACCCTGAGGCAGCGAAGTTAAGTTATTGAATGGTTAGAGCAGAGAAGGGGGAGTCCAGGCGGAGGGGGGAGACGGGACTTGTCGCCATCGCACAGTGAAGTCAGTGACAGCCTACCTACCACACACTCGTTCTAATAGTGTCACTCACTCTCAGAGCCAAGGAGCTGCAACTTCGCAGCCCCTCTCCCACACATGCCCCCAGACCTTCCTTCACCGCTCGGCTCTGCTCAGAGAAGAGTTTGACAACCCAGTGTGGGAGCCTTCAAGTGGTTTTTCTCAAAAGAAATCAGCCCAGCTGACCTGTCCTCCCCCACATCGTTGCAGATTTCTGACCTGGACCTCGGGAGCCTCGGGAATTTGGAATAGGAAAGATAAACCGTAGGAAAGGGGGATGTTCAAGGGACAGGGTGGCTTAGTTGAATAAGCACTGGACCCAGCAGTTTCTGGGGCCCAGGTCTAGCCTCCATACAACCTTGTAAGAGTCATTTAATGTCTCCAAGTCCCATCTATAAAATGAGATTACGGCTACTCGATTTCCCCAAAGATAGGAAGCAAGAGGTTCAAAAGCACCAAGAAGAACCCACGAGATGTGAGCTGCTATGATCCCACGATCCACAGCCTGTCCCACGACTCAGATGTTTTGACAGAGGGAGAGAGGAATTGACAGCCAGCCAGGATGGTAGGTGCCAGTCCCTCCTTTCCCTGGACTCCCTGTGGTTTGAGGAGGAGGATGTTGGGAGATGATAGGGGGTCTAAATCGGACGACTGAGCCTTCGCCAAAGACCCAGCCCCGGAAGATGCAGACTGACCTTCTGAAGTGACACCACTAAATGGACAAGAAAATACAACCATTAAAAGGACAAATACACAAAGAGAAATTGATTCCCGTGGATTCCAGCGTTGCAGAGCTCAAGGGTCCTGTTCCTGCTGACGACGGACAAAGGACAGGAAATCTCAAACAGACCGAGGTCTGTGTAGACCTTCTCTGCAAGGTGAAGGAGAAGCCTCTTATTGGGGTCCCTCCGCTAACGTGTGCCACTCAGGTGCCCCAGGGCGAGCTGCCACATTTGCCACTTGGTTCTCCCCTTGTAAAGCGGAACTTAAGATGTCAGAATCTCTAGACCAGTGGTCAGCAAACTCATTAGTCAACAGAGCGGCAAACCGCGGCTCGCGACCTGCATGTGGCTCACAAGCCGCAGTTTGCCGACCACTGCTCTAGACCATTTAGAGCTACACTTTACAGATGATCACAATCATGATGCTTATGCTGGTGGTGGTGATGATGGTGCTGGTCTTTATAATGATGATGGTAGTGATTTTGGTGGTGGTGATGGTGGTGGTGGTGGTAGTGAAGGCAGCTGTCATTTATTGAGAACCAACTATGCACCAGCCATTCTGCTAGGACCTTTACCTGTATCATCACCTTGAGTCCTCACCATGACCCTGTGAGGGTACTATTCTTATCCCCATTGTACAGATGAGGAAAATGAGACTCAAGAAGTCTCTACATAGTAAATGGTAGGCACAGGGTTCAAACCCAAGGTTATATGATTCCAAAGCCCATGTTTCAGAAGGTCAGAGTCAAGTTCAAGTGCATTCTACAATTTTTTGACAGGATCTCACTGCATCTTTTCCAGGAAGGCCCTATGACACACGTTCAACCCCCTCACTTTACACATGGAGAAACTGAGGGCCAGAGAGGGGCAGTGATTTACCCACAGCCAAAGAGCTAGGAAGTAGTAGAGTTGAATCTGGAACCCAGCCTTTCTGAAGCCAGGACCTGTGTCTTAGTGCCAAGAACAGTGCCAGGTACATAGGAGGCACCTCAACAAACACCTGAAAAGCGATTCAAGCCGAGAGAGAGATTAAAGTCACACAGGCTGCTGGTGGCGGATTCGGAACCCAAGTAGGTCCCAAGCCTTTTGCCTCAGGGTCCCAAGGAATAGTCTACTCTGTCTCACAGCTTCCCTGGACATTAGACACGTGTTCTCAGAGGGTCTGTCAATACAGCTACCACCTGCTAAATGCCAGGACGTCTACCATGTACTGGGCACTGGTCTAAGCACGTTAGAGTTTCTGCCGCCCGTCTTCACAACCTCATGAGGCAGGTGTGATTGAGGTCCCATTTTCATACGAGAAGACTGAGGCTCAGACAGGTGAAGTGAAGCCCCACAGCTCACACCACCAGGCGGTAGCAGAGGCAGGGACGCGGATCTCGGGTCTGACTCCAAAGCCTGTTGTTGTTGTTTTTCGCCACCCTGCTAGTTTTTCTCAAACGGGGCCCCCTCGCGGTCCCCATGGGAGTAAAAAGAGGCTCAAGTTGCTGCCCCACACACACACACCCTAGTTTCCACCAGAGCAGTGGCGCTTTTAACCGTTTTGCATACTGGGCATCTGCCCAAGTCTTCACTGAAACGGGGCTTTGCAGCAAAAAGTTTAAAAGATAATATGGTTGAAACCAGAACCCTCATCTTCCCTGGTATCACGCCATCTAGGAACTAGCCCTGTCTTCTCGGGGACTTTTGCCCCCACCCTCCCTGGTCACCATCTCCAAACCCCTCTTCTGTCCCGGGGGCCCCTCGTCCGAAGAACCAGCTGCTGCTGTAACCTCTAACAGTGCTGCAGCAGGGAGCCGCCTCGACTCCAGACACCTCAAGACTGATCCTCCCGAAGCCGGAGCACGGCCAAGGGGTTCCTCAGGGCCCTGGATTGAGCAAGCTGCCCTGCCCTGCCCTGTCCTTGTTCTGCTGAGGCGGAGGCAGCCCAGGAAGGCTTCCACCACCCCCAGGGAGGATGGGGAGTGATGGTGGTGATAACTCTACCAACCAAAGCTACCCACATGTTCCGGGTGGCTCGCGGGCACCATATTAGTATTATCCTCACAGCAATCCTATGTGTTAATATTATCATCGTTTTATTTTCTTTTTTTAGAAAAATATGCCTTTATTGATTTCAGAGAGGAAGGGAGCGAGATAGAGAAACATAAAGGATGAGAGAGAATCACTGATCGGCTGCCTCCTGCATGCCCCACACTGGGGACCGAGCCCGCAACCCGGGCATATGCCCCAACCAGGAATCAAACCATGTCCTCCTGGTTCATAGGTCGAGGCTCAACCACTGAGCCATGCTGTTCGGGCTCATTGTTTATTTTCATTTTAACAACTGAGAGAACAGACTCAGACACCTAAAGCAAATAGCCTGAGGCCACTTTGTTCATAAGTGGTGAGACTGGGATTGGAACCGAGGCCCTCTGAGTTTCTAACCATTATGCTAAATAGACCCCTACTTATAATGGTCTCTCCCATTTATTGTTGGTGCTTATTGTTCACCACATGAACAATATGCTTTGTCACCCCAGTACTTTCCATGACATCACAGTGCAATTAAGTTGTGTTACATTATTCGCTCATCTTATAGATGAGGAAATCAGACACAGAGAGGTTGGGTGACTTGCCCAAGGTAACACAGCTAGGAAGAGAGGGGATGGCAGGGTGTGATCTAAGCAGTTTGCTTCAGGGCCCATTGTGCTGTACTGTCTCCCGGAGAGATGGGTACTGAGATGGCCCCAAAAGAAGGAATGTCGCACACAAAGAAGTCCCCATTTCACTTGGCAAGTGGGACAGAAAAATGGCCTCAAAGGATGTCCATATTCTAATCCCAAGATATTGTGAATATATTACCTTACATGGCAAATGAGACTTTACAGATATGATTAAGTTAAGGATCTTGAGATAAAGAGATTACCCTGAGTTACCTGGAGGGGCCCAGTGTGATCACAAGAACCCTTATAAGGGAAAAAAGGGGGCACCGAGGTCAGAGAGGAGAGGTGATGATGAAGTGTGTGGGGGGAGAGGGAGGGAAAGAGGGGGAGAGGGAAGGAAGGAGAGGAAGAGGGAAGAAGGGAAGGAGAGAGGGAGAAGGAGAGAGAGAGAGAGAGAGAGAGAGAGAGAGAGAGAGAGAGAGAGAGAGAGGGAGAGAGGGAGAGAGAGAGATCATGTTGCTGGCCTTGAAGATGGAGGGAAGTAGCCACAAGCCAAGGAATGCAGGCAGCCTCCAGAAGCTGACAAAGCAAACAGATTTCCCCCTAGAGCCTCCGGAAGGAATGCAGCCATGACAACACCTTGATTTTAGGACTTCTGACTCCAGAACTGCAGATAATAAACCTGGGTTACTTTAAGCCACTAAACTTGTTGTTTGTTATTTGTTACAGGGGCCGTGGGAAACTGATACAGCAACTCTGCAGAGGAGCCTATGATGAGAAGCCTTAGGGATCATCTCATAGCAGCTCAGCCTTAGGGATCATGAGCTCCCTCTTGGCCAGAGGAGCCAATGTTTCAACCATATCACAGCCTGTCCTACAATACAGTGTGCATGTGCATGTGTGTGTACCTGTGCATGTGCACCTGCACACATGTCCACACAGAAGGGGGCCTGAAGAGCAAGGACGCATGCTCCAAGCTTTTGCCCGGCCACCAGGCTCTGTGGCTGGATGGCATTGCCAGGCAAGCTGCGCTTTATTCGCTCCAACCTTCTCTTTTAAGAGCCTCCAGGGAAATGCTATCATCAGGAACACAAAAGAGAAGAAATGTCACAGGAGCACAGCTCCTCCCAGGGGATCTGTCAAAGACAAAACAAATAAATGCAGCAGAGACACGGGAGAGCAAGAAAAAGAGAGAAAGAGAAAGCAAAATAGAGAGAGAATGGCTGAGTCCCCAAGACTGGCCTGTGTCCTGACAGACCCCTTCCCACTGGGAAAGGAGCAAGTCTTAAGGAAGCTCATTAGCCCCCGCAGGAGAAAATGGAGTAATTACAGAGAAGATGCTACAGGACTTGGCAGGACACGCTTTTAAGACAAGTCAACCGGTATTATTTATTAATCAGTCAATTCGGTGCTAGGACTTGCATTCTGGAGCGCTGAGCTCCATTCCTGGCTCCCCCATTCACCAGCTGTGTGACCTTGAATATGTATGTCACTTGCATGCTCTGAGCCTCGGTTTCCTCATCTGTAAAATGGGACTATAACACCTTCCCCCTCCACCAACCAGTGAGCCCAGGACGTTTCGATGAGCTAATGGATGTGAACAAGAGTTGTATACTCGAAATAATGAAGAGCAACTACCATTTATTAAGCACCTACTGTGTGCGGGTGCTTAACCAGTCTCCCTTCTTCCTCCAAGACAGTGGTTCTCAACCTTTCTAATGCCGCGACCCTTTAATACATTCCTCATGTTGTGCTTAGGCTCTGCAGCAGCGGTTCTCAACCTGTGGGTCGCTGTAGAACCTAAGACCATCGGAAAACACAGATATTTACATTACGATTCATAACAGTAGCAAAATTACAGTTATGAAGTAGCAATGAAAATAATTTTATGGTTGGGGGTCACCACAACATGAGGAACTGTATTAAAGGGTCGCGGCATTAGAAAGGTTGAGAACCACTGCTCCAGGAGCCTAGATAAGCATTCAGCCTGAAATGTCCGCCCTGGATGGTTTGGCTCAGTGGATAGAGCATCAGCCTGCAGACTGAAGGGTCCCGGGTTTGATTCCGGTCAAGGGCACATGCCCAAGTTGCAGGCTCAATCCCCAGTGGGGGGCGTGCAGGAGGCAGCCGATCATTGATTCTCTTCATTGATGTTTCTCTCTCTCCTTTCCTCTATGAAATCAATAAAAATATATATTTTTTAAAAAAACGTCCATAGGTGCTGGAGGAAGGAGAGTCGGCAGACAGTATGAGAAATGTTTAAAAGGCCAGGTGTAGGGCAAGGCTGCCGAGGTTCCAATCTGGCTCTTACGCACACGAACTGTGTGGCCTGGCGGAAGTAACTAAACATCTCTGTGCCTCAGTGTTGCCATCTGTGAAGTGGGGGATACAAATAATACCTCCACATATGGTTGTCAGTAGAATCACAGTAGCTAACACATACAAAAGCACTTAGAACCGTGCCTAGCATATAGGAAGTCCCATGTGTCTCATCTTCATTTTTTTATTGTTGCTATTGTATTATAATTATTATTCATAGCAGTAATATTAAAGAGAAGAGCTCCCCAAAGAATGGCACATGTTCTGCCGAGATACAGAAAATGATGTCAGGTGCAAGCATTGTTTTAAGACTCAAATGTTACGTATTTATTTTCAAGTGCATTCAAAAAATATGGCATTGCATTGCCAGTGGTGACATCCTGTTTTCCTCCCCGCAAATGCACTCCCGCTGATGTAAGGCAGGGCGAGGATACGCCTGATTTTTCTCCTTCGATGTCCAGGACCTCGGCAGCAGCATCTTCCCTGACGCCAGGCCCCTAGGTGCGCTGGCTTCACCTCAGCCCCGCCCCTTAGCAACTGCATCTCCCAGGGGCAGCTCCCCAGTTGCTTGGTACCAGATGCCAAGAAGATAAAGGAAGGGAACGGGGTCTTCCCTCTCCCAGGCCCCTCCACAAGCTGCCTCTGGTCTGTGACAGACAAATGGCACTTACTGAAGGCTGACCGCATGTCTGCCCCTCATCTGAGCTCCTCCAACACAGCCCAACCCTCCGCTGGGCCAACCTGCACGGTAACCGGTTCCCCCTTCAGACCGGACAGTCCAAGAACACAGCTCCGTCCCGTGTATCTCCGAGTTCGCAGAGCCCAGGACAAAGGGGATGTTCGGGCACTGCCAAACCAGTGGATTATTCTTGGGGCTTTGGATGCTTGTATCTTTATCTTACTGTGATCTCAGGAAGGGGCAGCTGGCCACCGCGATTGCATGTTTATCAGAAATGGGATATGTCGGTAGATGATGGGATTCCACAAGGAGCCCCGTGTCTTCACAATGCTGCTCTCTCTAAACAATTTTAGGGGGACCTGGGCTAGCCGTCATCACAGACCATCAGCGCCGGGCCTGCCGGCCACAGGGAGAGAGCCGCGGGAGCAGGCGAGGCCAGGAAGCTGCCTGGAGAGGGGATCAGAGCTGGACAGTGGAGAGAATGAGTGGAAAGAGGAAGAGCAGCTTGAGCAAAAAGCTCAGGTGTCCTAACACCCACCAAGGTGTTAAGGAGGGAGGGGGCTGGCATTTGCTGGAAGAATCTACATTTTCAAAAGGAGCTTGAAGCTCTGATGGGAAAGGGATGATTCCCACTGAAACTGGAGGTGGGGGGGTGGGGGGGGTAAGGAGAAGTAGGTCCTGCAAAGCACTCCTCCAAGATGACCCTCTCAAACCCCCGGTCTGGCTTTCCCTGGAAATGAATAAACCAGATTCCTCAATGCTGCCAGGATGGATATGTGTCCATGTCTTCCGGTCATTAGCTAGTGTTGGGGAAGGATCAGAGGGAACGCTTGCTCCTCATTTGGTGCCTTAAATGCTCGCCAAGCACCCAGCAGAATGACTGAAAGAAACTGGCTTGAATGCCACTCACAGGCTGTGTGACCTTGGGCAAGTCACTTCACCTCTCTGAGCCTCAGCATCTTCATCTGTGAAATGGGGGTAATAACACTTACATCATTCATTTATGGGGCTCCTTCGAAGAGATAAAATATGAAAAGGGCTCGATACAGCCTGTGAAATGCTTGCCACAGAGTAAGTGCTCAACACATTAGCTGTTACTCTTACCATTACTGTGATTCTTATTCGCATTTTGTTCATTTTTTATCACTAGGCAGATGCTGGGGATACTGAAGTAAGACTCCACCCCTCCATGCTCCAGGCCACCAGGAGAGAGAGAAAAAGGCCCCCAACTCACCAAAGAGTGACAAGAGCTCTAAAACATCCTGTGCAGAGGAAGCTTATTTCTGTCACATGTGTGAGGTGGGGAGAGACGGAGCCAGGTTACTTCCACGGGAGACCCGGGAAGTGGGGGGCGGGGGGTAAGGGCATGCCACGTGACCCACCTCTCAGCGCCCCGAGCGTTTCTCCCTCCCGCCTCCCACATCTGGGGAGCGTATTCCCACCTGGGAGATTTCTCGGCATCACACTCACTTATGTAATTCTAGCATGACACGACAGAGCCCCAGCAGGCTAGGAGAGGCAGAGGCTGCCATGTGGCGAGGCGGGGAAAGTGCTGCGGACACACGCCTGCCAGGCGGCAGCCCAGGCATCAGACCCGCTGATCCAGGCGGCAAGGTAAGCTGGCATAGAACTTCCTGGAGGGCGATCTGGCACTGTGTGCCCCAAACCTTAGAAATGATACACACCCACTTACTACTCCACCCATGGGGTCTCTCCAGGAACGTAACCTAAGGAAACAATTAGGCGTTTGTACAAAGATTATCGTCCCGGCCTTGCTTCTCATAATGACAAATGGGACACAACCTACATGTCCAACAATAGGGGGTCGTTTAAATTGACTGTGGTATATTCCACTCCAGGGGAGGGGGTGGGGGGGGGGCCGGGACAGTCTCAGTGTAAGCCTGAAACAGGATTCGGCATCATCCAGATGCTGGTCTCTACACACCAGGTTAGAAGCACCTGGACTAGGTCTCCGTCCCAGGAGGTCCCTGCTAGAGGCCCGGGGACCACATCTGTCTTCGGGTACCTGACACAGTGCCTGGCACAGAACTACTTCCAAATCAGTACCTGATAAATCAACGGGTGACTGCGTGCATGGGAAGGGGCACCGTTGTGGGGGTTTTTTTTTTTTGCCAGAGATCAAAGTTTCTTTCTCTGACGTGGATGCCTCTAGCTCACGGGGCCTCCCACCATCACCACCACAGCCTGAAAACGGCATAGAAACTGCGCTGAAAGAAATCAGGTGCCCCATTCACCCAGGGCCCCTCCCATTGGCCAGAACCTCATGGAAGAGGAGACTTGGAGAAAAGACAGGAAGTGACACTTGTGCAGGGGGAGATCAGCGGCCAGTCTCCTGCCCCAGCCCTGATGGCCCGAAAGCTGCAGCCTCACGCAACATGCCTGCTCACTCAGACGGCACGCCCGGGAACCTGGCGCTCGCCCTCCCTAGCACAGGAGACCTGGTAAGACCCAGGGGGTGCTTTTCGTAAGAGTGTACACGTCGTTCTCAAGTCAGCCTTGAGGCGCATCAAAGCACGAAACTGTTTCTCCTCATTGGCCTATCCTGATACTCCCATAATTCCTTTCAGGGAAAGGGAAGAGAGGTGCTGAGCCTCTCCGTCCCACCCCCGTAAAAAGATGCAAGAGGATCTACTTCCCCTGATGTTCCTAGGGACCAAAGGGGGTCGAAACACAGGAAGGAGCCAAGTCGATGATGTAGGCCCTACGTCCCCCCGCCTCTCCCAGCCATGCCTCTGCCCTCATCTCCCACCACCTTCCCCCTCTCGCTGTGCTCCAGCCTCGGGCCTTTCAAACACCCAAGCTTGTTGCCACCTCAGGGCCTTTGCACCAGTGGCTCTGCCTAGACTGCATCCCTCCTGCTCTTTGCATGGCAGGCTTCCTTCTGGTCATTCGGCTCCCAGCTCAAGTCACTTTCTCAGCGAGGCCTTCTCTGGCCAAGTCCCCCTCGTTGCCTATCTAGTTTTCTGCACAGCACATACCATCATCTGATAATTTAGCATTCATTTAGAATGGATAGATGATTGATTGATGGGTAGATAGTCTGTTTCTCTTACTACAATGTAAGTCCCATGAGATCAAACACCTGATAGTCTGTCACAGCTGTATCCCCAGAACCTGAGAGTATATAATATACAAATGTGCTCAATAAAAATTGTTGGATGGATGGGTACATAAATGATGGATGGGGAGATGTAGCCAAGGACAGGCTATGAAATTTAGCCAGATGTGATATGATTTGGTCCATCATACATCACGTTTCTCCCCGGCCCCATGGTATTTTCTTTGTTTTGCTTCTCTGTCTCTTGTGTCTGTGTCTGTGTGTCTGTCTCTCTCTCTCTCTCTCTCTCTCTCTCTAAATAGCCTTTTTATTCTGTAATGATTTCAGATTTTCAGAAAAGCTGTGAGTCCTCACATACCCTTCATTCATCTTCTCCTAATGTCAACATCTTACAATTCCACAGCACAGTTGTCAAAACTAAGAAGTTAACATGGGGACAACGCTATTAACTGCCTCCGTTCGGATTTCACTCGTGTCTTTCTGGTTGTGCCGGGGCCTGAGGTTGCAGGCAGTCATCACGTCTCAGTCTCCTCCAATCTGTGACAGTTTCTCAGTCTTTTCCTAGTTCATGACCTTGACACTTTGAAGAGTCCTGGTCAGGTCATTGGTAGAAGGTCCCCCCCGCCCCCGTTTGGGCTTGTCTGATGATTCTCATGATCAGGCTGCGTCGTGGGTTTGGGGAGAGCATCCCATAGAGGTGAAACGCCCTTCTCATCACATCACATCTGGGGGTACCTGCTATCAACATGACAATGTCTCGGCCACTTTCCTTGGTTTGCATATGACCCGAGTCTCCTTGGCTCAGCATCTCTATGCCTCTGCTATCTGACCACAGGCTCCGGGGTTCTGGATTTATCCACTCAGCAGTGCCCATGGGGCTGGGTCCTGGGAAGGGTCAGGTAGCACAGACAGAGAGAAGAACCAGGGGGGATGGCAGGTGCTTTTAAGAGGGCGTATCAGTTTCCTGGAGCTGCTGTAACAAACTACCACCCAGTGGATGGCTAAAACAACAGTTATCCCCTCAGCGTTGGAGGCTAGAAGTCCAAAGTCAAGGTGTCAACAGGGCCATGCTCTCTCCTGAAGGCTCTAGGGAAGAGTCTGCTCCATGCCTCTCTCCATGCTGCTGGTGGTTGCCGACACTCCTTGGCTTGTGGCTGCATCACTCCAGTTTCTGCCTCCACCGTCACATGGTACTCTTCCCTCTGCTGCATCTGTATCCGTGTCTTCATCTCTTCTTAGAAGGACACCAGTTCTACTGAATTTGGGGCCCACCCTAATCCAGTAGGACCTCATCTTAACCTAACTAACTATATCTACAGAGACCCTACTTCTAAATAAGGTTACATTCTGAGGTTCCAGGTGGTTATGAATTTGGGGGGATGCTATTCCACCCAGTGCAGGGGGGTATGATAGGTAGGTAGGTGAAGGTCAGGTTCTGAGTCCCAGCTCTTCACTGCTAGTGGGGTGGCTTGGGACACATCATTACCTCTCCTACCTCACCTTCCCCATCTATAAAATGGGGGGAGGTGATGACACTGTTACTTGCATTGAAGGGATACGAGCTGTGGCAGCACCTTGGAATCGACCAGATGCTTTAGAAAGATGAGCTGTTATCTGTGGCAGCCCTGAGAATGTGCCTCGCAGACTTCCAGCTACAGGAAGCTTAACTGATGGAGGGCCCCAGCTGCTACGCTCGAAAACCCACCGGTGCAAACAAGGCCACACTTCCCACGGGCTGCTCCCAGCCCATAACCGGTGCAGCGAGATATTCGAACGCGGGCGACGCGGGACCCCTCTGGCAGACACCGCGGCCAGAGGACTCCTGACACCTGCTGCACCTTCCTCAGACTGAACGGAAACCGAGGATGCTCCCAGCCAAGCTCCTTCCCTCCCCCTTCGCTCGGGGTCGGGTGGCTCTCCAAGCCTTCCTGGCTCTCTTCCTATGTTCTCCCGTAAGTGTTTCCCTAATCCAGTCCTCGCACATTTTGTCCCGTCTCGGTGTGTGCTTCCGGGAGGACCCAGACTTAGCACATTATCGCAAAGGTCATCTTTTGCCTTTGCTGGGGTCGGGACACACTTCCATGCCCGTTGCCCTTTGTGTCAGCCATCCTTCCCCCGTAGCTGGCCCGTGAAGTCCGAGTGAAGTCGTTGCCTCCCTCGACTCCGGAGCTGGCACATGCCCACACCTGACCAATCCATCTGTTTTGTGCCCTTGGCCACACTGTTTGGTACCAAGCAAGGCAAGTGACCGATGCAAGCCCATGAGGTCCCCATTGCTAGTGCTCTTAGGAAGGAGGTATACCTTTCAGACTGGGGTTGCTAAGCCGGTGTAACGTACGCCTGGAGCATCGTTGCCCTCCTCTAGCCTGAGACTGAAGTTTATGCAAAAGAGAGAGCGTTGTAAGAAAATGATTTCTGCCATTAGTTGAGCACCTGGATCCAGCCATGCCTGAAGCTCCTGCACTTTTCCAGGTCAAT
The DNA here is from genome assembly GCF_963455305.1 of Plecotus auritus. Taxonomy (NCBI): domain Eukaryota; kingdom Metazoa; phylum Chordata; class Mammalia; order Chiroptera; family Vespertilionidae; genus Plecotus; species Plecotus auritus. Next base: position 10,998,675 of record NC_137779.1, read on the forward strand.
CAATAAATGGTTTTGTTTGTTTGTTTGTTGTTTTTGCTTTAGTTTATTGGAGTTGAGTTTCTCAACTACAAAACATTAACTTTAACATTTTCCTCTGACACCATTCTTCAAAGTGAGGACCAGAGGATGAGATAGGGGCTGCCGGAGAGGAACTACAAAGTCATGTAAACATCAAGGATGGGCAGAATAGATTCTTTTCATTCTATGTGTGAACTACTTTCGGGGTGTCGGAAGGATTGGAGATAAAGAAAGAAAGAACCAAGGAAGCAGCTGTGGGAGCCAGCGTGGCTTTGGGCTGCTTTTTAAAGAAAGCCTCTCCCAATTAGGATTTCCAAATATAATCCCTCTGCCATTCGCCAGAACCCAGTACCTCGACAGCCACCTTCTAAAAATAAGAGAAATAAAATCCATCTGCTTTCTGATGAATCACAAACACATTTCATCGCTGGCTTTGCTTCTGTTTGGAGACGGGATCAAAAGAAGGTATTTCCCCTCTTTTCAAAAAATAAAAGTCATGGAGCATTCTATCAATAAATTCATTCTGCTCTTCTCCCTACACACGGAGATGCTTTTTGCAAATGCTGGTGCCTCCTCCTTGGAAGAAGGGCTGATGTCAGCCCCATAATAGCGCCTGCTGCTGAGGTTTCTCCTGCGTGGTGAAAAGCATCCTGGCCATTCTTTGCTTGGCAATAAACAAGAACCCCAACAAAACCAAGACCCCCTGATCCCTTTTCTCGAAGCTCGATGTCAGGATCGCGCGGCCAGCAGGGGCACTGTCAGCAGGACCATGGCATTTAGCAACATTGCAGCCGGTGAGGCTCGTCCAGCTCCAGGCTCGATCGCTCGCCTTTGGAAATAAACATAAACAAGAAGCCCTTGACGTGCAGCTGGTGGCATCCTTAATGAACAGGAGGTGACCAAACTCCACTGGGCAATTACTTCCCCGTTCCTGCGTTGAGGCAGATGACAGGCGGAAGGTCTGTCTCCTGTCGGCACCCTTCCGCCTAGCTCAGATGTGTCTCCATCCCTGGCCCGGCTTTGATGGCAAACAGCAAAGGCACCTACGTGTTCTTTAAATAGATCTCTGCTCTGGCTGCCTTGACAGCGAGTGGTCGAAGGACACTAATGCGCTGTGGCATCTGTGCGAGAAATCACGGAAGTTTTCCACGAACTGACTTGCTCCTCTGTGGAGAGGGAAGGTGATCGGGCATGCAGGAGCCAATCTGACCAGAGGATCTGAACCTAAGAACTGCACTGAGCAGGTGCCCAGCGGTGAGGAGGATTCAAATCAATCACAATGATACACTGATGATCACAACAGCGGCCGCGGCAATGGCTGAGATTTGCTGAGCGCCTCCTGCAAACCTGGCTCCATATCACTGCTGTGTGTGCATGATCTTACTGAATCCTCACAAGAAGTCTAAGAAGTAAGGGCTAATGTGACCTCCGCATAACGAGATGAGTGTGGCTGGCTGCAAAAATGGCCCTAATCCTGCCTTCCCCAGCACCCACAGCCCTTGCCATGGGGCTCACACTGCGACACGCCTTTGCAGCTCTGTCCACCAAGAAGTGGTCAATTCCCGCCCCCCCCCCCACCCCCTCCCCTCGCTGTGTGCCGGCCTGGGCGTGCTTCGAACAATGGAAGCCAGGAGCCTGGACTTCAGGGGGCCTTGCGACTTCCACTTCCTCTCTTGGTAAGCAGCCCTTTGCTGCTGTGCCCGTTTCCTGGGTCAGGTGTGCCTCTGCGCCTGCCGGGCCCCTGGCTGATGGCCTGTCTGGGACAATTCATCAGATTTCCCCATCACTTCACAGATGGCACGGAGCTGCAGCAGCCGAAGGAAGACGGTTTGTTTAGTGCCCTTAGGAAACGGTCACTGGCCCATCAGTACCTCTCCTGATACTCAGTGAGAACACGGCAAATCACTCCTCCGAGAAATGTCGGTGGAGTGCCTCCTCGCTAGTAGACACCACACTCAGGATACACCTGTCGGGGGCGGAGGGGGGTGGCCACCAGGGGCTCTGTCCTCAGGGAGTTGCATAAACACTAGATGGAGGGTCAGGTCATTCACAAAATAAGGGGAAATAGAAAGGCATTGTGATTGTGGACAGAGGAAGAGACAGATTCTAACAGGGGGACCTCCCGAAATGAGTGACACTTGGACCTGAGGGATGAGTAGGGGAAATGGCCAGGTTGTGTCTGTGCGCGCGCGCACACAGACACACACACACGCAGGTGAAATGGGGGCTTAATGTTCCAAACAGAAGACATAGCGGACCCTGAGTGAGGCCGGAAGGACTTTTTAAAGCAAAGGTGACTGAGACAAAAAGTTGTTCAAGTCCAACTATAGCCATTGTTTCCAGGACCCAGAAAGGCAGTGAGGCTTTGCATTGGGGGTGGTAGAGCCCCCCTAAGGGGAGCTTAGAAAAGTGAGTAAGGCCATTTTCAGCATCGCGGTGACTAGAAGCTCCTGGCCAGAGTGTCTGGGGCCAAGGCGTCTGAGTGTCCTGTAATGCACAGGACAGCCCCCCAGAAAGAAGACACATCTGCCCTGAGAGTGACCGTGCCCCCTGTGAATCAGTCCCCAGCAGCGCCTCCTGGAGGCCCTGTCAGAAGCTGTCCGCACCTGGCAGGGGGCGAGGTGGGGTTGGGTGCCCGTCGTGGGGTGGGTTTCCATCAGAACATTTTTCTCTGAGGACAGGAGCAGAGATGAAAGGGGAAGGGGACCTTTTCAAACTCGTTAGACCCACACCCACGGTAAGATCCACGTTTCACATCACAACACGTCCATATACACAGGCGAACACAAATACGCGCCTGAAGCCGGAGGTTCACGAGCAACACTTGCCTTTGTCATAAGTGGCATTCTCTGATACGTTCTAGTCTGTTCTCTGGTGAATTCCACCCACTAAACTGGCTTCACAACTTACTAAACGCATCTCCCTTCTGGGTTTGAAAAATATCGCTGGAGACCTAACTAGAAGAAAGTGTTTTAAAGATAAAAAATGTGGTAACACATCATGCTGATGAGCATGTGGGGAAATGAGCACACTCGTGTACTATTAGCGAGTGTGGGAATGAATGCGGCTCCATTAGTGGGCCATTTGGGCAGCCCTTATCAATATTTAAATGCATGTGCCTCTGACTCAGCATTTCCACTTCCAGGAACTTCTTACGGATTTATCCACACATGTACTCAGAGATGGCTTTAAAAAAATATGCATTGCAGCATTTGTTTATAGTAACGGAAAACTGGAAACAATATAAATGTCCATCAATAGAAGACTGGTGAATTGAATCATGGGACATCCATCATTATTATAGAACTAGAGGCCCGGTGCACGGATTCGTGCATGGGGGGGGGTCCCTCAGCCTGGCCTGCGATTGGGCCGATTGGGGGTGGGGCAGCCAGCCAGGGGGTTGGCCAGCTTAGGCTTTTGTATATATAGATACTAAGCAACCAGGAGAAGAAACAAGGCGAGTTTACACGACTGGAATGGAACAAGGCCCAAAGCGTACTATATAGTTGGAAAAGCAAGGGCGGTATGCTGATAATTGCTCAGGTGAACAATGCATACAGAGGGATGCATCTTTGCTTCTGTATATGTTTGGATTTTCCCACAGTTAAACAATTAAAAAGACAAATACCCAGACTATGTTGTGAAAGAGATCTTTTCTGTTAAAGCCAATTTGCTTTAACAGGCGAAAGGATATATAAGAGACTGTAAGTGGCCAGTGTCTCTGGCGAGATAACAGATGTGGGAGGGAGGATCTTAACCTGCTATCCATTCCTACCTTCTAATTTGCAACCACATGTAGTGTTGCTCTATGAGTGTATGGAAAATTAAAAATAAGATAGAAAGTTAAAAATAAGAAGAAATAAGAACCTCACCAAGGATAAACACCTTTTTATCTAAAGTCAAAAGAATCCAAGTTATACCTGAAAACAACAAACAAACCAATTCATGAAGAAGAATGTACTCCTAAGGTTGACCCCCACCTTCACCCTCAAGCATACCACAACCTTTGGGGTCTTCTGAGCTACCAAGCAAAAAATGGAATTGTGGTCAATTATATTTTTCTGACAAATTGTTATTTCTTTGAATTGACACAGAACAAAGACTGGGCCCCAGGGGACCCTAATTATATGCAGGTTACACTGAAAATGATTTCAAGTTTAACTTGTTCAATTCCCTCCCTTTAAGAATGACAGGACTGTGGTGGAGCCATCCCATTCTCAAGTTCTATCTGAGCGAGGAGCCTGGGCGTCCTGTGAATAAACGGGGCACCTCGGCTCAGAGCCCTTGGGGTGGCTGCCAAAGTCTGAGCCAGGCTGCAGTGGCCGCTGCGCCATAAGCATCCACGCAGCCCAGACACAGGCCAGCTGGTCCAGCCCGATGTGACTCAGCACTGGAAACATGTGCTTCTTTAAATAGACGCTGCTCTCCGCTGGCTCTCGGAGCGATCGATGACTTACCGGTCATGGGAGGGAGGTATCCAGGGGCTTGTCGGGCTGCTGTGCTGGAGGGCAGCAGAGGGACGCAGTGGGCACCGGAGGAAGGGCGTCGGTGGCTGTGACCCTGCTGGAGAATTCAGAGAACGATCAAGTGAGACACCCCCCAGGCGCAAGATGCTAGTCAACAGCAGGACAGGTAGAAATAACCATTGTCTCTAAGATCATAAGAACTGGTGCTAAGCCCACTCTGGCTGAAAGCAAGGCAGGTGTGTGGTTCATGGAAGGTACATCAGGTGAGGCTGGTACACCTTCCATCCAGGTGGGAGCCAAGATTCACCTCCTTAATAGTCACACTCGATGTCCACCTGCCACCTGCTCATCTCGTGTTTAAAGTACAGAGGTCCACTCCTGACCACCCATCTCAGAGAAGGAATGAGGTCTCCTGAGCCCTGGGAAGCACACGACCCCACCCTGCTCCAGCCCCACTGAGCAACCACGAAGGACCAAGGCAGGCCTCCAAACACTCTCAGCTCTTGGCTGCAGAAGGCTGCTTGCTTGGGCCTCAATATCGCAGCCACAGCCTCCTGGAGAGCTGTCCATCAGGGCTGGTACTGAAATGTGAGGTCCTGGGCTTTCTATCAAAGAGCACAGTGAACAGCCACAGCCAGGCCCAGTCCATTCTTGCTTCTGCTGGGTTTTATTTGGGATGTTGAACCAGGGTATTCAGAGCCCTGTATTTAAATTCATTTCATTTCATTCATTTGTTTATTCAGCAAAGGTGCATGAGGGAATCAATAAAAAGACAATCCAATGGAAATATGGTTCAAGGGTAATGAATAGACAGTTGGTAGAAAAGAAAATGTAAATGACTCTTAAGCATTTGCAAAGATGCTCAAATCTCGCTCCAAAAAGAGAAATGCAAATTAAAGCAACACTGAGATGCCATTTCCCCCGGCAGATTGGCAAAAATCCAAAAGGCGGATAACGGGCTTTGTTGGCGAGGCTGTGGGGAAAGGTATTCTCAAGCCCTGCTGGTGGCAGGGCTCCTAGGGTGCATAATTTGACAACATCTATCAAAATTACAAATGCTGCAGATATTCTCTGACATGGCAATTCTTCTGGAAAGGTACCCTATAGAGGTGTTTCGACTTGTGCAAAATGATCGATGTGCAAGGTTATTCACCGCAGAATTGTAAGAGCAAAATATTAAGAACAATCCAGATGCCTTTGAATAGAAGACTAGTTAAATGAATTAAGTAGGGTATATCCAAACAATGATAGTCTATGTAGGTTTTTTAAACAAAGGAGATCTCTCTCTCTCTCTTCCCTGATATAGGTATATCTTCGTAATATATTGGCAAATAAATAGGCAATGGGGTGGCTCAGTTGGTTGGGTGTAGGTTTTATCCCCAGTTGGGGCTCATTTGGGAGGCAACCAATCTCTCTCTCTCTAAAAATCAATGCTCAACTGGGGGAATTTCTTAAATTCATAATGCTTACATATGAGTGATCTTCTTCCTGAATTGAATTTATGCCCTTACTTATTTTTTTGTTGTTGTTGTTGATTCTAAATCTCTATTTCCTTCTTTCTTTCTTTTTCTTTCTTTCTTTCTTTTTTTTTTTTTTTTTTTTTTTTTTTTTTTTTTTTTTTTGTCATTGGCTTATGGTGTGTGTTCTTAGAAGGTGTTCAAATAAGGCTATTATTATGCTCCAGGCACTAAAGTGGGCACTTTCAATGTTTTATCTCTAATTGTTTTAAAAAATACACAGAGAAGAGGCATCATTATGCTCACTTTATAGATAACAGACTGAGACTCAGAGATGTTAACGGCTTGTCTAGAGTCACACAGCAGTAACTAGCCAGGCTGGTGTATTCGTTTCCTAGTGCAGTTGTAACAAACAATGCAGGTTTATTATCTCACAGGCCTGAAGGTCAGATGTCCAAATGGGTGGTCAGAGTTTTCTGGAGATTCCGGGGTAATCACCTCCTTGCCCTTTCCAGCTTCTAGAAGCTGCCCACATTCCTTGGCTCGTGGCCCCACACAGCCTCTGCTCCCATTGTCTTATCTCCTACTCACTATGACCCTCCCGCTTCCCTGGTATAAGTACCCTTATGATTACATCGCCTTCCCCCCACCCCCCAAAAAAATCCAGGATAATCTTCCCCTCACCACGGGCTCTTTTCACTAATCTTTGCTGCCTCCACAAAACCTGGGGTTTCCTTCTGTGGAATCATTAATCCCAGAACCTTCCTGGGTCTATGGAGAGAGAGGAACATACTTCTCTGCAGACTGCACAAGACATAGGAATATATGATGGTCTTCCAAAGAGAAATTTCCCCACTCCCAATTGGAGCTGGGAGGGCTATTTGTAAGGCAGGGTACCTAAGGATGTCCCCACCACCGTGGCTGTGAGCCAGATGAGGCGTTGAGAAGTGGCTACTGTGGCTTTTCTGCATTATTTGTTTCCTTGTTTGTTATCCCCTCCACTAGAATGTCAGCCTCAGTGTGGGGGCCAGAGCCATCAATTCACAATTGTATCCCAGAGCCAGAGCCCACAGCAGAGCTGGCATCCCTCTGATAAATGCAAACCCCTAAGGTGCCCGACTGAATGGATACAGTTTCACCTGGGTACAAAACTGGAAGATGAGGAAGGGCACCAGGTGGGCTCTGCCCAGAATCCCTCACCTTTGGGAGGGGCTGGTGTGGAGGTGAGGTCCCTGGTCAGGACCGTAAGGGGGGAAGCAGGAGCAGGCTGACGTCTGCCTCGCTGTGCCCTTCTGAGAACAGAGATTCCATCTCCTGAGCATCCTCCGCGAAGCGTTCTGAATCGATCGTGCTTGGACATCAATAACAATCCACCTATGGAAAATTCTCCCACAAGGACACCAAGATAGATGCACAAGGAGATTCGCTGCACTGTTTGTAACAGCAAAGGAATTGGACACAACCCAGATGTCCATCAGAAGGCGTTTGGGGAAATAAATGATCATACGGTTACAATGATGGAATGCGAGGAGGCTATCAGATGGGCAAAGATACCCAAGATATATTGCTAAATGGAAAAAGTGACTTGCAGGAAAGTGCATAAAGTATGGTCCTATGTTGTTGTTGGTTTTTTTTAAAAAAAAAAACACAAACAAACAAAAAACACCACAGTATATATCAAAACTCATCAAACTGCAGTAACCTGTGCATTTTTGTATATAAATTATCAATAAAGAAGAAGCAATATATGTATGCATCCTGGTTCTTTTATTTTTAAGAGCCAAGTATCTTCCAATTATTTTGAAATGAAGACCTGCCTTCTATAATGCCTTTTTTGCTAAGAGGCTGTTAAGTCAAAAGAGTAGCTTACCAGTGGTGGCGATTTGGAATAGAAGAAATACTAGAGGTATATGTTAGCGTACACGTACATAGACAGTAAACACAGCAGGTAAGTATGTGCATAGAAAAGCTAAAAATATACCCATTTTGAATTTAGGAGTGACACAGGGGAGAGGGGAAGGTGGAGGAACTAAGTAATAGACTGTATTTCTGTAATTGATGTTTTTTTACTAGGGACACATATTACTTTAGTAATGAGAAACAAGTTAAGGTTAAAGGAAAACCCTTCCTGGGGCCTTTGTCTTCTGTGGGGAAGAGTGAAAGCCACTTTGTATGCAGGAAAACGAGAGGCATGAGACAATCTTACAGGTCGAGAGAACTGAACCTCATTTGTATTTTTAAAATAGAAAAACAATTTACCCATAGACACAGAAATCAAGCTGATGGCTGCCAAAGAGAGGGGGTGGGGGATGCAAATAAACTTTAAACACTAAAAAAAAAAAAAAAAAAAGATTGAAATTAAATAAAACACACAAAATAATCATTTTTCCTTTCCAGACACACACAAATAAGCAAACAAATGGTGTTTTACTCTGGGAGAAATGAAACATTAAAAACAAAAAACCCTAGAGCCTGCAGGTGGCTCAGCTGGTTGGAGCATCATTTCATACACCAAAAGTCTGTGGTTCGATCCCTGGTCAGGGCAAGTACAGGAGGCAACTGATCAAGGTTTCTCTCTCTCAAATCAATAAAAACATATCCTCAGGTGAGGGTTAAAAAGAAAAAACAACCCTAGAAATGGTGATTATATTGTTTACATAATGATAATGGCTCCTGAAATGATTTACAATGACAAGGTCAAAAAAATAAATAAAATAAATTTTTAATGTGTTTTCTGATTATAAAAGTCATCTATGCTCATTGTATAACTAAACACCTAAGCAACATGGAAAACAGGCATTGAAATTTAACCATAATCCCACACTCTACCCCCAAAGAGAGCAAACCTTAAGATACATGCATATTTTTACTTTCAAAAGCAGCACCAATCTCGGTATGCTCCTTAAAAATCCAACTTTATTCCAATTAATGTGTAAAGAATATCATACTACAATATGCATCATCGTTTCAATGACCCCGATACATCACATCATTCTACCTTAATAGCTATAGGAGACCATACCATTGAGCATTTACATTGTTTTCCTGTTTTCCCCTCCATTTAAATAACGGTGCAAAGAAATTTCTCATATGCGCATCTTCAGGCCCTTATCTGATTATTTACTGAGGGTAAATTCCCAGAAGTCCAATTTGCTGAGTCAGGGAGTTTGCACAATCTGAGAACACGTGATCACACAGTCTCTCCGTAACAGGAATGATCGTTAGCGTTAGCCATCACTGAGCATGGAATTCGTGCCAAGCCTCCCACTCTTTTGCCTTCTGAACAATCCCATCAGGCTGCTGTTTTTACTATCCCTCATTCTGTAGAGAGGAAACTGAGGCTCAGAGGGATAGAAACTCTCAATGGCACGCAGCTAAAAACTGGCAGAGCCGGGAATAGAACCCAGGTCTGCCTGCCTCCAAAAGGCAAGCTGAGTCATCGCACTGTGCTGCCTGCTATTAATTCGGCTTCCAGAACAGTCCTATCAGCTCATCATCCAACCAACAGCACACGAGAAAGCCCATATTCTCACTTATTCCCCCTTCGCTCCAAACTGAGTATGTTCATTTGAATCACGTAGGGAGTATACAGTTGCAAACAACAACAAAAAACCTCATGACTTCAATAACCACATTCTTACTTATTCCCCCTTCACCCCAAACTGAGTATGTTCATTTGAATCATGTAGGGAGTATACAGTTGCAAACAACAACGACACACACACACAAAAAAAAAACCTCATTGACTTCAATAATAAAGTGACTCATTGGCTCTAATAACCAGAAGTCCTAAGACAGGCTACGTGTCAAGGACAGCTGGATTCAACAGCAAAATAACGAGACCGGGGTTCAAGTTTGTTTCTTCTCCCTGTCTCCTGCGGTGCTGGCTTCATCCTCCACGTGCCCCTCCTTCATGGTCTCGAGATGGTCCCTGACAGCTCCCAAGGCTGCATGCTTTCTTCCCCAAGTCCAGATGAGGGGAGAGAAGGATGACTTTGGAGGTCCTCTCAGGAGAGTGGGAAATCCTTCCCAGCCTCCCCCAGACTCTCAGCAGCCCACATGACCCCCCGAGTGTTCTTCTGAACCAACACCTCCCTCCAGGGATAGGCTTATGACGATAGGATGAGGCCTAAGCTACATATTCCCATTCCTAGATCCGGGAGTGGGTAGCTTTAGCCTCCTCCAAAGGCTAAATAGAGACTGTGTGGAATGAAAGTCAGGACACTTATCAAGAGAAGGAAGGTTGGGGCTCTGGGCAGGTAGCTCAGTTGGTTAGAGCATCATCCCTATATGCAACCTAAGATTGCAGGTTTCATCTCTGGTCAGAGCACATACAGGAAGCAACCAATGAATGCGTGGAACAACAAATTGATATCTCTCTCTCTCTCTCTCTCTCTCTCTCTCTCTCTCTCTCTCATCAATAAAGAAAGATGGAAGGTTGGATATTGGGCACATACAGCCTCTTACCCTCCACCCATCACCTCTCCTTGGGCCTCATCGTTGTAGTGCACCCTACATGCCCCCTCTACCTTTACCCTTGCTCATGGCAGGGCGAAGTATCAGAAAATTAACCCAGTGGATAATCCCCAGGGAGCAACCTTCAATCGATGATGATTGATGATGATGATGATGATGATGATGATGATGATGATGATGATGGAGTAGGTGTAGAAATACCCCAGCTCCTTCAGCCCTTGGTTAGGTCCACTGAGGTTCACGTTCTACAGTTTCCCCGAATTCTCCCATGGGATTAAGCTCCGCAGCAAGGCCCGGCTCGGTGGCTCACCCTCTTCTCACTCCCCTCTCTCACCTCCCCACTCCCCACCCTGTGTCACCTCCAAATAAACCCCTTCCACTTGAGTCCCTGACTTGAAGTCCGCATCTAAGGGACCCCAACTGAGACAGGGATGCCGCTACGAAGTCCACTCTGAGAGTTTTGTTTTTGTCCAGTTCTGGCACATTCTACAGAGACTAAAATGCACGGTGAGCAGGCTGATGGCAGGCCCATGCAGAGGCTCTGAGAGAAACGCATCCACCTCCGGGCTCCTGTTTCACCTTCAGCACGAAGGAGAGGGGATGCCCCTTCCTTCCGAAACTACTTTGCATGCACAGCGACCTCAACAGTGACCAGACAAGAATGCATTACTAAGCACCCCATCGCGAGGCTGTCCTGCAAATAGAGACATCTGGGCTCCTTGGCCGGATTCCTTCAGGAAAAAGGGAGAGAACTCCGAAACCTGACTCAGCCATGGTAAAGCGGGGTTTTGAATATACCTCTTTCTGGCTGTATTCGTTATCAACAAACTATTGGCCCGGATGAGAGATCTAAAAAATAAATAACTAAAAGGTCTTCCTCATAAGATGGCAGACATTAATTTTTAAGTTTGTGCCTGAGAGACGTCATCTCCCTTTTCGCTCCCGTTAATGGGATTTGTTTGATGATCGTTTATTTGCTGGCTTAATTAATTGCCGCATAGCTTTGCATGGCCGGGAGCAAAGTTGGCAAATGGTTGATTTCTATCAGGAAAAGATGTGTGAGCAGCTTCATTTCAGGGATGAGCCATACGCTAAGCAGGTCTCTAGCTCAGAAATAGCCCTTTGCAAAGGGAAAAACCTTTGGATTCTTTCAATGGAGCCGGACTCCCTGGGCCCGAGAGCAGGGCAGGAAGGGAAAGGTAATGAGTCCCCGTGCTTCCCTTTTGCAGAGCAGGGAGCCCAAGGCCCCGAGACAAAGATTACAAAGTGAGATGGTGCAAAGCCAGGAAAGCACCCAGGCTTCCTGACTCCGGCTCAGTCCTTGTCCCACTAAGTCCTGTCCCACTAAGTCCTTATCCCACTAAGTCCTTGTCCCACTAAGTCCTTGTCCCACTGAGTCCTGTCCCACTGAGTCCTTATCCCACTAAGTCCTTGTCCCACTGAGTCCTGTCCCACTGAGTCCTTATCCCACTAAGTCCTGTCCCACTGAGTCCTGTCCCACTGAGTCCTGTCCCACTGAGTCCTGTCCCACTGAGTCCTGTCCCACTAAGTCCTGTCCCACTGAGTCCTGTCCCACTGAGTCCTGTCCCACTGAGTCCTGTCCCACTAAGTCCTTATCCCACTAAGTCCTGTCCCACTAAGTCCTGTCCCACTAAGCCCTGTCCCACTAAGACCTGTCCCACTAAGTCCTGTCCCACTAAGTCCTGTCCCACTGAGTCCTGTCCCACTGAGTCCTGTCCCACTGAGTCCTGTCCCACTAAGTCCTGTCCCACTAAGTCCTTATCCCACTAAGTCCTGTCCCACTAAGACCTGTCCCACTAAGTCCTGTCCCACTAAGTCCTGTCCCACTAAGTCCTGTCCCACTAAGTCCTTGTCCCACTAAGTCCTTGTCCCACTAAGTCCTGTCCCACTAAGTCCTTGTCCCACTAAGTCCTTTCCCACTGAGTCCTGTCCCACTAAGTCCTGTCCCACTAAGTCCTGTCCCACTAAGTCCTTTCCCACTAAGTCCTGTCCACTAAGTCCTGTCCCACTAAGTCCTTGTCCCACTAAGTCCTTATCCCACTAAGTCCTGTCCCACTAAGTCCTTGTCCCACTAAGTCCTGTCCCACTAAGTCCTGTCCCACTAAGTCCTGTCCCACTAAGTCCTTTCCCACTAAGTCCTGTCCACTAAGTCCTGTCCCACTAAGTCCTGTCCCACTAAGTCCTGTCCCACTAAGTCCTGTCCCACTAAGTCCTGTCCCACTAAGTCCTTATCCCACTAAGTCCTTATCCCACTAAGTCCTGTCCCACTGAGTCCTGTCCCACTGAGTCCTGTCCCACTGAGTCCTGTCCCACTGAGTCCTGTCCACTAAGTCCTGTCCCACTAAGTCCTGTCCCACTAAGTCCTGTCCCACTAAGTCCTGTCCCACTAAGTCCTGTCCCACTAAGTCCTGTCCCACTAAGTCCTGTCCCACTAAGTCCTTATCCCACTAAGTCCTTATCCCACTAAGTCCTTATCCCACTAAGTCCTGTCCCACTGAGTCCTGTCCCACTGAGTCCTGTCCCACTGAGTCCTGTCCACTAAGTCCTGTCCCACTAAGTCCTGTCCCACTAAGTCCTTTCCCACTAAGTCCTGTCCACTAAGTCCTGTCCCACTAAGTCCTTATCCCACTAAGTCCTGTCCCACTGAGTCCTGTCCCACTGAGTCCTGTCCCACTAAGCCCTTATCCCACTAAGCCCTTATCCCACTAAGTCCTTTCCCACTAAGTCCTGTCCCACTAAGTCCTGTCCCACTAAGTCCTTATCCCACTAAGTCCTTGTCCCACTAAGCCCTGTCCCACTGAGTCCTGTCCCACTAAGTCCTGTCCCACTAAGTCCTGTCCCACTGAGTCCTGTCCCACTGAGTCCTGTCCCACTAAGTCCTGTCCCACTAAGTCCTGTCCCACTAAGTCCTGTCCCACTAAGTCCTGTCCCACTAAGTCCTTTCCCACTGAGTCCTTGTCCCACTGAGTCCTTGTCCCACTAAGTCCTGTCCCACTGAGTCCTGTCCCACTGAGTCCTGTCCCACTAAGTCCTGTCCCACTAAGTCCTGTCCCACTGAGTCCTTTCCCACTAAGTCCTTATCCCACTAAGTCCTTATCCCACTAAGTCCTGTCCCACTAAGTCCTGTCCCACTGAGTCCTGTCCCACTGAGTCCTGTCCCACTGAGTCCTGTCCCACTAAGTCCTGTCCCACTAAGTCCTGTCCCACTAAGTCCTGTCCCACTAAGTCCTGTCCCACTGAGTCCTTTCCCACTAAGTCCTTATCCCACTAAGTCCTTGTCCCACTAAGTCCTGTCCCACTGAGTCCTGTCCCACTGAGTCCTGTCCCACTGAGTCCTGTCCCACTAAGTCCTGTCCCACTGAGTCCTTTCCCACTAAGTCCTTATCCCACTAAGTCCTTGTCCCACTAAGTCCTGTCCCACTAAGTCCTGTCCCACTAAGTCCTGTCCCACTAAGTCCTGTCCCACTGAGTCCTTTCCCACTAAGTCCTTATCCCACTAAGTCCTTGTCCCACTAAGTCCTGTCCCACTAAGCACTGTCCCACTAAGTCCTTATCCCACTAAGTCCTTTCCCACTAAGTCCTTGTCCCACTAAGTCCTTGTCCCACTAAGTCCTTTCCCACTAAGTCCTTGTCCCACTAAGTCCTGTCCCACTAAGACCTGTCCCACTAAGTCCTTTCCCACTAAGTCCTTATCCCACTAAGTCCTTGTCCCACTAAGTCCTGTCCCACTAAGACCTGTCCCACTAAGACCTGTCCCACTAAGTCCTTGTCCCACTAAGACCTGTCCCACTAAGTCCTTTCCCACTAAGTCCTTGTCCCACTAAGTCCTTGTCCCACTAAGCCCTGTCCCACTAAGTCCTTGTCCCACTAAGTCCTGTCCCACTAAGTCCTGTCCCACTAAGCCCTCGGCCCACACCCCAGAGCACTGATGAAATAGACAACATGTATTTCTGTTCCCAGGGGGTAGGGCCGGGGGCTGTTGAATCAAATGGATTAAAGAGACAGGTAAGAGAAATATGCAGCCTATAATGCACTTGAGAATCTGTCTCTCTCTCTCTCTCTCTCTCTCTCTCTCTCTCTCTCTCTCTCGTTATGGCTCTCAAAGGAGACTGACTCTGGGATAAACTGGACTTTCGGAGAAATCACACAGAAGGTTACTTAGACCAAGAGAATCAAAGGTAAATGCCTTCAAGCTCCAGACAGCACCAAATATGTGAGGGTGGTGACAGGTGAGCATAAGGGAGCGGGGGTCGGGGCCGGAGCGGGGGTCGGGGCCGGAGGTTGGGGGGAGACTGTGGCAAACATGAGAGCACATGTCTATCTCAAGGATCCCAGTGTTGACAGATCATCGAAATTTTTTGAGAGAGGCCCAAAAGTCCAAAGTATTATAGGCGAAAAAAGTTACATGATATCTTTCGGCTTTTAAATCGTGGCAAATAAAATAAAAATTAAGCCCCATAGAAGCCAAACAAAGCATGCCATCTCTCCCAAGATAAGAGTTTGTAACCACCGGTACAGATTATCAACACCTGAGGGCAAATCTGGTCATTCATTCATTCAACATTGATTTGTTTGGGGTCAGTGGTGATAATTCCTGAATCTTTCCACACATTAGAGTCATCGAGAGCCTCTGTGCCTCTGTGTTCCTTGATCCCCGCTGCCACATCTTGAAGATGGCAGGCCCACTGTGGACGCAGCTCAATGGCCCCACGGAGACTGTGAAGGCCAGGCACTGGCCGAGTCTGATCCCTCTGTGTTATTGGTGAGATCCTATTACAGCCGCCTGACCAATTCACTAAGCAATCACAATAAAGATAAAGATCATGAGGGCAGGAGTACCGATGCTGTGGAGGATAGACCCAGATTTGGGGGACCAGGGAGGGCTTTCTATGTATTCAATTACTCATTCAACAAGTATTTACTCAGCACTTGCTATGCACCAGGCACTGATCTAGATGCAATGAATGAAATCAGTAACTGATTTGTCATCTATCTATATAAAAGCGTAATATGCAAATCAACCAGATGGCGGAACAACCGGTCACTATGATGCACACTGACCACCAGGGGGCAGACACTCAATGCAGGGGCTCCCCCAGCCTGCAGGCCCCAATCACCTGATCAGGGCCTGCCGGCCAACCTCTCTGTCCCTCCCCATCGGCCGGCAGGCTCCGATCGCCCAATGGGGAATAGGGAACCCAGGGTGGGTGGTGGAAGACATGGGCGGTGCCAGGCCAAGGCGGGTGCCAGGGGGACCCTAATTACCCTGCCAGTTGCCCACACACAGAGGGCGGTGGCAGGGGGCGGGGCCAGCTGTGGGCAGCCGGGGAAGATCAGCCCTGATCGCAGGCCAGTCCTAGGGACCCTACCTGTGTACAAATTTCATGTACCGGACCTCTAGTTGTCATATAAATCCCTTTTAAAGTTTTGAGGAAGCCTGGCCAGTGTGGCTCAGTGGTTGAGCGTCGACCTATGAACCAGGGATTCACGGTTTGATTCCTGGTCAGGACACACGCCCAGGCTGCGGGCTCAATCACCAGTAGGGGGCATGCAGGAGGCAGCCGATCCATGATACTCTCTCATCATTGATGTTTCTATCTCTCTCCTTCTCCCTTCCTCACTGAAATCAGTTTTTAAAAATATATCTTAAAAAAGAATCATGTGGAATCCATTTTAAAAGTAAGTTTCAAGGGATATGCCAGGGTTGACTCAAAAAACCCTGTCCTTGTAGAATTCAGGCTCCTCAAAGTACAGGTGACATTTAAACTCAGACCTGGAGGGTGAATAAGGGAGGCGGGAGCTGGGGAGGAGGGGACAGGTATCAGCGCCCCTGGAGAAGGGAACACGTGCCAGCTGTGAGGGCGGGAGAGGGGGCACTTTGGGGGGAACCTAAGTAACTGGGTCTGGCTGGCGCCCACGGCGGAAGGCCAGGGAGCCGGCAAGAGATGACCCAGAGACAGAGAAACATCTAGAGAGACTGAAAAAGACAGAAACTGGCAGAGACAGAGAGATGGAGGCAGAGCAGAGCAGAGGACTGTCAGAGACAGAAGCGGAGAAACGCAGACAGAGCGGAGAGACCTGACAGGGACGTGGGACAGGCACTGCAGAGCCACCTCCCCCTGACCTGAGTCCTCGCGGCCTCACTTTCACACAGGAGGCAGGTGTCCACATCTCACTTACTTCGCTTTGTTGAGAAGGTAAATATTTGATCTCCTACCGCTCCCAGGGATTTCTCTTACATAAGAAGGGCATCGTTAATTAGCCTGAGAGCAATGCAGTGTGGCTGGGCAGGAGCAGCCTGCGGTTTGTAACTCACCACCTGGGGCTGGGGTTGAGCGATGGGGCAGAAGGGAGGCCTGTGTTCCAGACCCTCCCTGACTCTGGGAGGCTGTGGGGTTGCGCCTCAGTTGCTTCGTTCATAAAATGACAGGGGTCCTTTCCTTCTCTGACATTCGGTGGCGGCATTCTGTGACCACATGTTCATTTAATTGTAAAAATGTTTAATGGATGTGTCACAAAGGGGAGCATGAGGGCAAGTGTGTCTGTCTTATTCCGGGGTGAGCACATAATAGGTGTTCAAGAGCACATGGTAGGTGTTCAAGAGCACTGATTTGTTAACGAAAGCAAGAGAGGGAGGAGGAAAGAAAACAGGGAGAGAGGGACAGAGGAGAAGAGAAGAATGAAGGGAAAGGGAGGAAGGAGAGAAAGAAGGAAGAGAGGAAGGGATGGAGGGAGGGAGGGAGGGAGGGAGGGAGGGAGGGAGCTGTGATGTCAGGAGCAGCATGCACCCAGCAAAGAAGCAGACAGTCTCCTTCAGACCTACAGGAAAATGAACCCCACGGGTAACCGCCCCAGGACATAGCACCATTTCTTACTGGTTTCCCCACCCCTGCTCAGTTTGGAAATAACTGTATTAAAACAGCTCCTTGAATAATCCTGACTGTCACAGGCTGCCATGAACCCCACCTCCTGAGGAAGTACAAGGGTTCATCCCCTGACGCCTGCGCATTCCAGAACATTCCTGGCCCTCCATGTCTGCACCTCCCATGCCGATTCCCTCATGGTCCTCCCAGCATCCTTACACCTGGTGCCACAGGTGCTCCCCCAGATGCACGAGGGTTATCTATAGCACCGCAGCCTCATCACTTCTTCACATCCTCAGAAGAATCTACTCGTAGCCAGAATTTCCTAACAATGTATCTTTCACGGAATGTTCCACGGAGGGGGACAAAGAAGAGGTGTCCATCACAGCAACACGGACAATAATTGGTGGCCACTGGAGACGTCACCAATCCCATTACTGGGCTCTCTCTTGGGCCTTCAACTCTTGCCCCACGCCTCCCTCCAGCTTGCTGAGGCATCTCTTCCCCTCCTCCCATCTCTGTCCCTCTCCACCCTCTTCGAAGCTTTGGGGTGAGTCCCAGGACATACGGGCAGAAAACTCATCCTCTCCCCGCAACACCCATCAAAACGACCTTCTAAACAAAGACAGTTGTGAGCCCGCGAGAAATTCCAGTGGAGAGAAAAATGTTTTCGACCCTCGAGGCAAAAGTAGCGTGAATGTAGAATTTGGAGGTTGAGCAGCAAACCAAAATGAGAGATGCGAAGAGAGATCAGGGAGCCAGGAGCCCTAGCAACATGGCACCAGGTGGGAGCCCAGGAAGAAAGACAGCCGAGGAGAAGGTCCCTCGAGTGGGCATGGCTGGGAGACTTGCAATGTCAAACATTCCATTTCAATCTGTTTCCTGTTCTGTCTTAAGCCGTGGTCCACTCAGCCAACCCCAAATCTTCGGTGAAGGTCTGCTATGCACAACTGGCCTATTTTGGTCAGGCTTCAAGGCATAGAGGAGGGGGACTGTGTTCTGAGCAAGACAAAGAGAAGACAACAGCTCCAGGAGGCGAGACGTGACAGGAATTCCAAACAGAAGTGATCGAGAGTACCAATGTCCTCCGAGAATCCTTAGATGTACCCAAGAAGGCAGCAGGCTTCCCACAGACCTGGGGTGGGAATGTGGACCGTTTTGATGTTGACTTTAAAGGGACAAGTGGCAGCCCGGAATTGTGGAGGCGAGGGAGGCATCCACGTGTAGTGGCACTTTCGGACTTTGAACCTGAGCACTGCTAACCGTCAAGGTCTCACAATCATCATGCAAAATGGAAAGGAGCCTGGATCTCGGCCGACCTGGGGTGTTAATTGCATGTCTGGAGCCCGTCAGGGGGAAGGCTAAAATTAGCCGACAGCCTGATAGGATGACACTTGACATCAGAGACCGAAGCTTCTAGGACAGACAGATTTATGCGACGAGCTTGGTTTCATGAGAACACACAAGCTTTCAGGGGCCCCAAGAGCTTCTGCAAGGTCAGCGTTTTCTCTGCGTCCACGTGGCTGTGCGCGGTGGTGAGGAGAGAGAGATGCGGGCGTGCCCTCACCCGCAGTTGGAGGAGAGAGGGGCAGAAGCTGATAGATGGGGCCGGGAGGTGTTTTTCTGGTGGTGTTCATGAATATGCAGACCCAGAGCCAATGCTTTTCAGAAAAGCAAAGCAAAATAAGGCTCTACAGAGTGACTAACTATAGTTACTTGTGCTGCTTAAATTGCTGAGAGAAACTCGGCCTAGGGTCTCGGGGCTGGAAAGATCATTCTTAGTAGATGCCAGAAACTGAGCCAAAGGCTTAACGAGAATGATCTCATTTAATCCTCACAAATGCGTTAAGTGGGAAGTACGATTATTATCCCCATTTTGCAGATAGGGAAGCCAAGGCTCAGAGAAGCGAAGTCACTTAGCTGGTGTCTCAGTCAAGATATAAGCAAGATGTTAGACACCGTATCAAGATTTACAACAGAGAGAATTCAATGCAGGGAATTGGTGACATGGGTGAGGAGTGGGTAGGGGTGGTGAGGCCACCAGAGATTAGCAATAGCGGGAAGGATGGAGGGAGGGAAGGATGGAGACAGTAGGTGGGATTTCCTGAACCCTGTGGCCAAGGTCACCTGGCGGAAGCTGGAACCTTGAAGGAGTTAGCAAAACTGCCAGGGGCAGAGAGAAAGGGGACAAATACCCTGATTTCTCTCCTCCTCCCACGTTCTAATCTCACTCCAGCACCTCCCATTATCAGGACCCAAAGGGAACACCTCCCCTGCTCCCTCCCCGCGCACCCCCTCACACACACACACACACACACACACACACACACACACACACACACACACGGAAGTTGGGAAAGGCAGGACCAGGGCCAGGAAGGCTAGTCCGGGGCTTAGCCGGACTTTGCCCCCAGGTCTGATCCAGCCCCGCCAATCACAGCTTCTGTCATGGAAGAACACAGCAGCCAACGTTCCGTTTCTTTGTTTCTTCGGGGTAGCACCTTAGTCTCCTGTGGAAACAGAGGCGGCTCAGATGACCCTTCCAAATCCCGGGCAGCGCCCCCTGTGGATGCTCCAACCCCGGCTCCCTGTGCGACTTGAAACAAAGAATGTCCCCTCTCTGGGCCTCAGTTTCCTCCTCTGGAAAACAGGTGATGGAAATACCCTCCTTGCAAGGTGGATTCCGAATGGCCCACGGCAGGTACTCAAAAAAATAGACCTCATCGCTCCCGCCCCCTCCACAGTGTTATGTAACCTGCTCGCAGCGTGCTGCACCCGCAGGCTGGTGCTCTCAGGGGCAGCCAGGGCCGGAGGCGAAGAATGAGCTCCTCTCAGTCTGCAGAGCTGTCCTGGGCATCCTCTCGGAGACCCCTCTGCTGTCAGGCCAACTTCCTCAAGTTCACTAACTGTTAGGAGCTGCTCCCGGAAGGAATGCCTAGGGATGCCGCAGATTCTGTTTATTCTGTCTTTCTCTCCTTAATGAGGGCATTTGCCTCACGCTGGGATCCTACTTTGCTTTCCTTAGAAAACGATCCACTAGGAGAGAAAGAAAGAAACCCCACTCAGGGACCTGCAGACCTGTGTGAGCAGCGGGGAGGCCCCAGCCACCAGGAGGGTTACGAAAGGCACGCGGCGAGCTAAGTTCAGCATCAGGTTGGCTGAGCTGCTCTGCTGTGATGGGAAATGTTTCATGAGCGTGGGACCAGCTGGGGAGGCACCTGCTCCCCAAAGGATGTCTCCACTCATCTTCCAGGGGGGCTCTTAAAAAAAAAAACACACGTTTCTATTAATTTGAGAGAGAGAGGAGGACGGGAGAGGGAGAGAGAGAGAAACATCGATGAGAGAGAAACATGGATTGGCTGCCTCCTGCATGCCCCACACTGGGGATCGTGCCCTGACTGGGAATGGAACCGTGACCTCCTGGTTCATGAGTTGATGCTCAACCACTGAGCCACACTGGCTGGGCTCAGGGAGACTCTTCATGCCACCCCCACACCCATGCAGGGGGCAGGACAGGGGATGGAACCATCTCAGACAGGGCTACTCAAAATGTGTTCTGGAAAGTGCACCCTGGACCGGGTGGAAGCATGTCCCCTAATGCCTGTCCACCTGGAACTGCTGAATGTGACCTTCCCTGGAAACAGAGTCTTTGCCGATGCAATTAGTTAAGATGAGGTCCTATTGATTAGAGTGGCCCTTGACTGTCCTCCAAAAGTCCAACAGCTGGTGTCCTTATAAGAAGAGCAGAGAGAGCGATGTCACCAAGAGGCCAATGTCGATCGCTCCCAACTTCGCTCCCCCGCACAAGAAGAACAGCTAACAACTGTTCATGGACAAGACACCCCTGCACAAACCCTGGAACAGGGTGAGGCGGAAGCACCCCATGCACCTCAGGGACCAAGACAAACTGCAGGATGGACGTTAACAAAGCTTATTAGGGCGAGCATTTCACAATACATGTAACTCGAGTCACTGTGCCGCATACCTGAGATGCATGCCGTGCTGTGTGCCATTTACACGTGAACAAAACCGAAAGGAAAAAGAAAAATATACTCTTGGGATATCTACCCAAAAAGGGGAGACAACACACAGAGATACACACAGGGACGAGGGTCGTGTGACGGCTGAGGCAGAACTGGAGTGATGCGTCTACAAGCCAAGGAATGCTGGGAGCCACCTGAAGCTGAAAGAGACAAGACGAATCCAAATCCCAGCTAAACATTAAAAAAGAGAGAGAGAGAGACAAGGACGGAATCTAACCAGTCTCAGAGGGAACAGAGTCCTGCCCACGCCTTCGCTTGGACTCCTGGCCTCCAGAGCACGTCTATTGTTCTAAGCCACCCGGTTGGTGGTCACAGACGAGTTGGTTCATGGACCAGCACCGGCATGCGGACCACACTTTGAGTAGCTCTGATCAAAGACACAGGGGATGTGGATTTGGGCCTGACCTTACTCAGGCATTTGGACTCCCCAAAGGGAGCTTGTGGTGTTGGCTTCCCTAGGACCTGGCACTAACATTCTAGGGAAGTTTTGGGGGGACGGTGGGAGAAGGGGGCAAGAGCAAATTCAGCCCTGAGGTCCAGGGAAACGTGTTCATATCATTGAGCCCATAGTCTAGTGCACCTTCCCCCACCGCCCCACCAGAACTTAATACTTAAAGGAAATGCCTAGGGATGAAGCAGAAGTTTCGTATGGTGTGCACACAGCTATCTACTGGTGGAAGCTGCCTGGAGAAGGATTCTAAGGCTCAGACAACGAGTCATGCCTGCCTGGGATTGAAACGGAGAGTCGTGGCATGCCTAGGCCACCCAGACATTCCCCAAATATTCCAGCTTCCCTTAGTCACCCTCACAACAATCCTGTGAGGTAGACACTATTATTATGCCCATTTTACAGATGAGGAAAGTGAGGCTAAGTAAGTAATGAACTCAAGACTCCAACCCTGGCAGGTCTGACCCAGAGTCCTGGCCCTTAACCACTATGTCAGCGTATCATCTCTTGGCATAATATCTATTCACAACTCATGGTATAAAATAGTTTCTTTTAGCCTAAATGTACATGTGTCCAACCTTAAGAGGGGTCTCCTCCCTCCCCATCATGTCCACCTTCCCCGGGCCACCCTAAGGAGCCTCGGTGGAACACAAACCAAGATCAGCCACCAGGGAACACTGAAGGTCATGTTGGAAGGAGTCACTGCTGAGCTGATAATGAGTTTAAAAGGCGGTTTAATCAAAATGTGTTTATCTGATTGAACCTGAACTTGAGAAACGAGCCCGCGACTTCACAGCCCACTGGAAGCCTGTCAAAACAATCAAGTAAACACACAAACTGTGTGGCTTCTTTGTGGGTGTGTTGTTTTGTTTTTTCACCATCTCACCGGGCAAGAGAAAGGGAGAGAAAATAGTACAAGGACTGCGTGCATTTGACTGAAACATCTGCTGTGGTCGGACCAAAAGAAAGCCTCTCTCCGTAATTAAATGTCATTGTTTAGGAGACTCCATTGGAAAGTCTTCAAGGGAGAAATGTCCCCCAACAGGTCTGACCTGATACACACTGTCCTCCGAGGCTAAACTAGAAGGGAGGGAAGGGGCCTGGGGGAACAGGAGGCTGTCCAGAGCCTCTGCACCGGAGCTGAGGTTGGGAGCAAGGACATGAGAAATCTTCCTGATTCGCCGTTCATTATGAAGTCGCTAAACCACATCACAGGTGATCAAGCTTGTAGAAAACAGGCGCTTCCTCTCAGTGGTCGGCAAACTCATTAGTCAACAGAGCCAAATATCAACAGCACAACGACGGAAATTTCTTTGGAGAGCCAAATTTTTTAAACTTAAACTTCTTCTAACGCCACTTCTTCAAAATAGACTCGCCCAGGCCGTGGTATTTTGTGGAAGAGCCACACTCAAGGGGCCAGAGAGCCGCATGTGGCTCGCGAGCCGTGGTTTGCCGACCACTGGCCTAACCCACCAGGTGTGGAATCTTCAAAAAGGCAGTGATGGGAACCTACATGCATATCTCTTGACATTCTTCTCTCCTTGCAATTTCTCCCTCTCTCTCCTGTCTCTCTCATTCCTCCCCACCCCACCTCATTCATACACACACACACACACACACACACACACACACACACACACACACACACACACACACACACACACACACACCATAAGGTGAAATGAACTACAGAACCTAGAATTCCCCTTCCCCCAAAGTGAAAAACACTTCATTATTCCCCCATTCTCAATAATTAGCCATATTCAGCTGGGTGTACTGATGCCAACAATACAGGGGTCTCTTATTGGTAAAGAAGCAGAGAGAGACATGGCGTTTAGACAACTAGTGAAGTATTCCACAGCATTCCTTAAAGGTACAGATGCTGGTGGTCACCTTCCCAACTTTATGAAGCCACTTACTTACACAGCCTTTCCACAGCCCGAATTCTGTATTCCTGAGTGAGGACTGCTTTTCGGCTCCTCACCTTTCTCTTCTGTTAACGAGGGGGAGGAGGGGGCGGGAGGAAGATTTCTCTGACCTCTTCCAGCCCCGACATTCTGTGGCACTTTCATATAAAGTCCACTGATCAGATCATCACAGGTGCAGACAGATTGAATCTTGAAAGACTTTGGAGAAAAGGAGACATGCTATTTTTAAAAATCCATTTCGGTTCAATTTAATAAGAGTGCCTTCATTAATGGAACTTGGAAATGCATGAAAATTGGAGACATAAACTCTAGGATTAGAAAAATGTATTAAAAGGACCACTTCCCTGCTGCCTTATCGTCTTCATTTCGTTGAGTCATATGTAACGTGGGATTACCACATCTTAAGTGGCCATATCATGGATGCAATCACCATTGCCACGGCGGGATCCATACGTGCGCGTTCCTGAGATTAGCAGCTCTTGCAAATGAGCTGAAATCGCTAAATAAGGCAGACCACCATGAGGAAAAAAAATTCATTACTGATCGTGTTATTCATTTTTGCTGCAAAAGCTATTTAAGCACAGCAGGCTACTTTCATTTCTTTTCTAAAAGAGTATCATTTTGCCTATAATTGTTAGCCCAACAAATTTTAAATATTTAACCTGAACAAATACATTAATGTGTGTTTTTTTATTTTTTTAAATATATTTTTATTGATTTTTAGAGAGAGGAAGGGAGAGGGATAGAGACATAGAAACATCAATGATGAGAATCATCAATTGGTTGGTTGCCGCTTGCACACCTCCTCCTGGGGATCGAGCCCGCAATCTGGGCATGTGCCCTGACGAGGAATTGAACCGTTACCTCCTGGTTCATGGGCCAACACTCAACCACTGAGCTACACCGGCCAGGCTTCTCTCTTTTTTAAATGTTTTCTAATAGATTCCTCAGAGTCGAGTGCAGTCGCAATCTGGTCTCCCATCTGCTTGTGTCCTGGAAATATTGCTATCCTTAGCAGCTGCTGCTGTCTGTTTTCCTGCTGATCAATTCAAGGCTTCACACTCTTCCTATTTCCAGGGTCAGATCTGGTGCCATCATCTATTGTGATCCAAGTTAGACACATTTGGAGATTCACAGACTCCTTCAGGTCACTGAAGTTCCGGGAAGAGCAGCAAAGCAGTCATTCTCACGGTGGCTCATGTCAAGATGCCTCGTTCATACCCACACCCTGGAGGAGTATATTCCACCATTTAGAGCTTTTGTTTTTCAGCCAGAATCTCCCGAGCACTTTCTACATGCCAGCAACTCCAAGTGGCTTGTGTGTATCATTTTGTGTATTCCTCACGGCACATCCAAGATATGGATGGGTACCATTATTATACCCATTCGTCAGATGGATGAGAAAGCAAAGCTCAAAGAGGCTAAGGCATGTGCTCAAGTCATAATAGTCAGGGGCGGAGCAGGGGTTCAAATCCAGGTCTGTCTGACTCCATACACCGGCTCCGCTATAGATTAAACTCTGTCCCAGCTCTTCACCCTTGCCAGGATCCATGCCTTGTTCTATGTGATTCTTCCCACAAAAGACAGAGTGTACATCCCTGCCCCTGACTCTGGGCTTAGCCATGTGACTTGATTGGTTAATGTGATCCATGCAGATATGACACAAACATAGGCTTGGAGTGTGCAGCACAGTGGCCCTGCCCTCTTCCAATTCTACCATTACCAGGAAAAAACACGCCTTGGCTGGCCTGCTAGTCCCAAGAGAAGAATAAGAGGCACGTGACACAGAGCCCTCCAGCCGACCTACTCACTTGTGAGCAAAAAACTACATGTTTGGCCCAGCTGGCATAGTTCAGTGTTTGAGCATCAACCTATGAACCAGGAGGTCACAGTTCGATTCCCAGTCAGGGCACATGCCCAGGTTGCGGGCTTGAGCCCCAGTGTGGGGCATGCAGGAGGCAGCCAATCAATGATTCTCTCTCATCATTGATGTTTCTATCTCTTTCTCCCTCTCCCTTCCTCTCTGAAATCAATAAAAATATAAGTTTTTTGAAACTACATGTTTATTGTATGCTGCTGTAATGTTGAGGTTGTTTGTTACATGGCAATAGCTAACAGATACAAAACTAGAGCTTACTACATCTTGAGTACCATAGATCTTCATCACAAAGGGGAGGAAAATTCTGTTCTTTTAATTCAGTGTTAACCACTAATATTTATAGAACGAAGATATTATTTAGCCACCAATTTGTAGGAGATATAACCTGCCTGCCATAGTCTGATATCCTAAGACATGTTGGCCCCATGCCATTCATCATTATGTTCAAATGCCTGGCTTGATTAGTTCACATGAAATCTTTGAGTCTGACATTGAATTTTGCAGGATCTAATCAATTCCTCCAGAAATCTCCAAAGCCACACACACACCTCCCTACCCCTCAGGGAGATAGCTGTCAATCTTAAACTTCTGTTTCTCTGCTACTGCAAAGAGATTCAGGAAACAGCCTGAGCCTGAAATACGTTGTGGGGACAGCAATTCTGACATTTCTTTCCTTCAGAGGGTCTTTGGTGCGATGAGTTAAAGCGGGGGAGAGGGGAAGCTGCTTCAGGGCAGAATGCAGGGGAGAACTAATGCAGAAAGGAAGGAAAAGAGGGGAGAGGTCAGATTCAGCAAAGAGGATGCCAAAACATCCCCAAATCCAAGGGCACCAGAGAGGCACTCAACTCAAGCTCCGCAGAGGTCAAGGCTGCTGTTGACACGAAGTTCTGGAGCAGCAGCTACCACGACTCCTCTCAGGACCAGAGCTGCATCAGCCCAATGAGTGCCCTCCCCGGTTCCCTGCGTGGACAGCCAGAACCTGCCCCAAATCCTTCGCATGCCAATCCCCCTTCTTCCGCATACTAACCCTATGAGACACTCTCATTATCCCATTTTACAGATGAGGAAACGGAGGCTCACAGGGAGGTTAGCCAACGTGCCCATGGTCACCTAGTCAATGCCAGGAATTGAACCCAGAACTTAGCACTAAACCCAGAGGTCCTACATCTCTAATTCAGTTCTCCTCTTACTTCTCACCCACACCACCTACCCCATCCTTGAACACCATTTGATTCGGAACAAAGGGCAACACTGATTGTAACTCAGAGCCACCTTCTGCCATCACCTGAGCTCTTTCATTGGGTGCCTGTCCCCTTTAATTTGTTCATGCGGCAACTGTTTATTGAACATCTACCACAGGCGAGGCACCGCCAGCTGGCGGGACGCGTCTGACTTTGTACGGGGAAATTCTCTTCCTCTTGCAAAAGCCTGCTCCTCACAGCGGTGACTCGGCTCCATTGTTTACTTTTCTTTCCCCTGCAAATTTTATGGAATCTTGCTTGACACGAAGGTTTTCCAAAAATATAGGCTGAAACAAGTTTGGGTGGATGGCTGGGGAAAAGACTGTAAAAATGAAATGTGCTTCCCTTTTCAGGCACTGGCGATTTCACTGCAAACCTTCCCAGCTACCTGCTTCTGGAAAATAACATTCCACTGGAGCTACACAGACCAACATGAGTGAACCTCCACCATGATGCTGCAGGAGGACGTGTGTCCTTTGTTATTATTTAGATAAAGTGAGGCACAAAGCAACACAATCCGACTTGTTTGGGGACACATATGTGAGAGATAAAAGTATAAACACATGCCCAGCCCAGTAGCTTAGTTGGTTGAAGCATCATCCCGTACACCAAAAAGGTTGCAGGTTTGATCCCCTGTCGGGGCATGTACGGGAGGCAACTGATTGATCTCTCTGTCTCTCTCTTTCTCTCTCTCCTTTTCTTTGTCTCTCTTTCTCTCTCTCCCTGCTTCCTCTCTCTCTAAAATCAATAAAAATATCCTCAGGTGAAGATTTAAAAATTTTAAAAATACACACACACACACACACACACACACAGGTATGGGAATTAGAAGCACTAAATTCAAGATGGTGGTTACCTCTGATGGGCGCAAGAGGAAGGTGATGGGGAGCAGACTTGAATAGTGTTGGTAGAGTGTTATTTCTTAAACTGGGTGGTGAGTGCATAGGTGTCCATTACATTACTTTTTTAATATCTATTTTTATTGATTTCAGAGAGGAAGGGAGAGGGAGAGAGAGATAGAAACATCAGTGATGAGAGAGAATCATTGATTGGCTACTTCCTGCATGCCCCCTACTGGGAATTGAGCCCACAACCCTGGCATGTGCCCTGACCGGGAATGGAACTGTGACCTCCTAGTTCATAGGTTGATGCTCAACCACTGAGCCGGATTAAAGTTATTCTTTTCAGTGTATAAAATATTTACACAAAAAGGTGTCAAGAATAATGTAATAGCCCAGCCAGTGTGGCTCAGTGGTTGAGCATTGACCTATGAACCAAGAGGTCACAGCTCGATCCCCAGTGTGGGTAGTGCAGGAGGCAGCCTATCAATGATTCCCTCTCATCGCTGATGTTTCTATCTCTCTCTCCCTCTCCCTTCCGCTCTGAAATCAATAAAAATATTTTTAAAAGAAAAGAATAACTTTAAAATAGACATCTGGAGACTTTATGTGCTTTCTATTAGGGTGAACCCTAAGAAATTGATGAGATTTGACCATTTTTAACTGACAAGGGGTGATTTCATATGTTCATCACAGGATAAGATACATCAATTCATCTGAAATCAGCCTTTCTAATAAAACTCGGTTAAGAATCAAGAGTAGACGATGGTGGCCTGGGGTGATTTGTATGGATGTGTGCATCTCTGAACTCCAATCAACTACAGTTTTCAAGGGACAGAACTAAAATTAGTCTCAGAGCTAAGATGTACAGAGAATGGGAACAGAGATCGTAGAGGGAAAGTGGATGGACGCGGCGTGTGGCCCAGCAATCCATTTTCTTGGTTGCATGATTAGCAGAGCCCCCCAACGGAGCACCTTGAACAACTGGCATTCGTCATTTCTCAACAACCCAAAGTCCAGTGAGGAACATTCTTGGTTGTTAAAACCAGGAGGAAGGCTTTAGGGGAGTATAAAGCCGGCCACTCATTTCTAAGGTGCTTGAGTAGATTTTTTATTACCTCTCACCAAAAAGAAAAAAATCTACTAGTATTTATGTCAAGTAGTGGGATTCACTCCAAGAACAAAGGAATAATGAGAAAACTACATTGCACTGCTATCATTTCACCATTTCTCGATTCTTTTCAACTGAGAGTTGTCCCCAAAGAGATGGGCTTTTTTTTTCTTTTCTTTTCTTTTCCTCAAGACTTTAAAGAGATGGGGGGGCGGGGGAGAGGGGGGAGCTGTTAATAGAAACCAGGAAGGAGGCCCAAGACTGAAGCACAAATGATCTAACCAAACAAACTATGCATATATAGGGCACGTGGGGTTTTAAAACTGAATGCACATAAAAAACACTCCGGGAGCTTATTAGAAATGCAAATTCCTGGCCCTGGCAGGTTCTGATTCCATAGGTCCAGCCTTGAACCCAAGAACAGAGCGCTTTTAACAAGCACCCAGGGTGATCAGACCCTGCCCGTGTTTTCAGACCTCACCAGGAGAGAAACGTGGTCCAAGTGTCTGGCCACCCTGAAACCGATCTGATTTCTCCCAAACACTGTCCTTAGTCAAAGGAAGGGTAGTGTTGCCATCTGTTTGAACTTGAGAAAGTATTCCAAGCTCAACAGCTTCATTTTCCAGCCTACAGGAGTGGTTCATATACTAGTCTGAAACATATATTTATTGAGCACCTACTATGTGCCATGGGCTATGTTACAGTAAGAGATTCATGTTCTCAAATAAAAAGAAGAAAGGGAAGAAGGGAACAAGGAAGGGAGGGAAGAAGGTTAAAAAAATAAAAAAAGGAAGCATGAAAAAGAAAAATATAGGTCAGCGAAAAAGGAAGGGAAGTGGTTTTTAAAGAATTTTTTTTAATTACCAGGCAGCCCACTGTGGAGACATGGTGTATAATTCCTAATGACTAATTTACATATCTTTCTGCTGAATGTACCTAGATCCTTTTTATTTTCTCTTCTGGACGATAAGCTCCGGGCAAAATCCTCTCATTTGTTATCTGTAATTGGGGACCGTGCACACTAGGGAAAATTTTGCTTCTAGCTTTATGGGGCCAAACATGATTAGGCCCAAAGGGAATAGCAGAGGCCAGGGGCTGGGGACTCGGAAATGTAATGAGCACCTGGGGGCTTCCTGGGGTGCGGGAGCCACCCACTGATGCCTCTTCTGTGAGTTTAAACCACCCCTCCCTGTCCCTTCCACTTTATCTCGGTCAAACATTCCATCCGAGGATGGCCGATGGTTGGTCTGTCTGGGGATGATGGGGTGACAGGGATGTGGAACGTTCAGTGCGAAAACCGGGGAAGTCCCAGGAAGACCAGAGCAAGTTGGCCACCCTACCTAACCCCATCCCAAGGCGCTGACTACAGGGCAAGACAGACAACCAGCCCTGAGCCCAGGGCCTGGCACACAGCAGGTGCTCAATAAACGTTGGTGGGATGCATGGACAGTGCACAGCACAGCACCTGACACCACCTTTTCCTATTGTTATTGGAACAAAGGTCACTTCGTAAGTGGGGAAGATGGGGTTTTACGACAGGTGGGGGGTGAAGAACCCACGAGGGAGGCTGATCTACTTGGAATCGACTCCGGGACATGGACTAGAACACGTTTACCAGTGGGCGGGGAGCTGTCATCAGAGGTGGGCTCCTCTGATGTCATTCTCTTACATCACGGATTCCCATCTCTCCAGCCACTTGCCCCATGAAGTCCAAGAGTCCAGGATTCATACTGGGCTTGAAGAAGGACGAAGATGCCCTAATAAGCCATGGATCCAGCCCAGCTTACCAAAGAGAACAATGTTGAGGTTTCAGCCCAAACGCAGCTAATAATAAAATGGCACCTCATTTCTTCTCCCCTATTGTCTCCTTTGCATTTATCTCCACCGGGGACCTAGGCTGAACCAAAGCTGGATTCAGGCATCCCGGGCCCTATAACCTGATACCATCTAAAGCCTCCCAAAGCTCACACTGGCCCCTAACATACATAGAAGAGATTGTGAAGGATATATTTCAAACTAGTTTTGCAAAAACGGCCATCTCTTGGAGGTATGATGATGGATGATTTAGATTCCCCTTGTATGCTGAGCCACATTTTGCAACTCTGCTATAACTAATATCGGTTACCTGAATGACCGACAAATAAATAAAAGGAACGATGGTTTATACAATTAGATGGGATAATCCCTGTGCTCCTCAGATTTTCGGGGAGAAAACTAAAATAGTCTATAGGAAAATGTTCCCACCTCATGTTTCAGAAAAGCATGAGTCTCCTCTTTTGCAAAATGCATGGCACGCATGCATTAAGATCCAGGTTTCCCCATGGTACAATATCCACAGAATATCACCTTATCCTGACCCTTTCCCCCTGAGTCTGTACTTGTTCTTCAATAAATCTCCACATTTGCTATACCAAAAAAAAAAAAAAAAAAAAGAATATCACCTTATCCTAAAAGAACCTGACCTCCAAGCTTCGCATTTTATTACCTTACTAGAGGCCCAGTGCATGAAAATTCATGCATTGGAGGGGGTGGGGCAGTCAATTAGCATATTCCCTCCTTATTGGCTGTGGGCACCGCCACCTTTGCAACGGCATGAGGGCCAATTAGCATATTCCCTCTTTATTAGATAGGATTTGCTTTTTCAGCTCCGTTATGTATAGATGTTTATTTTCAGCAACTCAAGTGATCAATTCTCTCCCTCACCTCCTCTCCCCCGCACCCCCTGCCTTCCTTCTCCGAGTCCCAAAGTGCCTTTGAAAGGCCCAGGATAAAGCCCCACAGTCACTCATGGTCAATGTGCTTCCCTGTTACTGTATCGTCTGTGCTTATACTCAAAGCACCACTTCATTTTCTCATCTTTGTCCAGTTTCAAATGGTAGTAAAAAAAAAAAATGAAGCTGACAATTGTCTGACCAAAGTTAATGCAGGTTTCCATCTTGTCATGGGAAATGGTCAAATATCAAATTTCCCTATGAAAAGCCAAAACCCCACATCAGAGCTTACAAACCAGTAGTCAAGGCGGTTGAATCTGGCTACCATGTTTGTTTTATTTCGTGACTAGTGCAGGTAGAGGTAGCCTGCGTGGTGCTTCCAATTGGAATTTGCTGTTGACATTTACAAATTGGGAAATTTTACTCCACAATCCAGACTCCCGGATTCTCTTGAAAAATCTGGGGCTATGGCAGTCCTGGATCACAGAGCCACTTGGCAACCTCAGCTTGGAGCTAAGTAACAGGGCTTGGGCGCTCCTGTTCACCACAGTCGCCACCACTCCCGATTGTCTGCCAATCCCATGACCAAGTTTCAGTTGTCATTTATCTTCTTATACCTGGATGGCTTTACTCATTAAGGTTACCTGCCAGGTGGATATCTTCGTTTGCAACGTCTCATCTGAGTCAAATAGAGCAAATTCGGAGACATCACTTCATTCGTATTTCAAAATTGTATCTGTGCTTCAGATTGCATGAGGACAAAGACATTGTTTGCAGTACATGGTAGAGAATGAGACTAAGTACAAAAAGACTACCTGGAGGCCCTAAATAAATGGATCATCTCTCTCTGAGTCAGCTTCTCCACTTGTGAATTTCCATTCAACCTACATTCAGTGACTGTGCTAGGAAGGGATGGCAAGATGGACTCCACGCGTGGCTGGCCCGACTTTAAAGCGTGGCTGCAATTCTTTGACGTGCCTCCCAGTGGGGGAGGAGGGTGTCGTGTTCCCCTCTACTGGATTTTGGTGGGCTTGTGGTGTTGCTTTGAATAATGGCCTGTGATGCTATGGGACCTCCAGGATAGGACACAAAAGGCCACACAGCTTTCCCCTTGTTCACTGGGACACTCCCTCTTGGGGCCCAGAGCTCTGATGTAAGAAGTTCTCCCACCCTGTGGCTTCCATGCTGTGAGGAAGCCCAAGCCTTCACATAGAAAGACCACTTGGAGGTCAACAGCTAAGGCATTCCATCCAGCTCTGAGTCATCCCAGCCCAGACACCAGATACGTCAGGGATTTTTCCAGATTCTCCAGATGACGCCAGCCCTCAGCCATTCAGGTCAACCCCAGCTGTCAGAATCTGCCCAGCAGAGCCCCCAAGCGCCATGTAGTAGGGACTAGCAATCCCCACTGTGCCCTGTCTGAATTCCTGACCCTTAAAAACTGTGAGCCTAACAAAATGGTCATTATTTTAGGCCACTTAACCTTTTACATGGCAATAGATAACCCAAACAGGAACTTATAATTTTGTGGAGCATAATTATCAGACCCAAATATTTATTGGGCACTAACTAAGTGCCGGATACTTTGACAAGCTTTTTAAAAGTCTCTAGTACCCCATATAATCCTCACAACAATCCTAGCACAGAGCTTCCATTAGCTTCTTCAGTCTTCCGATGATTACATGGAAACAGTAGCCTCTGAGAAAACCCTCTATGCTCTGCATTTGGGGGCAACTGACTTCCCACTCGAATAACCAGAACAAAATCGACTAAAGGCCACATTCAGATTCCAAACGCTCTCGCTCACTCTCCGTATAGGGAGGTAACCAAAGATCACCAGGCATTTGAGGAACCCCTCCAATGTGCAAGAGAAAGGTACAAGATAAGCCACGGCAATTGCTGGCATGGACAGCTGTGCCCCAGAGACTGGCCATTCCACGGTGGTCAGCAGCCCACTCAAAAGCCAGAAAGCCCCGGTGGCTATGCTCCTGGCGTGCTCTGGGAAACACCGGACAAGGCTAGAGGACCCTTCACAGGGCACCAATTTCTGACAGTTTACCAGGTGGTGTGACTCATTCAACAATGAGTGTGCAGAAAAAGTGTGATCTCATCGCTGTCACACCAAAGCCAGCTCTGTTCTTAACTACTCTTTTCAGGGCCACTGCCAGTTCATAGAGCTTTCTGTGCAAATTAAGAAAAGGAGCCCATTTGCTAACTCCATCCAGGCGGTAAGCAGAGTATGAGCTGGCCTTCAACCCCCACTCAGCTCTCACCCTTGAGCAGTCAGCAACCTGCACCACCACCCTGAGCAAGTCTGCTTATCAGTGATGTATGGCTGTCTTTAGTGGATTTAGATGGAGTAGGAGATTTGAAAGAGAGAGAAGAAAGAGTCTTGTTTATTTTTCATTGCTCGGGGAGCTGCTGGGAAGACAAATTTCTGCATATAAATCTATGTTGGTATTCTGCTCTGGGCCCAAGAGAATAAAAGCTAGAGGAAGACTGAAGAGGTGAAACCAGGGCAGCACTGAGGATGCGGCAACACTAATTCATTCTCTGCCCAAGTGCACCGACACTGAAAGAGTGAACCGGAGGGAAACTCAGGGCAGTCAGATTTGGGGGTGGCTGGCTCTTCCAAAAGCATCTTTGGTGCTTTTCCAAAGCACCCTAAGAGATCTTTACAGAAAGTTGTCTACCTGTTAGAGAGGACCAGTCTTAGAGAAAGTCCACTTATTATTTATTCACCCCACAAACATTTTTTTGTGGGTACAGGGAATGAATGATGAATGAGACCAGTGCCACCATGGCTTGATCTGTGAGCTGAGATACTAAATAATCACACAATTACAACACGTGATGAAGCTATGAAAGAAACCATGGAAGTGTATAATGGGGTGATGATCTAGTCTGGGTGAGTCAGGGAAGGCTTCCTGGAGGAAGGGACATTTGAGCTGAAATAAGAAGAATACGCAGGGCTTAACGAGGTCAAGGGAGGACGGAAAGACTTGCTGTCATTCATTCAACAACATTTTTTTAGTTGCTACTCAGGCCAATCACTATTCCAATAGGGCACAAGAAATCAGATGAGGCAGAAGACTAAGTATTTATCCCCCACTCTTCCTTGCAAAGTTGCCTCAGGATGGCTATATCCCCCGACTTCAGTGACCCTCCAAGGTGGCCTGCCCCACACAGTTCTCTCCTCCTGGGTTCCAGTACCCTCTCTCTCGTTCCATCCATCTCAGCCCAGGAATGGTAACAGCTCTTCTGCTTGCAGCCCTAGGGTCCTGCACTATCCCTGGAGTTCCCCTTGTTCACATCTTTCTGAATGGCCCCTTTATAAATAACTCCTTAAATCGCCATGATTGGAATATGCCCTGTTTCTGGCTGGGACCCTGACTAATGTGGGAGGAAATCACAGATGACGCGTGAGCAAATAGGTACAGGCGCCATCTGCAGAGATGAAGATGTGGAGAAGGGAGGGCTCAGGGTGGGAGAGGGAATCAAAGGTTATATTTGACATATCATCTGAGCTTCCTACAGACATCCAAGTGAAGATGTAGGTTTATGCACAATTCCTAGGTGTCTAGACAACTCCGTATTGCAGGGTGAAGGCTGGAGCTAGAGAGTCATATCCAGACGTCGCCAGCACATCAATAGTAATTAAAACTTAGGCTGCATGAGATCACCTAGAAAGGAAGAAGAATAAAGCCCAGAAGCAGCAGCAGATGCAAAGGCCCTATGACAGAGGGAGTGAGGCTCTCTACTTTCAAGGAATTTGGGTAAAGCCCATGAGACGGGGCCGAGTCGGAGAGAGTGGCCGGGGATGAGACTACAGAGGCCCATGAAGAGGATTCGGTCTTCATCTTAAGAGCCTTGGGAGGCACCGAGAGGTTTTATTTTAGGGAGACAGAATGGGAGCAGCATTTCTAAATGATGGTGCCTGTTAACGTGTGGAGAATGGATTAAAGCTAAGTCCCTGGTGACGGGAGGTGAGTCATAAATGAAGATAAAGCCCATCTGAACCGATGACAATGACACCAAGATTTGGGCTCCAGAAATGTGGTTTACACAGATTCTCAGGACCTTTGATTCAGGCAAAGCAGATGTGCTGGGGGTGGGAATCAGCACTAAAAAAAGAGCCCAGCCACAGTGGCTCAGTGGTTGAGCGTCAACCTATGAACCAGGAGGTCACAGTTCAATTCCCGGTCAGAGCACATGCCCGGGATGTGGGCTCGATCCCCAGTAGGGGCGTGCAGGAGGCAGCCAATCAATGATTCTCTCTCATTATTGATGTTTCTATCTGTAGGAAATAGGCCTCTGTGGTCCATCTCCATCATAGTCAACTTTTAATTAAAAATGGTGACTGAATTTCCCCAGGGCAAACAGAATGTAGGAAGGAGGGAAGCAGGTATAAGGACAAAGAACTGGGGACATGAGCCAGCATCATGGTGGGGACCCCCAAGGTGCCCGCCTCAACTAGACAAGGGGAGGTGGAGACGACTAGAAAAGGCCTCAGCCCAAGTTTCTAAAATGGCCCGATGGGAGATAATAAGACCTAGGCGACGTATGAGGAAACAGGTGACCCCATAGTACTCAGCCAATGAGGAACCGGAGGCGGGACTGGATAAGCAGGCTGTACTCGCTACTCCATGTGTGCCTGTACAACCGGACGACACCTGCTCTCTTGGTAATGTATTAAAAGTCTCAGTTTTCGCCACACTTTTGTCTCTCTGAAATCAATAAAAATATTGACCCCCTCCCCTTCCCAATGTACCTTTCAGAGCCTACTGTGTGGATACGGCAGTTCGATTTTCACACCCTCAACTGCCTGGCTGGACTGTAGCAATAAAACATGAGGGTTCTGGTGAGGCTCACAGCAGCTGGAGGTGTTGGAGCTGGGAGGCACGGGCTGGTTCCAAAGGCAGGGAGGATGGGTGGCAATAAAAGCTATAAAGACGGGCCAGGGGAGAAAATTCAGAGCGTGGTCACCAATCTAATGGATGAAACAGAACGCTAAAAAGCAAGGCTTTCAGACATGCCCTCCCCCACTTTCCCTGAACCATTAAAACACCCCTGGCACCACACAGCAGAGAAAAAAGATATAAGCTATTACGTTCCATTTCCATCTGAAACAGCAGCGTGTGATAATTTCCCGTCGGTGACCTACATTGTGGCTGCAGCCATGGCTGAATCTGCAGAACCTGACTCCCAGCTCAGGTAAATGAAAGAAACCCGAGTCGTCTGACAGGTCCATGCTTGCTCGAGTCAGGAGGGGGAGGGGGGCTGGTCTGTTAGTCTTGAACCTGATGCTTCTGACTCTAAACTCACTTCGATTCCCCTGACTGGGAAGTAGCTTTGTGCGCTTGCAGTTGCTGTGCCCCCTGCAAAGGCCACATGCGGCTTGGGAAGGCTCGCAGTCGCTTTCAGGGAATCTGATGGTTTTAAAATCGGAGTTTATAAGGACAATTAAGAGCGATCATTTGCATTACAAGATGATGCCTCCTCTTTTCCAAGTGAATTCACAACTGGGTTCCTATAAATAGCAAATCTCTTATGCAATGAAGTTTTTGTTTATAGAGCATAAATTCAGAGAATAAAAGAAATCTGAAGAAAGACTACGAATAGCCACAATCAAGCAAGCATTCAAATTCAAACAAATAATAATAACTGATACTTATAGAATATCTAGGTAGGCATTGTTTCAAGCATACACACACACACACACACACACACACATACACACACACACTCATTTAATCTTCATAATATTGACAGATGAGGAAGCTGGGGCACCAGGAGGAGAAGTGATTTGTCCTTCTAATAAATAGAACCACCAGGATCCAAACGTGGAGGTGTTGAATCCTGTGAGGCAGTGGGAAAATGTGGGCCTTTTAACACATGAGGTTCAAAGAACCACGTAGAATGCCTCGCAATGCCCCTTCGAAGGGCTTTCCGGGGTATTTATCCACCGGCTCTTGTCTCCCACTGATTAAAGGTTACTCCCGGGAGTGTTAACTCCCCAGCCCAGTGGTCGGCAAACTCATTAGTCAACAGAGCCAAATATCAACAGTACAACGATTGAAATTTCTTTTGAGAGCCAAATTTTTTAAACTTAAACTATATAAGTAGGTACAATGTTATTAACTTAATTAGGGTACTCCTAAGCTGGCCTTTGCTAAAAACTCAAGGGGCCAAAGAGCCGCATGTGGCTCCCGAGCCGCAGTTTGCCGACCACTGCCCCAGCCCTCCCAGCCTGTGCATTCGCTAAGTGGCCTTCAGTGCTATGGAAGAGATCTAAGGCAGAAAAGCATAGATAAGATCAGCACACGCGAAGGTTGTAAAGGGACACGTAGCTGTCCGTCTCCGTGGTGCTGAAATCACACTCACAGAGGGGATGTGGTTCAGCATCTCCTACTGAAACCAGGGGTCCACCTGTCCAGCTGCCATCAATCAAAACTGAAAGTGGCCCTTCTCTGCTGTAGGTTTCCTTCAGAACAAAATGAGTTTTTAAGGATGGTCATGTGACCCAAGCTTAGCAATCAGATTTTCTTCCTTGTGATAAAGACAAGAACAATGCACTGCAACCCAAACCCTCAGGGAGGCAATCCAGTAGCACTCACTCATTGTAGGACCCCTCCAGCCCTCTAATAAGCTATATAAAGGAGGTTTTTCCAACTACAGCATCCAGGAGACATGTTCTCACATCCCACATCCACTTTCACCTACCTGGGAAACTACAAATATTCCTTACTGGCCTCCCAGTCTAGCCCATTCTTTAACCTACCATCAAAGGCTACTTTCTGGAGAGAGAATATGATTAGCCAACTTTTGCTTAAATCCCCCCACATAGATCCCCACTGCCCTCAACACATAATCTGAACTTCTTGCCATGGCTTACTCTATCCTTCTTTCATCCTCCTTGGTCTGACCTCTGACCTTTCTTACCTCAAACCTCATTTCCTCATAATTTCTCCAAATATACTTTATGATTATATGCCTAAGCCACCTGAACTCCCAGCATTTCCCTTATACTTCCTGTCTTTGCACATGCTGTTCCCTCTGCCTGGAATAGTTTGACCTCTCCACATCCATTCTTCAAGACTCAGGCCAAGAATTATTCCCTTCAGGAACTGCTGGCTTTAGCTGCTCAGAACATGCCCCACACACTTCTTTCCCCATCCCACTCCCAACCATGGGAGGGCCTTTGATCTGGCCCTAGGCCATCAGTCAACCTTCTGAAAATGTTTGCTGATCCCTCTCTTACTAATAGCAAAACCCAGCACTTCTTGTCCTTGGCTATGTAACCTTAGGCATATCACAACCTCTCTGAGTTTTAGGTTGCTTATCTATAAGATGGAAATAACAATGCCTTCTTCACAGAGTGAATGAGTGGGTGGGTGGATGGATGGATGGATGGATGGACACATGCATACAGACACAGAGAATGGAAGACTAGAAGTCCTTTGTCCAGCACTGCATTCCTTTAGAGTTTGATTTAATTGGGAAAAGGTTAATCTGGAATGAGTTGAATGGGAGACATGCCAGGGAAATGCTCCTCCACAATAAATAAAGACCTTTACAAAGTCACACATAAGCACTCAATGCACGGTTGACCAGGAAAAAAAGTGAACAGGAACCCAAAGAAAGCGGAGCTACCCCAGTGAATGAGAGCAGAGCAAGTAACTTTGTAAAGGCACAAAAGGA
Source organism: Plecotus auritus (assembly GCF_963455305.1). Lineage (NCBI taxonomy): Eukaryota > Metazoa > Chordata > Mammalia > Chiroptera > Vespertilionidae > Plecotus > Plecotus auritus. The sequence continues at coordinate 11,037,877 of NC_137779.1, forward strand.
CTTCCCTTTTTTTATATATCTTTATTGATTTCAGAGAGGAAGGGAGAGAGAGAGAGAGATAGAAACATCAATGATGAGAGACAATCATTGATTGGCTGCCTCCTGCACGTCCCCTACTGGGGATCAAGTCCCCAACCCAGGCATGTGCCCTTGACCGGAATCGAACCTGGCCCCTTCAGTCCGCAGGCTGATGCTCTATCCACTGAGCCAAACCAGCTAGGACCAGAAGGACTTTCAGCATTTCATCCTCCCTCCTCCCTGCTGAGATCCTGATGCAATTATGTCTTAATCAGAAGAAAGAAATTTTGTCCCCATTGTGTAGAGAGAAGAGGATGGTCCCCGCTTTGATTTGCAAGCACCTCATGACGTTCGGGTACAATGGCAGGTGAGGTCACTGCTGGCCCAGATGCACGGGGTTGCTTGTTGGGAGGGAGAGGTGAGGAAGAGTGGGGTTTGTTCAAAGCTGCTATGAAAACAAAGTTTTTGTTTTAATCAAAAGCGCTTCCAGAATAACTCTTCCTTAATTGCTCACAGAAGGTAGCCCACCCACTTTTAATTCTGAAGACTAAATGCAAGACAAAAGTCTCAATGCCACATCTGCTTCCTGTCAAGAGCTTCTTACTCTTTCCAGGACTCGGTTGACTCATCTGTAAAATGGGAAGACATCTCCATGAAGATCCCTTCCAGGGGCAAAGATCAAATTGTGTCTCTAATTACTATTTCCGAGTGAAACACACTGTTTTCTGAAACCTCAACAAGGATCCAGGTGCACCGTCACCAACCACTTACCATGAACCAGGTTCTGTGCTGGGGCTCTACACCTATCACTCCTTAGAGAGTTGCTCTGTCTTGCCAAAGGCCATCCATCAGGTCAGTGGTACCCAAGATTTGAACTTAGGTCTCTCTGACTTGAAACCCCACGCTCCTGGCCTTTTTATACTAGAGGGAACGGAGGCACCAAAAAGCCAAGTGAGACAACTTACTATCCAATGATTCAGCAGGGAAAGAAGTCGGTACTGTGCTCCCAACTTCTCTGTAAGTTTGTGCTTACTTCTTATTTTTTCCTAAATATGTAACAAAGAATATCTATCTACCAATCAGATATGGGTGCTAAGAACAATGCCTGGCATAAAGTTAAGTTCTCAAGCAATATTAGCTGTTACCATTATCAGCCTCGTCTTCTGCCTCCTTCAAACCCAAGTAGATAGACCAAGAGGCACCAGAGGGGAAGGTCAATTAATCTAACCACCTGGGCACCAGACCAACAGCAACCATCTATCCACGAATGGATCTGCCTCAATAAGTCAAACATTTAGCAGCCATTCCTGCAGGTGCAGCAAAACATTTGTTTTCTTTAGAGCATCCTACTGACGATCCATCAGCAAATTCTATTGGCTCTGCCCCCAACATATATCCAGGATCCAAACGCTTCTCATCACGCCACAGCGGACACCCTGGAATGCGCTCTCATCTTCTCTCGCCTGGATCATTGTAACCGTCTCCTAAATGGTCTCCCTGCCTGTACCCGGGTTCCCCCTGTAGTCCGCTCTTAACAACACAGCAGGCAGCGTATTTCTGTTGTAAGCCCTGGTCTATTGGAGCAGGAAGAGATTTTATCTGCCAGCACTAGAAATACAACTTACTAAATCTAGTCCATTGTTACCATCACCATCGTCCTCTTTAACTGCATAACAAACGTGATTGGTTGCCTTCCCAACGTTCTTTCCTCCTTTCCATCAAAGCTCCAGTTTTTGCCCAGGGTCTGCTCACCTGTTATGATTTATTCATTTCCTCCCTCTCCCTCTCCCTCTCGTTATGGTTATCTTTTGGTGGTTAACAGACCACTCCAACATTTAGTGTTTTAAAATGACAGCAATCATTTACTTTGCTCAGAAATCTGCCCCTTGGCCAGAGCTCAGTGAGGGTGGCTCATCCTCACTCCACTCAATGGGGCAGCCTGACCAGGAGCTGGGGGATCCACGTTGAAGATGGTTCGCTCACATGGCGGAAAGATGGTGCTGGTTGTGGGCTAGGAGCTCAGCCATGACTGTGGGCTGGGAGTCCCGGTTCCTCTCCACCTGGGACTCTCATGGGCTAGCTGAGCTTCCTCCCAGCATGGCGGCTGTGTTCCAAGAGCAAGCATTCCAAGAAAACAGGGAGGAGTCTACGTTGGGCCTTTATTACCTACCCTCGGAAGTGACAGGGGTTCGCTCCACCAGTCAGAAGCATGCCCGGGTTCGAGGGGAAGGAACACCGGGCACTGCCGCTCAATGGGCAGAAGAGCCTCAGAATCACATTGTAAGAGGAGGATGCGAGATGGGAGGAGTCGTTTGATCCTTGGAAAATGCAATCTACCACAAGGTTCTTGGGCAAGGGTGACCCTCTCCCATGGCCAGGATTCGGGGTCCATTCCCTTTGACTCAGGCATGTTCCAGCCAGTGAGAGGTGGGGAGAAACCTGCTGGGGTCTTCAGAGAAAGGCTTTTTTGCTCTTAAAGAGACACACAAAAGAAAATAAAAATTCGTCCCTGCCTGGACATGAAACTGCATTGGAAAATGATACCTAAGACTGGGAGAGCCATCACGTGACCATTAGTGCTGCTGACATTTAGAGAGCAGAGAGAAACACGAGGACATTGATTTGTGGTGAAGTTATTGAGGTACTGAATTAATCCTGGAGTCACTGCTCCTGGAGCTAATAAATTTTCCTTTATGTTCAAACCAATTGAATCAGGATGTTTTTTTTCTGTTGTAATAAAAGCAAATCCTGATGGATACAAATAGCTACCTTTTACTGAGCATTTACTTTGTACCCACAGCACACAGTACCATAACTTTGCCACTGGGCTAAGTACACACATTCGTTATCAGATGTAATCCTCACAGCAACCCACGAGGCAGGGTCTGTTATTAATCTCTTTTTACAGAGAGAACACTGAAACTCAGAGACAACATGATAATTGTTCAGGGACCCCCAACTAGTGGCAGAGCGGGGATTTGAACCGGGGGCGGGAGCCCTGCATTTTACCATTCTCGTGTGAAACTGCCTCCCCTGACTCGCCACGAGCTGTCTGCTTCCATCCCCCGGCACTCAACACCCCACTCATGTTTACAGATTGATCCACAGAGCAGCTGTTGCAGCCATGAACTTATGAATCAGATCTACTGGAAGCAACTGCAATCTTTGCACCATTCTGTGAAGACGCTTGAGAGTTATACTATCAAATCCCAACCAGATGTGATTGACCCCCAAGGACAGCCACTCAAGCCCCAGCCGGGGTGGAAAGGTCTGCAGAGGAGAGCTCGCTCCGCTTCAATCACCCCACAGCTGCCTCTCCAAACGCAAGATTCCAATTTAGCGCAGGCGCTGCTTGCAGACTCTTTTTACTTCTTCTTTTTTGGTTGGGATCATCGTAAAACCCAGTTCAAGAGCTTTGCCTGAGTGATTGAAGCACACCTTTCGGAGAACAACAAGGCTTCAGAGCACTAAGATTGAGCACAGCCATAAAGTGCCTGGATGACCTATTCCCAGAGAACCTAGGAAAACCACAGAGATGAGGACATCATTTGACAAAAACAAAGCAACCAGTAGACGCTTAATGACACCAAGTGTACTCACTTCAAATGGGCAGAAACCCATGCGGACTGATGTCGGACAATACGACCCTTCGCTGTGAGGTCAAAAGAGTCAAGGGTAACATTAAAATTAATAACGCCTTGTGGTTTGATGCAGTAAACTATCATTTCAAACTCTAGACCTTGAAGGCTTTATTTCTACAACTCACAGTTTCTTCGTGTTTGACGTATCAGTCAGAACCCTTTAAGTTATATGTGAACAAAGCCCAACTTTACAAGTTTTTTTAAAAATGAGAATTTTTGTTTCAGGTAAATGAAGTGACCAGGCACCGCTTCAGGTACAGCTGGATCCAGGCACTCAAATAATATCATCAAAACTAGGCCCTCCCCAGGTCATGATGCTGTGTTTCTGTGTTAAATGAATGAAGGCAGATGTACTTTTACCACATCTGAAGCCGTACAAGAATCTGCTTATTTCTCTCCTAAAAATACAGTCACCGATCTCCACAATTTCTAGCATTTCTCTGAGGTTAAAAGTCTACCCTCCACATTCAGCACCCCTCTCTGAGCCAGGTCACTTACAGCACGCTGTTCCAGGCAACAGTGAGAATCCTGAGATATGCTCACCAGAGCAAAGTACGCAAACAAGCAGTGATTTTACTGCATGGCTTTGAATTCAATAGAACCCAGACGCGGGCTGGCTGCAAGAGGCAAAAATTAAATGGTGACCTTTTCAAAATTTGCTTTCTCCGATGCAAATGCTAGCCCGTGGCTGCAACCAGACATTTATCATGTCTCATTAGTAGATTTGTAGTCCGACAATTCTAAACACACAGAAAACGAAAACATGCCCTAATGTAGCCGTCCCCAGCCCTCTTTCTTCACAGGCTTCTTAATGCTTGACTGTTCCGTGTGACCCAGCCACTTGCCATGCCCCGGACACACAAATATACCATTAAGAGTGACTGCATTTACACTGCCGTTATTTTTTCCCACCATCTATGCTGGGGAGAGGAGGCGGGGCGGGGGAGCCGGGGGGAGGATGCTTCAGAGGAGAGAGGAAGAAACAGACAAAGAAAAGAAAAAAAATCTAGAGTGTGGAGGAGGAAACATCAGGGACTAAAGGATTCCCACTTGTCATGTTCATCATTCTCCATGCTCTTCCGATCCACGCCCCTCAGAGAATTTCAAAAGTTACCGAGATTTGCAAATGGTATTCAATTCCGTGGCCACGATTCGCTATCTCCACAGAACTTGCATGCACTCTGATTTTCTGGCAGTGGATTCAATCAAAATTTAGTGAACTAAGCATCTATTGCTCCAGACTGAGATGCTATTCAATTCAAAAAATATTTATTGGACACTGGGTGTGCCAGGGAAACTGTTCTAAGAAGACAGAAGGAGGGAGAGAGGGAGCAGAAAAGAGAGGAGGGGAGAAAGGGGAAAGGGAGGGACAATTAACGAGCATCTATGTGATGTGTAATGTGGCTGTGCGGTGCAGTGGTTAAGGTCAGCCAGCCCAATTTTGAACCCTGGCTCCACTCTTCCCCAGCTGTGTGACCCCTGAGGAGTTACTGAGCCTCTCTGGGCTTTCATTTCCTTGTTTGTAAGATGGAGATAATTGCCAATAGCTGCCTGAGGACTCAATCGTGTGCCTGGCACATTAGTCGGGACCCAACAACTGGTAGATGTTATCACTGCTCCAGGCGCTGTGCCGAGCGGTGTTGGTCCCACCCTCACCCAACGCAGGCAGCGCGGCGATGCAATGTGTGATCCGCTACGGGGCTGGCGCTGACATTCGGGCCTTCGCCCTTCAGTGTCCTCCGCCATTTCCAGCTGCCAACATCTGCATCTTTGTGGGGCTTTTTACAGAACCACAGCAGCCTCGCTTGCCATGCAAGCAGAGCAAGAAGGGCCAAGGCATCAGCCTCACCCCCACCCGGGAGGTAGCCTTCCACTCACCACTCCCTGGCCCACTCTGGACGCAGCTTGATGCTGCCCCCATATTGGCCACCCGCCCTTCCCTTGTATCACTCCCACAATCTCGGGAGACTTGAATAGATGATTAAGGAAGCATTGCCAGAGACCTTTTGCCCAAGACAGGTATTAGAGATCAGAGTCCTGGGTGTAAAAACGAGGTGTGTGTGTGTGGGGGGGGGGGGGGGGTCTGGATTTGCCAGCCCCTTCCTGGAGCTTCACGACACCGTTAGTGTTTCAAAGGCAAGTCCTGCAGTGAACGCCGTGTGTAACCCACTGTCGTCCGGGCTTCTTTGACGACAAAATCCCCTGGGGTTTATCAGTTACACCAGATCCCCATGGAAAGTAGTGTCCCATGGAACACATCTTGGCCAACAGTCTTTAGGGATTGATTAGAGACGAGAGCCTCCATCTGGTTTGTTATGCGGATTTAATTAACGTGGATGGTTATCTAATTAGCGTGTGTGGCTCTGCCCACCGGGATAAGACGTGCTTGGGCTTAAGTAGCACACTTGGTGCCAAGAAGCCAACACCAACTAGATCCATCCAGGGAGTACCCTGGTGCCAACTGGCAGGTACTTACTATCTATCTTATGAGATGCCAAGAATCCAAAGCACGGAAGAGGACCAGGTAGACCCCTGGGAGGACCGTCAGCAGCTCCGCCTCTGGGCTCTCGCTTCCTCCCAGCTCTTGCTGCTGATCACGGGTTGTATGATTTGGTGACAAGGGATGGTTGACTAGAGAAGAAAGTGGAAATGCTAATGTGCCATGGAAGGGGGCCTGGCTGTAGGAATGGTGGGGAGAGTTGATTTATGAAACATTAAAAAAAATACCCACTGATACCTAGACTCTGTCCCCAGATAACACAGGAGGGAGGAAGAGAGCAGGGGCATAGATGAACCAACACTGGGCATGAGCTGATGGTTGTTAAAGCGGGGTCCTTGCAGGCTCCTACTATTCTGTCTACCTTTGCATGAGACGGTGCCCATCGAAAAGTGCATACACATCTGAGCAGAGCATTGGGGAGAAATCAGAACAACGAGCACCCAACAGAGACTTCCTCCATGACCTCATCTGAAGGGTGGACAGGGATTTGAAAAGAGGATACACTTTTCTGTGTGATTCATGAGGTTACGCAATGCTGGGCCTCAAATCATCTCACGCCCCCTCAGAAAGCGTCTCCCATACCAGGGAGGCACACCCTGAGGAGCTCATCTATTCATCATATGAATCACAGAGACGACAGTGATTGACGTGGATGTCAGTCACTCACACCGGTGACCCATTTTATTTCCTAAGCCGGCATGAAACGTGAACGGCACTGCCACCCCGGGAATCGTGTCCTCTGGGTCGATAGCACTCACTTTCTGTTTTGACCGAGAACTCGAGTGCTATCTCCCAGACGGAAAATCAGAAAGCAGAGACGTGCCCGGCCAGTGTGGCTCAGCGGCTGAGTGTCAACCAGGAACCAAGAGGTCACCGGTTCGATTCCCGGTCAGAGCGCATGCCTGAGTTGCGGCTCAATCCCCAGTGGAGTGTGTGCGGGAGGCAGTTTCTCCATCTCTCCATCTCTCTATCCTTCTCCTTTCCCTCTCTCTCTAAAAATCAATTAAAAAAAAAAAACATTAAAAAAAGAAGAAGAAAGAAAGCAGAGATGCACAGTCCGTGGGATTCTACAGGGAGGAGAGAGTAGAGATCCCAAATGACGAGCCAAGGGCCCCCAGCTGAGCCGAGATTTGGACCTGAGGCCCCACTCCAGGCCTCGAGATAGTCTTAAATTCTGAGCTTCAAGAAATATCTTGTCTCCAAGCTCAGAATGGTCAGCAAAGCTTTCTCTCCACCCGAGGCCACGGTCACGCTTAGCCCCTCTCCTGCCCCCATGTTCCTATGGACAGGCCCCTTTCCCTAGCACAGCAGTATTTCCATTTTCTTCTCCTGAAACCTGGGGGCAAGCCTTACCCTTCCCGTACTTCCCAGTCATTTGATGTGGTTGGAGTATGCCGTTTCCTGGTCACCTTCCCAGAGCTTGCCTCCCCCGGCCCAAATAAGCCCCTTTCCTTAGCCCAAGAGGGTCTAAACACCCCTTAGTGTTACTCATCTCTCCTGCTTTTCTCTGGGTAATCTGTCCTTTGTGGCAGAGCCCCAGCCCGGAACCTGGAAGGTAGGAAAGAACGTTTTGTTTTGTTTTCCTCCTCTATGCCTGGCAATGGAACCCTTTCTCTGCCTTCTCTAAGAAGGTTCTAGCAAAGTCCACATGGCTCAGTAGGGCTTTTGATGCACACGCATGGATTCTTTTGCAAGAACTCAAAGATGTGGGAGACTCTGCGGTTGGCCTGGGAGAAACTACAAAACACACAGAGACTTGGAGGCTGACATTGGATTACATGCACACACACACACACACACACACACACACACACACTGAGTGGCCAGATTATTATGATCTCTGAACGCATAATAATCTGGCCACTCAGTGTATATCCTATATAATAAAAGGCCAATATGCAAATTGTCCCCTCGACCAGGAGTTCGACCAGCAGGCAGGCCAGCCAACCGCCCATGTCCCCTCCCCCTGGTCAGGCTGGCCAGACCCCACCCATGCACGAATTCATGCACCAGGCCTCTAATACAGATATACACACACACACACACACACACACACACACGCACACACTGTGTGGCCAGATTATTATGCGTTCAGAGATCATAATAATCTGGCCACTCAGTGTATATATACAAACATAGAAAGATCTCAAAAGGACAAATGCCACACCATTAACGGCAGTAACCTCTGGAGGCGGGGTTCAGAGCAAGGAACAAGACAACTTTCATGTGCTCCTTTGACATGCTCTGCCTTGTCTGAGTTGGTGGCAATGAGCGAGACCCATTTTGTCATCCTGAAAAGGTGAAGAAGACAACTCAAGTGCCACCTCTTCCAGGAAGCCTCAGGGACTGACATAAGGACTCTGCCTCGGAGTCTGTTCCTTCTGCTATTTCAGAGCCCTGAAGGCAGAGGCTGCTCACTTTGTCTCTGATACAAAGAACTTAGTGAATATCTGGGAAATGAATGAATGGAGAGTGAGTGGATGGATGGATGAATGAATGAATGAATGAGTTCAGCTATGCCCACAAGCAGCCCTGAATCCCACCAGCCTTTACCCAAGCTCATCCTACTGAGACTGGCTAAATGACAAGAGTGGCCATTTGGGGATGCTGGGCCACCCCGAGGTGCCAGAGATTAATTACACCTCCGCCAACACCTCCGCGGTAGTGGCAGCGCGGATTTGCAAGTCTTAATTACATGCAGGGACCAACAGGAATGCTCATCCGCTAACTCTGACCCCAGAGTCTCTGCTCTTCTCTTCCTGACACCCCCACTTCCCTGAAGAAAGCAGGGGACACAGATGCAGAAGAGGGGCACCTCAAACAAGACGAAGAGAGGGCTTCAGGCCGCATGACTCGGGAGGGGGAAAACGTCTTCTTGGATTTTTAGGAAATGGCTCAGCCACAGGTGACGGTGGGGAGCTGGGTCCTTGCCCAGGCTCAGATCTGCATTACAAATGCCTTTCAGACCCACCTGGGAGGACAGGATGAGTTTGGTACAGTCTGTTCTCCCAGCTGAGCTGTGGGGGACCGGAGCCGTAGATGAGCATTTGACCTCTGGTTTTAGGGCACCTGCGGGTGGTCTCCCCTGTGCATGACCCGCAGGGACCGAGTGAGAAAGGAAAGGAGACTCAGGTTCAAACCCTAGCTGCACTTCATCTGAAAAGCAGGCCCAGGTTCAACTCCTAGCTTCGCTTACCAGCTGTGTGGCCCCGAGCAAATGGCTTAACTTCTCTGAACTTCAGTGACACCATCCTTTTGTTGTTGCTAAATCCTCCCTCTGCCTGGTTCCTGGCAACACTCACCCTCCCAAGATCTCGCCTTGGAATGAAGACCTGATGATTGCTGGGCCTGCTCTTCCAAGATGCAAAAATCTCTAGAAAAGCCTGCGACTCGCCCTTGAACATTCGGAATCACAAACAACCAGGTGTTTAGCAGGGGCCTGGTGTCGGGAGGCAACAGACAGGTACGTTTTGATTGTGGGAAAGAAACAGGAAGAAGCCCAGGGAAGGAGGTGGCCCCAGAGGAAGGGGGAGCAGGCTTGATGCCTGGGGGGGTCCTAGGGCCAGGAGCCAGGCCTCGGTTTCCCCGTCTCAAACAACAGAGAATAGAGAGTGAGCTCGCTGAGTAGTCACCAGCTCCCACGTATCCTGCTTAAGGGCATCCCAGTTCTCTCTGTGCGTTTGCAAAAAAACCAACCCTTTTACAGGTAACTGGTGGCTCTTCAGAGGCACTGGGACCTTCAAACAGGGTTGGGAGTGGAGGACACGACACAAGAAGGGAGCAGGCGTGAGAAGAAGTCCCTGGAGGACAAGCCTAGCCTCTCCCCGACTGCTCCAGGATCTGCCACCGCTGCAGCCTAGAGCTCTGCTGGAGACACAGCATCGCGGCTTGTGTGGGTCCCTGAGAGGGGCTGGCTGGCATGGACACCCTTCCCTCCTTTACTCCCTCTGGCTGCTGTTAGCCCAGTGCTCCTGACACAGTTGCCATGGAGATGACTCCTCCAGTGGGCAGAGCTGGGAGCCCGGCGGAGTGGCAGGAGGCTGAGAGAAAGGGCTGGTACCGGGTCTGGGGAGTGAGCGCCGGAGGCCTTGGGGACGCGGTGCCAGGGTGTACCAGATGGCTGGGGGGGGAGGCCAGCTCGTCCCACAAGGCAGGTCCCCAGCTGTGCCAGGGCCTGCCGGCCCCTCCTCAAAGCTACCAGGAAATAACAATAACGGCAAAAAGCACAGACACACAACCAGAAAGCAGGTCCTCGCCAGACACTGAAGCTGCTGTCCCCTTGATCTTGGGCCTCCAGAGCTGTGAGAAAGACAGTTCTGTTGTTTCTAAGCCACCCAGGCTGGGGTATCTTGTTACAGAGGCCCAAACGGATGGAAACGGGATGCTCTTACCCCTGACCCTACAGCAGGACCACCAGCCAGTCCAGGGTCATCAATCTCCCCATCTCCAGAGCCTTCACTTCATCACATCTGCAAAGTCCCTTTTGCCATATGAGGTCCATTCATGGGTTCCAGGGATTAGGACCTGGTCATCTTTGGGGGCCATTCTTCAGCAGACCACAGCTAGCAGGAGCACAACCCCAAGTCTGACTGCAGAGCCTGTTCTCTGAAACACCAGGCCAGCAAGAGCGCCCCTGACCCCTCACTCCCAGGAGCGGAATGCCCGGGCTCCCCAACCTGGGAGGATGCTCATAGAGCCAGGCCCTGGACAGACTCAGCCTGGCGGCCACGTCAGCTCAGCACCCCCAGGCGTGGCTCTGGAGCACTCATGGAGCGGAAAGAGGAAAACTGAGAGCTTTGGAGTCCGGCAGTGCTGGGCTTCAGTCTCCACAATGACCTCTGCCAGTGCTGTGACCTTGGGCATGCACTTTGCCCTGAGACTCAGTTTTCCTATCTGTAAAGTGGGCATAATTAGACCCACCTCACAGGGCTGTTGTGCAGGTTAAATGAAAGCAAGGGCTTAACACAGACCCAGCACAGATAACTATTTATTATTATTATTATTATTATTATTATTATTATTGAAAAGGTAGAACTTTGTCACGAGCCTACCCTTCTTAAATAACCTCATTTATACCCTGGGTGCTCTCCTTGGACGTCACCCTGAAGATCTCAGAGGTTACAAAGTAAAACTCCCTCCTCCTGTGTCCCCCAAGGGCCCAGACACTCCACGGGGAACCCCCCCCAAAAAAACAGACAAGAGAGCCCCAATCACAGGTGAAACGTTTAACAGAACAAATGTGAAATGCTAGCAACTTCCTGAGAGGAAAACACGATGAGCAGCCCACCCCAATTCCCAGCCCCGTGAAAGGGGTGTGGGTTCTGAGAACCGAAGTAACAGCCCACTGAACCCCAGTCCCGCCAACAGGCTCTTTCAAAAGCCAGATGTGTGGCATGGAAGATGGAACAAGACGGAAGCAGGCGGAACTGGTTCAGCCCGGAAAACGCACTACAGACTGTAATTAAGAGGGGCCCCTGGAGTGTTTCCAAATGAATAGCCCACCCCCGAAAAAATATTTTGACAGGCGGGCTGAATTATTCAATAGACATTGTTCCTTATTTAAAGCAGAGCGTGGGTTGGCAAGAGGTTATTTTGTTTCCACTCTATTTCTTCGGCGGAGTCTTTCTAGTGCGGATTTCATTACAGTTCCAAGAACCACACTGCAGAGCAGGAGAAAATGTGTAGCGTCAGCTCAGATCCTGGCAGATGCACCTATATTTGATAAATAAATGCTTCAGCCACTAGCCATGTGCACATCCATGCAAATTAAGGAGAAGGACGCACAGTTACCCTCCTGCAGGGCTGCTAATTTCATTGAGAAGACTAATTACTTTTCCTTTTTTTTTTTTTTTTCTCCTTCCTGGCTGGGACAATGCCAGTTACATAAGAGCATTTCTAGTTGCCAGAACTAAACATTAAACTAAGAAACAATGACAATGATTTCTCTCCACGATGGTATGGATTGGGTGGGTAAGGATCTCGGCAAGGTTAAAATATTCCCAGAAGCGTGATGGGACCCTCTTTCCTAAGACAGACCCCGTATACTCTTCCTGGGGGAGGAGAAGGATCCTCGGCTGGCTGTATCTCATGGTGGCACATGACTACATTCATTTGTCTACACTCACAAAACCGGGGGTTTTATGAACCAGCTCTATATAATTGCAACTGACTGACAAAACTGACTCACAAACTAAAAAGTAAAAAAAAAAGAAGAATGCCCGGGATCTGTCTAAACTGGAAAGTTTAATTCTCCAACTGTACATTCATTGAGCCAGAATTTATTGAGCACCTCTGAACGGCTGGGACATTTAATTTCAGGAATCCGGTATCTAGGCAAGAGGCTGAGCTCACAAGCTTTGCAATCAGACAGATCTAGGATTGAATCTGGGTTCTGACATGTACTGTGTGATCTTGGCACAGTCACTTCCCCTCTCTGATCTTTATATTTAATGTCTTTTAAATGGGGATAGTGCTATCGATTTCACTGTGCTGTTTTGGGGAGGCAATGAAATGATGCACAGCATAGTCATCTCTGTATCACTGGGTGGTAAATTGCATCACTGATTTAATTTCACATGAAAGACAAGTCCTTTGGCTCTGGGTCCTGGAAGTTTGAGTTTGATGCTGATAGGCAGAAACCTCGGAGAGGGAGAGAAAGGCATGGAAGACGGAGGGAACAGAGTGAAGGAACAGATCGAGGCAAATGTTAAAGTCCCAGAGCATGTGCGGGAGAAGCCAGTCAACCCCTTTGGCTTCCTAGGAAAGGTAAGACCAGTTTCTGAGCTGAGGAGCCTGTACTCTGAGGAGCCAGAGACCATAGGGAGCCATGAAGGTTGTAGAGCAGGAGAACGGCTTCAAGGCACACTGCCTTTGTTGGCCGCAAAAGGACCTGCATGCTGAGCAAAGAACAGCGTGTTGGAGACATAAAAGACCAGGCCAGCATCATCGTGAGGCTTTGGGGGAAGAGGAGGAGTTGGAGAGAGAGAAGCCAGGAAGAATCGAGCTCACTGGTGCTGTGAATTTCACCAAGAAGCTCATGCAGTGAGTCCTTTATTCATCGACTCCATGGGGGGGACAGTAGCGGCATTTCCTAGGGGTGGGCAGCGGAACTTGCTGCAAACCCTACAGACACTCAAATTCAGGCAGGTGATTAAAAAGCGCTTTTTACAGCTGAGTGCTTCTCTCTCCTTTAGCTATCGCTATTTAGTACATCTTCAATTTAACATAAAACTGCATTAGCCCGTTTCTTGAGCCAACAGGAGGGGGAAGAAATCACTGCTGGCTTTTTAATATGCCCTCTTAGACTGCAAAGAAAAAAATAAAAAAGGATAATTATGTACATCAGCATATTGCTCAGCCCCCACGTTAACAAACGTCCTGAACAATTTCTCTGGCTTCCATTAATTCTGTGCAACTATTATCTAAAATTATTACAGCAAGCAAAGGCGAGCAGGGTATAATGAATAGATTATTTAAATAAATTGCTATGGGTGTGCTGTATAGGCAATCTGAGGGTGATGAATTGTTAGAGCTGGAAGGCACTTCAGAAATTCTGCCATCAAGTCCATTCATTGTACAAAGGGCATGTAGCTGAGCGGCAAGCAACTTCTGCAAGTCACACAGCAAGCTAGAGTCTTGATGCAAGGAAGTGGCACCTATAAGGCGGGGTGCTTAGCCACGGAAGATGCCTTTGACGTTGACTGTCGGCCACCCACGGAGCTAAGCTCTTTCAATGGATCTAATCCACACAACAGTCCTATGAAGTAGGTGCTGCTTGCATGCCCATTTGACAGATGAGAAAACCAAGATTCAAAGGAGTGTCTTGCCCAAGGACTGGCAGCTGGTAAATGGTAAAGCTAGAGTTTGAGCCCACGTCTAACACAAACCTATGCCCTTGTCACAAGTGTATATGCAAATCAGAACATGAACTCTGAAAGGAGTCGAAATACACCGCCAGGGAGGCCACTTGGGCAGAAGCGCTATTCTGAGCTGCCGGCAACTGAAAAACAGCCAACAGGGCCCACTCCCGTTCTGCCTAAAAAGGCAGGTGTAAAGTCCCTTTATAAAGGAGACAGGAGTTTCCATTTGTAAAGTGTCCCCCCTCACATACCAGGAAAAGGAGAATGACTCTTACACCTGAGATTACTTGAGTCTGCATAACAAGCCTAACTAACCAACCCTCTCTACCACACACTGCCTAGGAGCCAGCGGGTAACTTGTGAGTGGAGTAATTGTGGGACGCAGGAGCCAGAGGAAACTAACACAACCCAACACTTTCCTTGCACAAACGGGAAACACGGGGAGTCAGAGGTTAGGATGACACAGTTGACTAGTGGCAAAACAACAACAAAATGGACAAAATCCAGGTTAGCTGACTCCCTTTTATTCATTCAACAAACATATTTTGAGCACTTACTAGTGCCAGGCAGTACACTAGGTGCTGGAGAGACAGCACTGAGGAAGAGAGATCAGGACCTACCCTCAGAGCATTTGAGTCTAAGGCAGCCGTGGGCAAACTACGGCCCGCGGGCTGGATCCAGCCCGTTCGGCTGTTCTATCCGGCCCGCGGAGCCAAAAGAGCGGAGGGTTCTCTTGCTCTCCCCTCCACTCCTTCACCAGCAGCAGTGTTAACATGGCAACGTCAGGAAACACGGCCTCAGCTCCCTCTTCGGAGTGGGTGGATTTATATCCGCCCATTCAGTAGAAGGAACAACCTCTCAATCTTCTAGAGGCTCCTTGTAATGCCCGCGGACACGTCCCCCGACATCACCCTGGGAATGCGTAGACACGTTATCGTGGTGATGTAGGGAGACACGCCCCTGGAGAGCACAGTATCAGAGCATTAGCTAAAAAGGAGACCAACAACACTGTTCCCACTGAAGTTGATGTTTTAAAGACCAAAAACCTTTCAACCCAGTCTACATTGCCATCTACATCTACGTCCCGGGCATAATTTGGAAGTTGCACTAAAGAAAATGTTTAATTTACTGTTTACACATTTTGTTCTTTTCTATTTGTTTTAGTTTTAAATTATTTTATTATATTTAAGTTTAATTTGAAAGGCTTTTGTACCTTTCCTTTGTTAGGCAATTTTATTTTGCCTTTGCCATCTTCAATATAAGGTATGTTATTGTGCTATGATTCCTCCATTTTTTGAAGTTTCAAATTATAATAATTAGTGTTTACATTCTTCTTGTAAAAATGTTTGAAATGAATAAAACTATTGAAATTAAAAAAAAAAGACCGTACCCTTTTATGTAATGATGTTTACTTTGAATTTATATTAGTTCACACGAACACTCCATCCATGCTTTTGCTCTGGCCCTCCGGTCCAGTTTAAGAACCCATTGTGGCCCTCGAGTCAAAAAGTTTGCCCACCCCTGGTCTAAGGGGAAGTTCCAGGAGTTAGGAGAATACATATCAGTGAGAAGTAATCTAGCCTGGCGATCAGGAAAGGCTTCCTTGAGGAGGAGGCGTTAAAGTTAAGACCTAAAGGCCTGGCTAAGTAGCTCAGTTGTTAGAGCGTCATCCCGATATGCCAAGGTTGCAGGTTTGATCCCAAGTCAGAACACATACAAGAGTCAACCAATGAATGCATGAATGGGTGGAACAACAAATCAATGTTTCTCTCTCCCCCTTCCTCTCTCTCTCTCTAAAAAAAAATTTTTTTTTTAAAGGACCTAAAGACAATTGAAAAGATGGAAAGGAGACATTCTGGCAGAACCAGGTATTAATATTTCTATGACCCTGGGCAAACTGCCTAATCTCCCACGAGCTCATGTTCCACATCTTTAAAGCTGGATAATAAATAACATAATAGACAGCACTCAGTAAATGTTAGTTCCCCTTGTCTTCCCCAGGAAGGTGTCCTTCCGATCTAACATGCCATCCTAGGAGGAAAAAAGAGTTGGGTATATATCACCTAAAAACACAAGCCATATTTGTTTTCTTATCCATTCTGTAATATTGATTGAGCACTGGCTACACCTCAAAAGCTTTTGTATCCATGGATGTGGAGTCCCTATTCATCAATTCTAATAGAGAATGTACCAGTCAGCTTAGGCTACGTTATGCTGCAGTAACAAACATGCCAAAATCTCAGTGGCTTAATGCAATAAACGTTTACTTCTCTCTCACAGAGAGTCTGCTGTGGGTCCAGGTAAGTCAGAAATCCAGGTTAAAACAATACTGCAATTCCACATTTTCAACATGAGGCCTTCACACTCCACACCAGGGGTCCTCAAACTTTTTAAACAGGGGGCCAGTTCACTGTCCCTCAGACCGTTGGAGGGCCGGACTATAGTTTAAAAAAAAAACTATGAACGAATTCCTATGCGCACTGCGGGCCCGGGACAAGTCGGCTGCTAAGCAGGACAGGCAGCGGCACCCGGCGGGCCGGATAAATGTCCTCGGCGGGCCGCATGTGGCCCGCGGGCCGTAGTTTGAGGACCCCTGCTCCACACAGTAGAAAAAAGGAAAACACACACAGAGAACTCACACCCACTTTCCTATGCTTAGGCCTAGAGGTAACGCACACCCCTCTGCTCACAGCTCATTGGTCAGACCCAGTCACATGGCCCCATTTAACTGCAGGCGGGGGCTGGAAATACAGCAGAGCACTTGGGCCACTTGCTGAGCGTTACTATCTCTGCCACCAAGACATCTCTGTTTATTGAACACTTACTATATGACAGTGGGGGCACATACAAGTAGGCTATAACTACACCTTCAGTGTATGCCGGTATGGGTCCGACGGTGGACAGCCTGGCTAAAGCTCCTGAATTAAGACCAGAATGTGGCAGATACACACATAAAACCACAGGTAAAAAGAAATAAATAATGGTCCATCGTAGATCTGAGTTCTCAAAACCAGGGTAGGAGTTTTGCCAAGTAACCCGTCCCAGCAGCTTGGCAGCATCCAAGCAATGGTTTTATCTCTACACGCAAGTCACCAAAAATAATGCAGCAGACATTCAGCCACACAATTCCCACAGCACCTGTGGGAGCGGCCTGACCCAGATTTCTATCCTGGGTCCTGTTCCGAGAGTACAAAGTCCAGCCCATCTCAGCCTGTGCCTAGCTAGTAGCAAGGTTCAGCTCAAATACAATAAAACGCACCAGAGGCCTCAAGCTCAGTGCCCACAGGGGCCACAAAATGAAAGGGGAAGTCTGCTGGGATCGGGGCAAACGAGGAGACGTGTCAACACCACCTAAGTATTGCTACTTGGCATTCTTTTTAAATTTCCAAGAGAAGTTGCAAATTTATATGTGACATCACTTAGGTTTTTTTAATGTGGGAATTAAAGTATTAAAAACAATCTTTAGGTTAACCAAGATATATTTTCTGTCCAGATCTATCCAGTGAGCCTGCCGTGGAGGGGGCTCGCGGGGAAGCCAGGCCCCAGTTCCTCTGTTTAAGCACCAGAACAATGCAGGCTGGAGCCTTAAGCAAATCTGAGCCCCCATCACCACCACCACCAAAAGTAGCCATAAAAGGCCAGCTGGTGTGACTCAGTGGTTGAGTGCCGACCTATGACCCAGGAGGACATGGTTCAATTCCCAGTCAGAGCACATGTCTGGGTTGTGGACTCAATCCCCAGTAGGGAGCATGCAGGAGGGGGCTGATCAATGATTCTCTCTCACCCTTGATGTTTCTCTCTCTCTCCCTCTCCCTTCCTCTCTGAAATCAAGATGTATATATATTTTAAAAGTAGCCATAAAAGAGAAAAGCTGCCATCAGCCAACATGCCTCCCAACCAGGGAGTGGTTGTTTATCCAGCTGCTCAATGAAATATTAAATATCCATGAAAAATGTGACTCATGAAGGCAGGAAGGACAGAGAGACATGCTCAGGAGAAAATGCAGGGTACAAAGTGTTATGCATAACTCACCACCAGAACCCAATTAAAAAATGGGCAAAGGACCTGGATAGACACTCATCCAAAGAGGACACACAGGTGGACAATAGACATGAAAAGATGCTCAACATCACTAATCATCAGAGAACTGCAAGTCAAAACCACAGTGAGGTATCACCTCACACCCGTCAGTACGGCTATCATCAGTAATCAACAAACAAGAAGTGTCGGTGAGGATGTGAAGATAAGGGACTCCTCATGCACTGTTGGTGGGAATGCAGATTGGTACAGCCATTATGGAAAACAGTATGGAGGTTCCTCAAAAAATTAAAAATGGGCCCTGACCGGTTTGGCTCAGTGGATGGAGCGTCGGCCTGCGGACTCAAGGGTCCCAGGTTCAATTCCGATCAAGGGCATGTACCTTGCTTACGGGCACATCCCCAGTGGGGAGAGTGCAGGAGACAGCTGATTGATGTTTCTCTCTCATTGATGTTTCTAACTCTCTGTCCCTCTTCCTTCCTCTCTGTAAAAAATCAATAAAATATATTTTTTTAAAAATTAAAAATGGGATTGCCTTATGACCCAGTGATTCCACTTCTGGGAATATATCTGAAGGAACACAAAACACTAATTTGAAAGAATATATGCACCCCCATGTTCACTGCAGCATTATTTACAATAGAGGCCCGGTGCATGAATTCATGCATGGGTGGGGTCCCTTGGGGTGGACTGCAGGGATCTGAAATCAATAAAAATATGTATTTTTTTAAAAATATATGGAAGCAACTCAAGTGCCCAACAACAGATAAGTGGGTAAAAAAGCTGTGGTACATAGACACAATGGAATACTACTTGGCCATAAAAAAATAATTAAATCTTACCTTTTGCAACAATATGGATGGACCTAGAGGGTATTATGCTAACTGAAATAAGTCAGACAGAGAAAGACAAATACCATATGATTTCGCTTATATATCGATCTGAAGAACAAAATAAAAATAAAAACACAAAATAGAAACAGACTCACAGACACAGAGAACAGACTAATGGTTGCCAGAGGGGGTGGGGGGAAGTTGGGGAACTAAATGAAAAAGGTGAAGGAATTAAGAAGTACAAATTGGATGGAGTTTTCTCAAAAAACTAAAAATGGAACTCCCATTAGACCCAGTGATCCCACTTCTAGGAATATATCCCAAGAAACTAGAAACACCAATTAGAAAGGATATGTGCACCCCTATGCTCATAGCAGCACAATTCACCATAGCTAAGATTTGGAAACAGCCTAAGTGCCCATCAGCAGATGAGTGGATTAAAAAACTGTGGTACATCTACACAATGGAATACTACGCTGCAGTAAAGAAGAAGGAGTTCTTACCATTTGCAAAGCATGGATGGAACTGGAGAGCATTATGCTAAGTGAAATAAGCCAGGCAGAGAAAGATAAATATCACACGATCTCACTCATTTATGGAATATAATGAACAACATAAACTGATGAACAAAAACAGATCCAGAGACAGAGAAACATCGATCAGACCATCAAACCTCAGAGGGAAGGTAGGGGAGGGTGGGGGTAAGAGGGAGAGATCAACCAAAGGACTTGTATGCATGCATATAAGCCTAATCAATGGACACAGACACCAGGGGGGTGAGGGCATGAGTGGGGGGGATGGAGGGGTAATGGGGGAATAAGGACACATATATAACACCTTAATCAATAAAGAAATTTTTTAAAAAAGAAGTACAAATTGGTAGTTACAGAATAGTCAGAGATGTAAATTACAGCATAGGGAACATAGTCAATAATACTGTAGTAACTATATATGCTGACAGGTGGGTACTGCAAAACCGGGGCAGGGGCGGGGAGTGTCACTGTGTAAAGTATATGATTGTCTAACTACTATGCTGTATATCTGAAACTAATACAGAATAATATTGAATGTAAACTATAATTGAAAAAAAATTTAAGTGTTTTGTACAATATAAACAGTCTGTATATTGAAACTATATATCAAAAAAAGAGAAAGGAAATGTACCAAAATATCTATATAACTCTTTGGGTTGGAAGGATTATGGATAGCTTTCTTATTTTTCAAGTCATTTAATGGGTTTGGCTTCTTCATAACAAGAAGAGAGAAATACATATTAAAAATTAAACATTTGGCCCTGGCCAGTGTGGCTCAGTTGGTTGAGCATTGTCCCATGCACCAAGAGGTCACCGGTTCAATTCCCGGTTAGGGTCAGGGCACCTGCCTGGGTTTCGGGCTCTTCCTGCAGCAGATCCATGTTTCTCTCTCCCTCTCCCTCTCCCTCTCCCTCTCCCTTCCCTCTCTCTCTCAAACTAATAAAAACATACTCTTTTTTTTTTAATTAAACATTTGTTGGTGTGTGTGTCAAAGAATTTTAGACCTGGAAAAAAATGTTAGCGGTCATCTAGTCTAAAAGTTCCCAGTCAACAGAAGAGGAAACTAAAGACCAGAGAGGCTGCATAACTTTCCCAAGGTCACACAGCGGGGGAGCAACAAAACTGGGATTGAACTCAAGTGTCTTCAATGTTAGTTCAGGTTCAAGCGCAGCAGGTTACTGATCCAGGCATTAATATAGAGGGGAGGGAAACTAAACAAAAAGGAAAAGGAGGGAGGGAGGGAGGGAGGGAGGGAGGAAAATCTTAAAACTTTTCCCACCTACCTATGTTTTTCGCCCCCAAGACAAACCGTTTTGAGTTATCTGCGGACCTGCTCATTTCCATAAAGGCTGATCATCCGAATTTTGTCAAGACTCTGCAAAACATTTCCTCTCCCTAATATTCCCCAAGGTAAGAAAACTTGCAGGAAGAAGCCAAAGAACAATCTTTGCCTCCTAATTTAATTACCACCCTTTTTGCCTATCAGGGCGCTCACCAAGCACTTGGATTTCAATGTTGCTCTCAAAGCCGATGTGCAGTGCAGTGGATGTGGAATTAAGAAAAGTTAATTCTGAATGCCAGTGTAGTTCCTGTGGGAGAACATGCTTCTATAATTTACCTTCCCCATCCATTAGCGCTTTGACAGTGTAGGAATTTAATAATTTAGTCACATCTCACTTCTTGCAAACCAAGCTGCACAAATTTGCTAATAAAAATGCTATCTTGCCCTAGCCAGTTTGGCTCCGTGGATAGAGCACCGGCTTGTGAACTCAAGGGTCCCAGGTTCGATTCCGGTCAAGGGCATATGCCCAGGTTGCGGGCTCAGTTCCCAGTAGGGGGCATGCTGATCAATGATTCTGCTCATCAATGATATTTCTATCTCTCTCTCCCTCTCCCTTCCTCTCTGAAATCAATAAAAATATTTTTAAAAGGTTATCTCAACTAAACTATACCAACATGCAAATCACCTAACTCTTATACAAAATATGGAAATCATGTTAGCTAAATCCTTGGTTTAAAATGCCTTTTCTGGAGGGGACTAATTTCATGAAGTCACAGAAAGTTCAAGAAGGGTTTGGGAGATGGGAAAACTTGAGGACTGGGCAGGGGAGACAGAAAGAAACATGGAGAGAAAGAGAATTTAATGTTAAGTCCACAAAGAAATGGAGAGA
Organism: Plecotus auritus; assembly: GCF_963455305.1. NCBI lineage: Eukaryota > Metazoa > Chordata > Mammalia > Chiroptera > Vespertilionidae > Plecotus > Plecotus auritus. Next base: position 11,059,470 of record NC_137779.1, read on the forward strand.
TAAGCAGAGGGGAACAGAGACACAAACATACAAAGAGAGATAGAGACAAAGAGATCAAAATGGAGACTGGGAGGCAGACAGAGGCAAAGACAGATAGGAAGACAAAGAGACAGCCCGACCAGTGTGGCTCAGTGGTTGAGCGGCGACCTATGAACCAGGAGGTCACAGTTTGTTCAAGCCCCAGTGTGGGGCGTGCAGGAGGCAGCTGATCAATGATTCTCTCTCATCATCGATGTTTCTATCTCCCTCTCCCTTTCCCTTCCTTTCTGAAATCAATAAAAATATATTTTAAAAAATAAAGAGAGAGAGAGGAGGGAGGGAGAGATATATGCTGGTCTTCCTTCAACTTTAATGCTCACATCAGGTCATCATCATCATCATCCTAACAAACCATAGACCGTCTATCACCTGGGTTCAGTGTGTCCACCAAGGTCAGGAGCAAGGTCAAAACAAACTGAGGATCTGAGCCTCGCCCATGGAGGCAGAGCCTAGCAGTGCATTCTAGGCAAACTAATCCCAAAAGCATCCGCTCTCTGCCTCCTGACCAGACAGGCCTCCCGGGAGCGAGAGGGGAATTTCGACGCGCTCATATAATGAAGCTGATGGCTGCAGGCCGGGGAAACGCCAAGCGCAGAGTGCTTTCAAAACACACTCGCTCTCTCGCTACTGTGATCTGAGGACATCAGATGTGGTCATCAGCGCAAAGCCAAGGTTTGTTTGGCCCCCAGACTTCACAGACTGGCCTTCACAACCTCAGGATTTGGCCTGAATTTACTCTATCAGCTGATATTACACAATAAAGAAAAAATGATAGCGATTATAATATCAACAAGCATTTTTTTTTACCATTGATTGTGTGGCAGGCATTGGACAGAACTTTACAAGAAGTATGTCAATCCATGGTCACCACAAAACTTCTGCATTTTAGAAACGGCATTCTGTAAGGCAGTGGTCGGCAAACTCATTAGTCAACAGAGCCAAATATCAACAGTACAACGATTGAAATTTCTTTTGAGAGCCAAATTTTTTAAACTTAAACTTCTTCTAACGCCACTTCTTCCAAATAGACTCACCCAGGCCGTGGTATTTTGTGGAAGAGCCACACTCAAGGGGCCAAAGAGCCACATGTGGCTCGCGAGCCGCAGTTTGCCAACCACTGCTTTAAGGCAAAACAACTGAGGCTCAGAGGAGCTAAGTGTTCTGTCCAAGAGCACACAGTAATGGGTGGGGGAGACAAGTTTAAACCCATCAACCAGATCAACCACAATGCCTCTCTTCCAAGTCTCACCAGGAAGGTTCAGTTAATTAAAGACTGCAGCTCCAAGGGGCCAGGGAAATGATTCTGAAATTCACAATGTCCCCTTTCTCAAGGGGCTTTGTATGTGCTGTTCCCTCTACCTGAATGCTTTTCCTTTCCACAAAAACTCTGCTAGTGAAGAATTTCATAAAGGGGAAAAACTACTCTGTTTTTGCTCATCACTCTATTCATAGTACCCTGGCCCATAGTAGGCGATGTTTTATGTGTTTAATGAATTAATGAGTGAGTGAGTGAATGACATAACTAAAAATATATGTCAGAATCAAGATTAGAAATATGAAGATGGGAGCTCTAGCTGGTTTGGCTCAGTGGATAGAGCGTCGGCCTACAGACTGAAGGGTCCCGGGTTCAATTCTGGTCAAGGACGCATGCCCAAGTTGCAGGCTCGAACCCCAGTAGGGGGTTTGTAGGAGGCAGCCAGTCAATGATGGGAAAATGCCTTAAGAAACAGGTAAGGGAGTTGAAAATCATCTCTATTGATGGACTAGGAAAGAAGCAGAAAACTAATGTTTTGTTATATGTTATAATCTGACTTTTAAACTATGTGCTTATAGTATTTCAATACAATTAAATCATAAAAAATTGAAAGTAATTATCAGAATCTTTTTAATACAAGAAGAAAAATGAAAGGGAGGGAAAGAAATGGAAAGAAAATTAGGGGAAATGTCAGTGAGAAGGTGTCGGGCAGGGCAATTGCTCCATGTAGAGGGAACATGTGTTCTCCAACTCACGTCCCCACCACTCTTCTGTTTTTCTGGTCCAGCCTGCTTGTTGATACGTCATGCCTGGATGCTATAAGCAGTTGAGTTTGCAGCTCTTAGATGTCAAAAAGTGGCTAGTTCAGACTAAAATGTGAGTGGCTGCTATGTTTACTTTTTTTTTTTAATAGGCACTTATTGAACCTATCAAGATCCCAAATGATGGGATTCGTAGGAGACATATTTTTTAGTTCCTCTCAGACTACGTTAATACTCTTTACTCTCTCTTCAATTCAGGTTTGACCCAAAGGACAGAAATTCAGTCCCAGGCACTCTACCTCCAAAGGACTTCTGTAGATCTTGCCAGATTTCTCTGCATTCTGACTTTCGTTGTTTTGGTTTGGTGTGGTTGTTTTTTGTCTGATGTTGGGATTTTTTAGTTTTGTTTTTGGATATGGGTGATGGTTTGTTTGTTTTCTGTGGGAGTTTTTGTTCTGTTCGTTTTTGCCTTTTTTAAGACTCATTGTTAGCTGCTGGCAACTAGAGGCCTGTTTCTCCAAAGAATCTTGGCCCCTGACGAAATAAGGAATGCAGGGCTCCCTTTGATTGGCACATACTTTTGAAAGCTTCTGTGTCCCTCCGTGGCTCTGAGGTAACAAGCACAGACAGCCAGGATTGCTGGGGTCACACAGGAAGCCCCGTTAGCTTTGCATAATAAAATGCTGCACAGTTGGAAAACGTCTCATGCTGGGCCCATTTTCCTAGCTGTTTGGCACCTGCAAAGGGAAAAATGACTTTGAATTGAGGGGTGGCAGTGAGAGAAACAAAGGCATCCAACGTCAGATGCTCTTTGTACTGCGAGCTTGAGAACAGTGTAACTCAGAAGGGGAGAGAGATTTGTTGCTGGAGGCTGGTGTCTAAGAGACTGAATCTCTACTTGAGTCAATTACATTTGATTCAGGACTTCCTGAGCATCATTGTGTGAAAGGCAGTACATCTGACATGCGGGGATGCAATAATGAGGAAGACAGAGCCACATTTCTCAAGGACCGTGAAGTTTAGTATGGAAAATCAGGCAATACCAAAGTAATGATAAATATGGTTTCCAACTATGTATGTGTCATCTTATCTCTACTGCTGAGCATATATCCTCCCCCCAACTTTTTTTTTTTTTACTTTTTTTTTTTCTTTTTTTTTTTTTCTTTTTTTTTTTTTTTTTTTGTAAGCACCAACATGCTCCCAATCTCAAGCTTTTTGGTCCAGGTGAGCCAGCACCCAATGTCGCTTCTGCCGCCTGAGCGAGAGATCAACTTGCAATTACATTGTTTGAGACCCTGGATCCAACCATACCAGAAATCCTCCCCATGAGTCTTTTCTGAGCCATCAAGCCATAAAGTCCCTTTTCGATTGTTTGTTTGTTTTGCCTAAGTTGGCTGAAGTTATCTCTTTTAAGCGAAAGAGTCCTGACTAATGAAAATACAGACAGCCCTGGCTGGTTTGGCTCAGTGGATGGAGCATCGGCCTGCGGACTGAGGGGTCCCAGGTTCGATTACGGTCAAGTGCATGTACCTTGGTTGTGGGCACATCCCCAGTTGGGGGCGTGCAGGAGGCAGCTAATCAATGTTTCTCTCTCATTGATGTTTCTGACTCTATCCCTCTCCCTTCTTCTCTGTAAAAAATCAATAAAATATATTTTTTAAAAATACAAATATTAACTTCTTTCCTCATCGAAACAATCCCAAGGGGAAAATAAATAAACAAACCTGTAAGTTTTACAAGAAAGAACACAACTCAGGGCCCTAAAGAGGGTACAACCAGTCCTGTCGGTTTTACTGTGTCCTGCAACCGAGCAATCCTAAAGAAAATCCTTCCTGGTGCCAGGATGGGGGCCGTGGCCTGAGGTCCCCCAGCCCAGACCGGGGTGGGGGGGTTGAGACAAGAGCTCTGAGTACGATCGATCAATGGAGAGAAGAGCGTGAACCTGGAGGCAGGAAGACCTCTCAGAAGGCAGGCTGCTAAAACTTGTCCAGACAAAAAGGCCTAGAACAGTGCTTCTCCAACTTCAATATGCATATGGACCGGCTGGGGTGCTCACTGAAATCCAGAGTCCAGTTCTGTAGGTCTGAGGCAAGGCATTTCTAGACAGCTCTCTAGTGATGCCGATAGTGCTGAACCAGAATCACACTTAAATATATATATATATATAATCCTATCTAATAAAGAGGGAATATGCTAATTAACCATCACTCCGTCACAAAGATGGCTGCACCCACAGCTGAGGCCAACTTCCCATAAGGAGCCTTAACAAGCAATCAGCAGGGACCTGAGGCTACACCCTCCTCCACCCCCATGGGGCTTGACAGGGGACCTCAGGCCAGCAGGGCTTGACAGGGGACCTCAGCCCACCTTCCACACCCAGCAGGGCTTGACAGGGGACCTCAAGGTGCACTTCCTGTCCTGGTGCTGGGCTAGGGGACCTCAGGCTGCTCCCCCTGCCCCAGTGCCAGGCCAGGGGACCTCAGGCCACGCTCCCCACCAGGTGGGGCTTGACAGGGGACTTCAGGCCACACCCCCCACCAGCAGGGCTTGACAGGGGACCTCAAGGTGCACTTCCTGTCCTGGTGCTGGGCTAGGGGACCTCAGGCTGCTCCCCCCACCCCAGCGCCAGGCCGGGGACCTCAGGTCGTGCCCCCCACCTGGTGGGGCTTGACAGGGGACCTCAGGCCGCACTCCCCACCCCAGCACTGAGCCAGGGGACCTGAGGCTGCGCCCCCCCCCCCCCGCCTGGTGGGGCTTGATGGGGGACCTCAGGCCATGCCCCCCACCCAGCGGGGCTTGACAGGGGATCTCAGGCCATGTCCCAACACCTGGTGGGGCTTGACGGGGGCCCTCAAGGCACACCCCCCCACCCCAGTCAGGGCTGGGGGACCTCAGGCCACGCCCCCCATCCTGGCACCAGGCCAGGGGACCTGAGGCTATGATCCCTGGCCTGCTATGATCCCGGGGCTTGACAAGGGTGGGACTAGCGAGGTCTGGATCTATCCCAATGCGGTGGTGGGGGAGGGGGCCGGGTCTGGGTCTCACATGATTTTGAGGCGCATGTGGGTGGACGGGGACTTGACTCTGGGTCCCGTGGTGTGCCCCAGACTCTGACAGGAGGAAGGTTTTCATATACATTTTACTAATTTTCTTTCATCTCTGACACTTATATTATAGAGAAAGGGCAAATAACAATATTAAATTATTTCCTCTAATTAATCCCCTTTTAATGTGCACGAATTTCATGCACCGGGCCACTAGTATATATATAATTTCATTTTCTTCTTAAAAATATATATAATATATATATAATTGATTTCAGAGAGGAAGGGAGAGGGAGAGAGATAGGAACATCAATGATGAGAGAGAATCATTGATCAGCTCCCTCCTGTACCACCCACTGGACACGTGCCCTGACCAGGAATCGAACTGTGACCTCCTGGTTCATAGGTCAACACTCAACCACTGAGCCAGGCCAGCTGGGCCAGAACCACACTTTAAATCGTCAGGGCTTAGACCAGGGCAGTGAACAGCCAGAGGTTTAGGACAGAAGTGGCTGTTGAACATATTTTATTTGGTTCATACAACATTATTAAAAATTTAAAAATTGTTATTAAAACTAATTTCCCTGTTTTTTGTGTATGTTTGAAACCTTTCATTATAAAAGGTGGTCTTAAGTTTAAATTAATTGCCAAAACCTAACAGTGATTTTACATAAATGCCCCAATTTCTGGCTTCCCGGGAAATTGTCGATCTGACTGTACGGGGCCCACAATCCTGCCTGGCAATGGTGATCTTCCAGTGGCTGCCCGGGGCCCCACGGTCCATCTGCTCAGCACAGCACAGTGATGAAGGGCTTGGACCTGGACCCACCCGACCTAGTTCCCATCCTGACTTGGCACTTTCTCTCCATGATTTGGGGCAAGTGACTTTTACCTTGCTGTGCCTCAGTGTCCCTATCTGTGAAATGGGAGTGATTACAAGTAGCAACCTGGAGAGGGGCGCGTTGGAATAATTCAATAAAGAATCTAAAGCAAAGTGCTTTAGACGGTGCCTAGCATACAGCTGGAACTAGGTAAGGGCTGGGATCATTATCCATATGTTGGTCCTTGTATGCAACCCCTGGTTTGGTGGTGAAATACTGGTAATAGGATACTGTCAGTGGTGAGGCCAGGAAGACCCCTCTGACTAGTTATGGAGACTACAATCCCGGGAAGATAAAATGCCCTGGGTCGGGGGGTAGGGATGGAGGTAAAAATTTGATGCACCCAAGCATTTGGCCACTAAAGTCTCTACGTGTCCAGATTCCAGCACTTTCGGAGTCTCCCCTCTTCCTGTTAGACCAGGGCCTAACCTGAGGTGAGGACAGCTGGCTCCAGGCAACCCTGGCGCCCCGGAGAAGGCGCACACCCAACACCCTGCGGCTCCCCCGCTGGGGAAGAGGGACACTGCTGGGGACCCAGGCCGCTGCGCCCGAGGGACCGCTCGCACCCGGCGACCACCTGTTTTCCGCGCGCCGACGCGCACACCCTTGCAGGGACCCACCCCCCGAAACCGGGTCGGATCCCACGCGTCCTGCGCCTTCTCGCCGCCGCGGTCCTCTTCCGTCGTCGCCCCACCCCCAGTTCTAGCGCATCCTCCGGCTCCAGCAGCCCCATTCCCGGGACGTGTCCTGTGTCCGCCTCCCGGTCCCAGATAACCCCCCACAACTCCCTACCCAGAGCGGGCTGCCGCTCCGGAGACAGGACCGCGGCGGCCGGTCCCCTTCGCAGCCCGGCCCTGCCTACCTTCCCCGACCGCAGCGACGGTGGGCCCGCCGTCCCTCCTCCGCCGCCTCCAGCGGCGTCGCCACCTGCGCAGCAAAACCACCTGCGCGTGACCCTCGATCGCCAACCCCCACCACACACATACACACACGCACACACGTGCGCGCGCTCTGCCCTTAGCTGTGGGACCAGGGGAAGCTCATTAAGGGTTGAGGAGCCGAGCCACCCGGTCTCCCTCCTCCTCCACCACAGCCCCGAGAAAAGTTGTCTCTGCAGTTGCGTTTCTCCGCGGGCAGAACCCATTCCCACGTTCCTCCCTCCCCCACGCGTGCGTTCACTGCTGCTGCTCAAATGCAGAGTGCCCCTGGCGCTGTGCACCCGCTGTCCCTCCACCAGCAACACTTTTCCCGTCTCCCAAGGTCCTCAACGGAAAACCAAGGTGTGGGGGGCCTGAGGGGCCTGGAGGGCCTGGGGGGGTGGGCCTGGCGAGTCAACCTCCATCTCTAGAAGAAACTGCCAGCTCCAACGTGCAGGGTTTTTCATCGGGGCTTAAAGCACCTAAAATGGACTTTGAGCCGGTTTATTTCACCCCTTTGTGACCCAAATGAAATAGAGTCGTTGTTGGAAGTAGTAAAGGAACTGTCTGTGCTCAGAACAGTGTCTGGCACATAGTAGGCACTCCATGATGTTAGCTATTATTATCTATTATTATTGTCTGCCTGCGTTCAGCGTGACACCCACCCCAAAGCGGAAATGGAACAGAACAGGGTGGGAACCATCTCCTTTTCGCCCTCTTCAGGGTGAGTAATGTCACCAGAGGATTGTGGCCAAGGGTAGCCTGCAGACTCTGTTCTGTCTGGTTTAGTCGGTGTTTTAGAAAAACGTGAGTTAATTGCCAATACTTAAAAACTCAGAGATCACAAAAATGTGGGGATTTTCAGTAACTCTTTGAAAAATAGAAGGTTGGGACCACACTGAGTCCACTTTCCTGGAGGCGGAAGCTCACAAGGGGGAGGAGGGGGGCTCTTTAAATAGGTGTTTCCTCTGATTGGTCAGTTTCCATGAGTCTCACTGCCCTCATTTATAAGATCTGTGGGCCCCTGGAGGCCACTGTGGTCTAAGACCCAATGCTGAGTTTTCTCCAGTTTCCCCAAGAAATTGCTGTCCCTATCCCCATTTTACAGGTAAGAAAACTGAGGCTCAGAAAAGTCTAGTAAATTGGCCAAGGTCACACAGCTTTAGAGCAAAACTGAAACTTGAACCCAGTCTTTATGCCCCAAGTGCCTTAGCAGGATAAGGAAAAGCAGAAAAGGGGGAAAGTGGTTTACACCAAGCTGTCTTTCTGAAAGGACCGTTTTTATTAATAGCACCCTTGGCCAGTTTGTTGAGATTCCTTAACAAGAATTTAAATGTTAGCTTCACCTACATTGGCGGTGCCCTCTCCCACACTCACTCTCCACCTCCTTATTTTTCTCATGTAAGCGCTTTGAAAAATTCTAACGCTTTAACTAAAATCGAAAATGTTTCTTATTTCATCCACCCCTAGTTACTGGCACTGTAGGTGTTCTTTCCTTTCCGTTTCTATCTTTTCTTTTTTTAGACTCTTTATTTATATTTTACTCTTTGTAGTTTGTAAATTCCCTCTTGCCAGCTGCTCGAAAAACCAAAGTGTCTTTACTGTTAAGTTTCCAATTAGGGTTGTTCAGCCTTTGGGCTGAACAAACACACACATTAGAGGAAATGCGTGCTCGTGCACATCCACACTATTATACATAGTCGCACGCTAACAGCGTCTGGGTGTCTCTCCAGGCCTCATTGTCCCCAAATGTATTTATAGATCTTAAAGTCAACCACCAAAGTCACTAACAGGTTTTTTTAATGAGCATGATTGTACTTTTCACATGAAAGTTTTCGAAGGGTTTGGTTGCAACCATTAGCCATAAAAGTGATCCTACATTGTTGTCAATGTATAGGTGTTGGCAACTAAGTCCAAAGAATTTAAAGCACAGTGGAGACAACCCCCGCTCCCCCCACTCCAAAAAAAAAAAAAAAAAGAGACACATATCCAGGCCAAATGCAGCCATTTATGACTTCTGTTCTCAGCTTTTAGGGCAACCAGTGTGTCTACCTCTCAGAGGTCCTCCTTAATGTTTTTCCCTCTTCCTTAGTTTTTTGGGCCCCTGGACCCCTTTGGTCCTCTCCAGGTGGACAATGTGCGTTGTCCATCATCCCATTGCATCCAATTACTCTGCAGGGTGGGCAGAGGAAGAGGGAGGGGCTTCAGGGACTACAAATTGAAGAAGAGGGAAGGAGTGAGAGGTCCTCCCTGGGGTCTAACGGTGGCCTCAAGCATCTTTAAGGTGTTACTCCAAGTGTGGTCCACAGACCAGCAGCTGACACCGCCATCACCTGGGAGCCTGATGGCAATGCAGATTCTCAGACCCCACCCCGGACCTGCTAAAGCACACACTCTGGGGTGGGGCTCCCAGCCAGCCTGTGGTTCTCCAAGTGATTCTCATGAGTTCTGAAGTTTGAGGTTTTGCGCTAAAGTCATCTATGTCGCTTTCTCTACCATAGTCACTTCACCAAAGCCCCCCCCCCTTTCTGTTATCCTGGGAAGACCCCAGAGAGAAAGGAAGGCTAGAAACCCTTCCCACCACACTGAAGATCTTGAATAACTTCATCCCTTGCCTTTGGAATAAATAGATCATCTCATCTATATGTATAAAAGCCTAAGTGATCGTTACAACCGCCTGACCACTTGACCAGTCGCTATGACACGCACTGACCACCAAGGGACAGATGCTCAGGGCAGGAGCTGCCCCCTGGTGGTCAGTGCGATCCCACAGCGGGAGCACCCCTCAGCCAGAAGCTGGGCTCATGGCTGGCGAGCACAGCTGCGGTGGCGGGAGCCTCTCCAGCCTCTGCGGCAGCGCTACCCAGCCGGTGGCAGCGGGCCTGGGATGAGCAGGAGCAGCGCCCGCCCTGGCTCGGGCTCCTCCCCAGCCACCTGCTGCTTGGCACACTGCTACTTCCCTTGGGGGATGTCGGACTGCCGGTTTCAACCTGATCCCTGCAGGCCCTGCAGGTCTGACATCCCCTGAGGGGAACCAGATAGCGAGAGAGAGCAGGCCAGGCTGAGGGACCCCACTGGTGCATGAATTTGTGCACTGGGCCTCTAGTAATTCAACAATAAGCAAATATCCGATTAAAATGCAGGCAAACTGTTTGAACAGAAAGTTCCCAAAAGGAACTATAGAAATGGCTAATAAGCACATGAAAAGGTGTTCAACAGCATCAATCATTAAGGAAATGAGATTAAACCTAAGGAGATACCACTCCACACCTCCCAGAATGGCTAAAGCTAATAAGACTGACAAGATCAAGGGTTTGTGAAGATAGGGAGCAAACGGAACTGCCGGTGGGAATGCAAAATGGTACAAAGAATTTGGAAAAGAGTTTAGCAATTTCTTATCAAGCTCAACATAGTTATCATAGGACCCAGCAATTCCACTCCTACTCATTTATCTAAGAGGAATGAAGACGTATGCCCAAAGACTTGCACACAGCAGCTTTATGCACAAGAGCCCCAAAGTGGAAGTGACCCAAATGTCCACCAATATGTGCATAGATAAGCAAATTGTGGCATATCCATTTAATGGAATGCTATTTAGCAATGAAAAGGGAATCAACTACTGACACACACAACATGGATGAATATAAAAAACATTATGCTGAGCCCTAGCTGGTTTGGCTCAGTGGATAGAGCGCCGACCTGTGGACTAAAAGGTCCCAGGTTCGATTCCAGTCAAGGGCACATGCCTGGGTTGCAGGCTCGATCCCAAGTAGTGGGCGTGCAGGAGGCAGCTGATCACTGATTCTCTCTCATCATTGATGTTTCTCTCTCCCTCTCCCTTCCTCTCTGAAATCAGTAAAAATATATTTTTAAAAAAACATTATGCTGAGCTTTTTGAAAAAGCCAGAGAGGAAATGTTATGTATTATTCCATTTGTGTGGAATTCTAGGGAGCTGTAGGGATAGAAAGCGGGGCAGCCAGTGGCTGCCTGGGGCTGAGGGGGGTGGTGAGAAAAGTTTCTGGGGTGACAGAATTAATCTGTATCTTTACTGAGTGGTGGTTACACAGGTGCATACATCCGCCAAAATTCATCAAACTGAGCACTTAAAGTGAGTGCATTGTTGCTCATAAATCGCCCCTCCATAGACTTGCTTATTTTTAGCATTATTGCATGTAAATGACGCTTGGATGTGGGGGATTATTTTTAAGTGCTGTCCTGGCCCAGCTGTGCCCAGGAGGAAATCGCTAACACCAAAAGGGACAGAGGCCTCTCTGGCATCGGGTTTATCTTGGCGCTGAGCCTGTGTTCTCTGTTCCCGCTGCAGCGTGGGGGCAGTTCAGGAGGGCAGAGGTTTTTCCCACATCAAATAACTTCAAATGCCCGGTAATTGGGAAGCCAGCGTCCCTGGCTCAATGCAATTAAAGCACTCCTCACTGCGCCCCTTGAACCTGCGCGACAATGCTGGGGGAGAGGTTCTGTGAAGAGCGCAGGAGCCTCCGTTGGGGCTGCCGGGGGACTCTCACCAGCCACTTGCAGGCACCTGTGCTCCAGCCTCTAAGCTGCTTGCCTAATTGGAGTGAGGATCATTAGGCCAATTCCGTGTTCCTGAGCTATTTGGAGAGAGAAGAAAGCCACAGGCTTGAGTTGACACTGACGGTCCAACAAATGAGGCTGGCTTCTGACAGGAAGGCTGACCTGCCACGTTTCCAACTCTAGGGGGCGCCACTCACATAGAATAAATACCATGGGAATGGCGCCCCCGGAACTCGGTGGGCAACTGTGGCAACTCCACGTGAGGCATGGAACTGGGCACCAGCTGCCAAGGTTTCTGCCATTACCTAGAATAATCCCCATAAGGAATCAATTTTATGTTTACAAGCACCTTTTTTAGGGTAAAATTCACATAGCATAAAATTAATCAGTTTAAAATGCTCAATTCGGTGACATTTAGCAAAGTCGTTGAGCACCATCATCACTATCTAGTTCCAAAACATTTTTACCACCCACTATGGAAACTATACCCAGTAAGCAGCGACTCCACAGCCCCTCCCAGCCCCTGGCAACCACTGGTCCATTTTCTGTCTCTGGGATTATCTATTCTGAACATTTCCTGTAACTGGAATCATGCGTCCGGCTTCTTTGATTCAGCCGCATGTTTCCAAGTTCCATTCATGTTGCAGCATGTGTCAGTATTTCATTCCTTATTATGACTGAATAATATTCCATTGTATGAATACATATTACATTTTCTTTTTCTTTTTTTAAATATATCTTACTGATTTTTTACAGAGAGGAAGGGAGAGGGATAGAGAGTTAGAAACATCAGTGAGAGAGAAACATCGATCAGCCACCTCCTGCACACCCCGTATTGGAGATCAAGCCCGCAACCAAGGTACATGCCCTTGGTCGGAATCAAACCCGGGACCTTTCAGTCTGTGGGCCGACACTCTATCCACTGAGCCATATCACATTTAGAGTGATGAACAATTGGGTGTTACAGGCCCCTTTTACGGTGTAATCTCAGTCCTAGGAGTCCCTGCCACCTGAATTCTTCACACTTCCCTGCTGTCTTAGTCGGTTCTGCTGCTCTAAGAGAATACCATCACCCAGGCAGCTTAAGCAACGAAATGTATTTCTCACAGTTCTGGAGGCTGGAAGCCTGAGATCAGAGTGCCAGCGCGGTCGAGTTCCTGATGAGGGCCCTCTCCCCGGCTATGTCCTCACGTGGCCTTGGCTTGGTGTGCTCACACACAGACATCTCAGGTCTCCTCTCTTCTTTCAAGAACACTAATGTCATTACGAGGACCCCAGTCTCATGGCCTAATCTAAGCAAATCACCTCCCCCGGGCCCCCTCCAAATACCATCACATGGGGGTTAGGGTTTCAATCTATGAATTGGGGAGAGGACACATTCAGTCCTTAGCACCTACTTCTGCCTATTTGGCCACCCTACTTTATGCCTGTTCCATGGATGCGGGATATACTCTCTAATATTGAAGGAAAGAAAGGTGGAAGGGAGGGAGGGAGAGAAGTCGTCAGATAAATAATAAAATATTGTAAGGCTGCTATTATTTATTCAACAAACATTTAGGGGGTGTTTCTTATGTGGCAGACAGGGTCAATGATGGAGAAACAGCAGTGGACAAGACTTCCTACCATAATAATCCTCACTTTTCCCTCCTTCAACTTCTAATTTTTTTATATATATTTTATTGATTTCTTACAGAGAGGAAGGGAGAGGGATAGAGAGCTAGAAACATCGATCAGCTGCCTCCTGCACACCCCCTACTGGGGATGTGCCCACAACCAAGATACATGCCCTTGACCGGAATCGAACCTGGGACCCTTCAGGGGTCGACGCTCTATCCACTGAGCCAAACCGGTTACGGCCAACTTCTAATTTTTAAATTTCACAACTCCCCTAGCTCCTTCCACCCCCCAAATTGGCTGGTTTCTTCTCTCCCATCTCACACTTTGCTTCCATCCTGTTCCATGATTATGCCAATTATCTTCCCAGCAAATTAGATGTGCTTTTTTAAAAAGATACTCCACTGAAAAAGCTGTGTAAAAGGCCAATAAGCCCAAGAAAAGATATTCAGATCATTAGGGAAATGCAAATTAAAACCACACTGAGATATCAACAACACTCCCTCTAGAATGATTAAATTAATAAGGCTGGAAACATCAAGTGTTGGCGAGGATATAAAGCAACTAGAACTCTCCTACGTTGCTGGTGGGAATGCAAAATGGGACAATAACTTCGGAAAAGTCCCTTATAAAGTTAAAGAGGCACTTACTATATGACTCAGCAATTCCGCTCCCAGACTTCTACTGAAGAGACAGTGCTGAGTTCGAGTCCAGACCTTTTCCGTTTCCAAGTGTGTGGCCTTGAGCAAATGATCCAGCCCCTCTGAACTCAGCTTCCTCACCTGTGAACTGGGGATACGAATAACACTTCACTCATTCATTCATTCATTCATTCAATAGTTATTGTGCGCCTCTGTGAACCTGGCTCTGGGCGTACAATAGTGAATGAGGCAGTTATCCTCAGAGAGGCTGACGATTTGGGAAGGAATGTGGGCATTGAACAAATAAGCAAAACTATCCCTACAACTGCTGATATGGGCTGGAAGGAGAGGAACAGGGAGCTGGCAGAGGGGGCACTTAGGGTGCTGAGTGTATGAGGAGTGAGAGAGGCTCTTCTGGGGCAATGGCCCATAAATGAAACCAGGACAGAAAGCAGGTCGAAAGGCCCCCCAGGCCACAGAATCTCCGCGTGTCTGAGGAGCCGGGACACTGACGGAGCCAGCAGCCAGCGACCCGATTATACCTGTCTGGTAAACCAGATGAGGATTTGGGGCATTCTCTTAAGTGCAGTGGGCGAGTCCAGATTTGGGTCCCCTTGAAGCAGAGGGGGGAACCCATACTCGGAGGACAAGGGCAGGTGCGCAGCGGTTCTAACAAGCAAGGGAACTTAGAACCGAGGCTTGTCTCGTGCACGGGACAGAGGCGTTAGCCGCGGTCAGTCACCTGCGTACTTACGCTGTCCAGATGGTCTCCACCCCGCGTGGCTCTCAGCCCCGCTGCGTCCTTGCAAATGGCTCTGGCTGTGGGCAGAATAGGACATTCCAAGGACAGGGGAGGGCGAGAGCCTGTGATTGGAGGGGGCGAGCTTGCAGGTAACCCTGCGGTCATGTCCTCTCCATGACCCCTCCAACTCTCCACCCCTCCAGACCCGCTCCTCCATGCGCCTCTCCCTCCGTGCGCCCTCAGCGGTCAGCACGGGTTTTATGAGCGCGGAGGTGGCTGGTTTGGCGCTGTCTGGCTGCATTGGAGGCAGATGCCACAGCCACAATATAGGCACAGAGAAGCGCACACACACAGTAAGATAATGATTCTCAAAATGAGGAATAATTTTTTTTTCACCAAGAGCCCTATGATCCGAACCACTGACTTATTAAGTCCTCTGGGCTGGGGGGTTATATCACTCACTTCTGTCCTCATGTGATTGAATAAAGATGACACATTAGCAGGCTCACCGGGTGTGAACACACAGCAGTGCTTGGATCCCGGCACAGGTGCCTCCTTGCCAGGCGGTAATGCTGTTCAAGGCTATTTTGAAGACAGCGTTTCTCTTTAGAGGCAGTTCAGTGCTCAGTAAGGACGGCCTCTGTCCGCTCTCATTTAAGGCTGGCTGGGTGAGTTGAGTGTGGACTTTGTGTGTGCTATACCGTCCTCCAGGCCTGTGGAGGGGACGAAGACGGGTTCAGTCATGTATACCATCCAGATGGTCTCAACACATTGCTCTTTCAAGACTGTGTCCTTGAAAATGACTCCGCTGTAGGATGGTGGGCACAATGGACATTCTGAGGACAGGGGGCGGGATACAGAGTGGTCACGTCCTCCTGATGACCTTACACCCTGAGACAAAGATGTCAGTGCAGCCCGGCCAGTGTGGCTCAGTGGTTGAGTGTCAACCTATGAATCAGAAGGTCACAGTTCAATTCCCAGTCAGGGCACCTGCCTGAGTTGTGGGCTCGATCCCAGTGTGGGGCATGCAGGAGGCAGCAGATCAATGATTCCCTCTCATCATTGATGTTTCTATCTCTCTCTCTCCCTCTCCCTTCCTCTCTAAAATATATATATATATATTTTTTAAAGATGTCAGTGCAAATAATTGGGTGGAGGTGACCTCGGGAAGCGCTGGTAGAGGATGGGGGAAGAAGGCAAAAAAAAAATAAAAGAAGAAGAAGAAGAAGCAAGGATAGAGTGTATCATTAAGCAGATTATCTTTGGGCAATAAGACCCAAATCCCTACTCAATGCAACCCTCAACCAAGGGGCGAGGGATCTGGGGTATTAACCCACCAACCATCACCAGTCACTGGTGGAGACAAGCTCAAGGGATGCTAACTCCTGGCACTTGTAGCCTGCCCAGTAACTAGCCAGATAAAGGCCTCAGGCTGTCTTAGGCATGACTGTTGGAAGCTGTCAGGGAGCCCATAAATGGTGGGGATATGAGCAGGGCACCCAGACATCTGCTACAGGGGAGTCACTGAAGGATTTTCAGCCACGTGATGTCAAAGCTCACCCTGGTCTTTGGGTGGAGAATAGATGGTAGACGACAGGAATAGAAGCACAAGTCCAGCTTGGAGCCTCCTGGCAGTGGTCCAGGCAGGAGATGGCTGAGGTTTGGACCAGGATGGTGGCAGTGAGGGTGGAGAGAGGTGGGAAGCTTTGACATATATTTGGAAGTAGGAACCGCAGTGCTTGGTGATTCATCAGGTGTGGGGATGAGGGAGAGAAAGCTGTCAAGGATAATCCTAAGTGTCTGGCTTCATGGACCAGGTGGATGAAGATGCTATCCCCTGAGAGAGGATGGGAGAAAGAGAATGTTGGTATTATTGCGGAATTTGATTCAATTCAATGAGCTCTTGTGCACCTTGCCCAGGGCGTGGCCGATGCTAGACACTCAGTACGGTTCTGTGTTTCTCCTTCCACTTTCATGATCTTTGAAGACAAGATCAAAGCCTGCTGGGACCCAGGACAAATGACGAATCTGGAACATTCTGACAGGTGTGAGGTGGAATCTCATTGTGGTTTTGATTTGCATATCCCTAATAGTTAATGAAGTTGAGCATCTTTTCATATATATTTTGGCCATTTGTATGTCTTCTTGGGAGAAGTGTCTGTTCAGGTTTTCTGTCCATTTTTTAATTGGATTGTTTGTTTGGTGTTGAATTGTATGCGTTCTTTATATATTTTGCAAATATCTTATCCCATTTGGTTGGCTGTCTTTTTGTTTTGATGTCAGTTCCTTTTGCTGAGCAGAAGCTTTTTAGTTTGATATAGTCCCATTCATTTACTTCTGCCTTCACTTCCCTTGCCTCTGGGGTCCAATTCATAAAATGTTCTCTAGACCAAGGTCCTTAAGTTTAGCATCTATGTTTTCTTCTATGTAATTTGTTGTTTCAGATCTTATATTTAGGTCTTGGATACATTTTGAATTAATTTTTATACCTGGGTATAAACTGTAATCTAGTTTCATTCTTTTGCACGTGGCTTTCCAGTTTTCCCAGCACCATTTATTGAAGTCTTTCTTTTCTCCACTGTGTGTTTTTGGCTCCTTTGTCAAAAATGATTTGCCCATATACATGCAGTTTTATTTCTGGCCTCCCAATTCTGTTCCATTGGCCTGTGTGTCTGTTTTTCTGCCAATACCATGCTGTTTTGATTATGGTGGCTCTGTAGCATAATTTGAAGTCAGGTAGTGTGATGCCTCCAACTTTATTCTTTTTTCTCAGGATTGCTTTGGCTATCCGGGGTCTTTTGTGGTTTCATACAAATCTGATGACTTTGTGTTCTTTTTCTTTTAAAAGTGACATTGGGATTTAGATGGGGATTGTATTAAATTTGTATATTGCTTTGGGTAATGTGGCCATTTTAACTAGGTTGATTCTTCCAATACATGAACACAGAATATTTCATTATGGGTGTGTGTTTTTTTCAATCTCTTTCAATAATGCTTTGTGGTTTTCAGTATGTAAGTTCCTCGCATCCTTTGTTAAGTTTATTCCTAGGTCTTTTATTTTTTGGTTGGAGTTGCAAAGGGAATTGTTTTTGTATTGTTGGGTTTTTATTTCTTTTTCTGAAATGTCACTGTTAGTGTACAGGAAAGCAGTGGAATTTTGTACATTGATTTTGTATCCTGCAATTTTACTGTGTTTGTTTGTTGCTTGTAATAGTTTTTTGCAATGTGCTTCTAGTTCATGTTTTGAATGGCTCAGAGTTTTCCTCTCAACACATGGCCCCAAAATAAAAACGGGAGCACCAAACGTTTGGGATTTGTTCCAGGAGATTTGAGTCAGTCACCGATGTATTCAGCAAACACTAGCATTCAAAGTTTTTGAGGCAACTGGTGGAAAGTGAGGCGCTCTCTCAAAAAGCTAAATCATATGGGCAGAGATGAAATGGGCCACCACCAAGAAAGAAACTGCACTGGGGGGTCAGAAATGGGGTGATTATATCCACAAGTGGCCTTCCAGGAAATATGGGGCCATGGAATGGTGTAGTCGCCATAGAAATGGGGAGACATGCAGAATAGTCTGAGCAGGAGTGCAAATCAGTCCGGCCACGGTGGAAACTGGCACTATCTATCAGAATGAAACAGGCATATACTCTCTAATCTAGCAATTCCATTCCTAGGCACATTCCAGAGAGAAAGAGTCCATCTGTTCCCTAAAAGGCACGTGTGAGAATGTTCCAGGTGGTACTCGTAATTGTAAAGGATCAAAACAAAACAAGTCAACTGGAAACAATCCAAATGCCTGCCAATAGAGGAATGGATGAGTAAATTGTGGGATATTTACACAATAGAGTACTGATTGTAGGTGTGGGTCTGTACAGCAAGGTGCATAAATGCTGTGAACCACACGCGATGCCATGGATGCTTCTCGTACAGTCATCCTATATAATAAAGATATAATATGCAAATGGTCGTTACGCCTTGACACATAACGGCCGACCGCGTAATGACCGGATCATGGATCAGCAGGAGGGTGGGGCAGCGAGCTACAGGAGGGGGCAGGGCAGCAAGCTATGAGGGGAGTGTGGGGGGAGCTACAGGAGGGCGGGGCAGCAGGAGGAGAGCTACTGGACGGCGGCAGCGAGCTACTGGCGCACGTATTCCTGCGCAGGGCTACTAGTGATTCTAATAACAGCCCTTGGCATGTGGACATGCTGTTAAACAATTCCCTCATTTGGGAAACACTGAGTAGTTACTATTCGAACAGACACTAGAGATAGACAGTAAACAAAACCTCTTGCCTTCATGGAGCTTACATTCTAGTGGGAGGAACAGATAGCAAACAAGTCCTATATGCAAAATTTCTGAACATGTTTTTGGGTTTTGGCTTTTTAACTTAATGATCAAGATTGAATTAAATGGCCTGGCCAGCGTGGCTCAGTGGTTGAGCATTGACCTATGAACCAGGAGGTCACTGTCTGATTCCTGGTCAGGGCCTGTGCCTGGGTTGTGGGCTCGGTCCCCAGTGGAGGGCATTCGGGAGGTGGCCAATTGATGATTCTCTCTCATTGTTAATATTTCTATTTCTCTCTCCCTCTCCCTCCCTCTCTGAAATCAATAAAAATATATATGTTTTTAAAAGATTGAACTAAATGAACATTATGATTTAAACTTCAAGTTGCTGGACTGTTGTTGAGGGGGTGACCCTTGGCCAAGGAAACTTCTAGAAGTATGTGCAAAATTTTTCTGGGGAGATGGTCTAAGGCAGTAGTCGGCAAACCGTGGCTCGCGAGCCACATGCGGCTCTTTGGCCCCTTGAGTGTGGCTCTTCCACAAAATACCACGGCCTGGGCGAGTCTATTTTGAAGAAGTGGCATTAGAAGAAGTTTAAGTTTAAAAAATTTGGCTCTCAAAAGAAATTTCAATTGTACTGTTGATATTTGGCTCTGTTGACTAATGAGTTTGCCGACCACTGGTCTAAGGTGTTCTCGGATTCTTAAAAAGTTAATTGACCCAAAAGGAGCTCAGAGTCCCCAGATTCTCTCCAATCTTGCTTCCGGAGCATACTAACGTTTTCAGACCCACGCCTACAACCATTGGGATCAGGTGTATTTTGTTCGGTTTGCTTACCATTATTTCTCTGAACAGTAAATGCACAGCCATGTCCTGCTTGTCATTTGTAAATGCTACAAAAGATTGCTCCGCGTCACTATGATGGCTTCATGTAACCGCATCAGGCACATGTGTCTCCCCCGTGTCTTGCCATTCCGTAAAGGCTGCTCAGACAGAATGCCTTTGCACAGTGTTTCTCCCTGTTAAAGGGTTTCTTCGAGTGTTTTTGAGAGCTGCAAGAAGTGGGTCAAATGGTGCCAACGGTTCAATACTCCTGGATTGCTATTGACGACGTTTTCAATGCAGCAAGAACACCTGCTAAAAATCACCTCCAGGGTATGACAAAAGGGATTGTTTGAGCTTTAATCCATCACTGGTCTTCCTCTTCCCCCCTGTAATAATAGTCATCTATCTTCGATAAAAATAGGAGAGCGAAACATACTCATTACAATAATGGAACAATACCTATTTTCTGGCAAGGTATTTCATGCTTCTATGCCCTTGGAAGTTCCTCTCCAATTTTTTTCCTATCATTCACCATAACCAATATGTCAGTCTTAGGGTAAACAGGCAAGATGGGGGTAGGGGGTGGGGGATGAAGGGCGGAAGGTTGCCATGGTAACAAAGGATTTCAGTGATGAGTATCCATGGTGATTGTTGCTAAATTCTGAGAGGTTTTAAATGCTTTATTTAAAATACATAACAACTGTGCAGCTGCTGAGGATGTTATGAGGGGAAGAGAGGAATGGGCGGTCCGCACTTTCCTGGAAACGCGCCTGGTGTGGTTCAGAGGCAGAAGGTGAGGTGGTCTGAGGACACACATGCTCCCGTTGTGATGCTATTTAGCAGTTATCAGGGACTGCTATCGCTCCAACACAGAATGCGCTCACACCTCTCGGTCCCCTTACACCTGCATTGGTCGCCGCCTCCACAGGGTAACACCTGAGACTCATTCAGGCAGACACCAGCCCCCCCACTGCTTGGAACAGAAACACAGAGCTCTGAGCAGAACTGAGGATTCCCAAGGGCTGACCCTTATGGGAAGCTTAGACTAGGTGCTGGGGATTGCAAAGCAGGGACTATTTCTGTTTCATCCCCAGAGTCACAGGAAATATGAGTTGGTTTTTCTAATTTCTAGTCCAGAGCTCACTTGGTCTCCTTTTGTATTGGAATGGACTTTGGCTATGAACAGCAAAGTGCCAACATAACAGGAACTTTAACAAGATGGAAGCTTATTTCTTTTAAAACAAACAAAAAGCAAGAGGCTTAGGGAATTGGACTCCTTCTATATTGTTGCTCCAGAGTCTGTAGACTCCATTCTCATGGCCACCTCGCTGTCCACCATGGCTGCCTAAATCCAGCCATCGCATCCAAATTCCAACCAGCAGGAAAGTGGAAGAGAGGAAGAAATAAAAGCAAGGGCCCAACAGCCATCTTTTAAAGAAGCCACTCTCTGACACTTCGCTTCCCCCATACAGCATCTACTACAGGGCCTCACCAGGGCCAAGGGGGGAGGGAAAGAAGGAAAGAGAGGGAAGCTCTCACTGTCCAGATTCATCCAAAGTGAGGACTGTGGTGGTTCTTGAGATGGTCTTAGATGGTACATATTCACCTTAAGAGAAAGCCATCCCTTCCCCATTCCCGATTACGACAGGGAGAAGAGCAAATGCTGACTTTTGTTCTACACGAGTCCCTGTCTAATCAACCACAGGTGCCTTCCTAGAGTTTAACTACCTTGTTTTGTTTGCCTTGTATTAATTTTTGTTTTACCTTCTATTTTGGTGAGTAATGAGATTTTCCATTTACATTTCTGTTTTCCTTTGAAAGAAACATCTTTGTTTTAAAAGTGAATCGATTTAAGGAGAAAGCATGAAGTAAACAATAGTGCAGGTGGGATGTGGATATGTTAAAAGTGTGACTGAAATGTGGGGCACACAAATTTGGTGGAAAATACAACTGCTGAAGCTGGAAGAGGCCTGAGTTCTAATCCAAGTTCTGCCACTGACTTGCTGTGTGTCCTTAGACAAATTGCTTCACTTCTCTGGGCCTCTGTCACCTTACATATAAATTGAAGAAAACTGGACTCAATGGTTGCTCTAAATGACAAGAATTCTAGGGTGCACAGAGGACCCCAAATATAATTGCCAAGGATCCCAGACATCACTTTTCTAAGGATACCAGTTTTGCCTCGGTGAGCGTGTGAAAGTGCATAAAGCAGCAAACCGTTTAGCGATGGACATTCAGATGTATTCAGAGCATTGCAAAGAAATAGATTCTTAAGCCAGTGGAGATCCATCTCCCAAACATGCAAAATTAGACTTAATTATTTTTAAAACAATACATCTCTTATTTTGCAAATGAGCAGAACAGAATGCTAAGCAAGGTCTTATTTTAGATGCGAACTACAGTAAGCTTTTTAATTGAAGATTCTCATATGCTCTCTTCACACTTCCCCTCAACTGTTTATTAATATCCCTGCCTTTTCCTTGGGTTTAAATTATCCCTCAGTATTAAACCTGGTGTGCAGAGCAGATGCTAACTTTTGTTTTACGTGAGTCACTTGTCTTATTATAACCCAAACCAGGACCTGTTTCCCATTTTCTCAAGAAATGCCAGGAGACAGTCTACTTAGGAGGGAACTTCCAGCCGGAGGGGGACACAGACATGTCCCTTAGACATGCCAGCACCTGAGTACCCTGGGGGGACCCCAGAGCCATGTTCTGATATGGAAAAGGTACGTAAATAGGCCTGATCAGAGCGGACCCTAAAAAGCTGATGTCACCGGAACATGATGGGTCGCAGGCCCAGGAGAGGACTGACCAGCAGGGACCAGGAGAATGCGCCCTCCTCTCTCTCCGCCTCTGCCAGCCCCCTCGTCCCTCCATTAACTGCAGCCTCTCATCCTCGATGGGGAAGGCTCGGGCTGCCTCTGACCGCCTTTCTGCACTGAAGAGGTGAGAAAAACAAAATAATGACGCCCTGCCTTTCCTGGTCCCTTTCAGCTGGAGACCCAAAGTGCTTTTCCAACATTAATGAGACCGAAGAGGCTCCCAGCAGCTGAGCACAAGGGGAAGGTCGCAGACAGAGCTGGAGACAGGGCTGTCAGGGTCTCTCCTGCTGCCTTGAGAGCCCCGGGGGAGGAACAGGAGCTAATTTGGAGGAATGTTCATCCCCAGCGTAAAGGATGGGTGACCTTTGGGTCACTTCGCCAAAAAAAAATGTGGTAAAATTCAACACAGATAAAGGAAGGCAGAAAACCTTAAATGTTGTGGAAGAAATCGGACGTAATTCCAATTGATTGCCAACAATCAGCTTATCCACTTCTGCCATAATCAAACTGGAAATTAGCATATGGTCGTTAAGCCAGTCAACAAACATTCCCTGTCATCTCACGTCACTCAGACATGCTGTTTCTGACCTCTCTATTTAAAATAGTTCAGAGCCGCCTTGGGCCAAATCTGGCTTGTGAATGGGATTTATTAGGCCCACGCTATGCTTCAAAATCTTTAATTAGTTGCCAGTGTGTTTACATCTTGAAATCTCCTATTTTGAAAATCTGGATTAACTGCTGCTCTTCCCAACTCAGAGCACCTGGCAATGGTAGCCAGGTGTTACACTGAAGAGGAAAGTGAAGTCTTTCTTTTACTTAATGCCCCTGCAAAAGAGGGAGAACAGTGGGTAGACTGAGAGGACTTTGTCTTAGAAGCCAATAAAGAATGAACATTTTGCCCTGACTGGTTTGGCTCAGTGGATAGAGCATCGGCCTGCAGACTGAGGGGTCCCGGGTTCGATTCCGGTCAGGGGCATGTACCTTGGTTGCGGGCACATCCCCAGTGGGGGGTGTGCAGGAGGCAGCTGATCGATGTTTCTCTCTCATCAATGTTTCTAGCTCTATATCCCTCTCCCTTCCTCTCTGTAAAAAATCAATAAAATATATTTTTTAAAAAAAAGAATGAACATTTTTCTTTGTGGAAATAGTGCTCTTTCTAGGGGTTTATTGTGTTGCAGAAGACCAAAGAAAGCCAAGGACAAAGAAATGGAGGGACACTGTTTAATACACCGGCGGACTCAGGGAACAGCCTTCCAAATCTGAGTGAAGGAACACGCATGGGGCTTTCCTTTATATCTCCCTGTGGTCTTTGTCCCGCAAATATGGATTATGCTTCCGGTCCTTTTCGCGGGCCTTGCAAGAAAGCCCCCCGGTGATAGGGGTCTCCAGGCCATATCTGATGGTCTGGCCTGGTGCCAGCGTTAATAACCCTCCCTCCCGGGCAGTGCACTGTTCACAGTAACAGGTTCTGCAAGACCAGTATCTGGGAAGGAGGTAGTGACTTAATTATAGGTTATCAGGAATGTACGCTGAGCTTGCTGGCTTGGATTCAGATCACTAGCCCCGAATATCAGGGTTACATTGGAATTAGCCCTTTTTAGCCTTCTCAATTGGGCAAAGTGTGACTGACAAAACAGTATAATCTTGGACATCATTAAGAAACAAATCTATCTGATTTTGCTCTATATTATGCCTGGCTTCTGGAAGGCAGAACTCGCTTTACTGACCATTACTCACTCTCATCGAGGCTCAGAGAGGGTGAGTGGCTTGTTCAAGGACACACAGCATGTTTGTCAACATGACGCTGGGGCTGGAACTCAGGCCTCTGGCTCCCTCGCTGTGTGCTTGTTCTGTTTTGTCATCAACTGTGAAACTGTCTTCAACTGCTACCTCTCTCTGGGGACAAGCCTGAGTCCTCACAGTCCCTGGAAGAAAGTGCAATGTTCTTTCATCTCCCTGGCTGCGTTTCATCTTTTCCAAGTGTTAATGGCATTTCCCATCATGCAATGCTCCATGCAAACGCTGGGCTATCTTTCCTGGCCCTTTGCCATCTCAGAGAGTTCAAAAAATGGTGGTTTTGTCATCTTTCCCCGAATGCAAATTTGCATCCCAGCACTCTCTGTCACAAGCAGCCTGGCCAGACCTGAACCTGCCATCTCTCCTCCCTCCTGTGGCTCCACATGCCAACTTTCCCATTGTCGGCGATGACATCATATACCCAGGCCCCTAGGCTGTCAAACCTGGGATTGATAATGTTGTAGGGTAACCCCCATCTTACAAAGGACACCTCAAAAAGTCGAATTATGGAGTCATTTATTAAAAGCCGGCGGCATACGAGGGAGCAAAAGCGCTCCAGACCTCGCAGCCCCGAACAGCTTGCCACATCTGGCTTATATGCAGAATATCACAAAGGTATTGATTACATCGTTGGGTCTGGAATGAGGAACCTGTTTTGCGAAAAAGCATTTTTACAGAAGAGCAACTTAGTTATCTAAAGTATCTACGAATCATTGAATCAACAGCATTATCTGGGACCACCTGGACGATTTAGAATAATTGTGCTGTCCAGATTCTGTAGCTACTGAGACAATTTAGGATCACTATCTGTCCTGGGTCCCAGAGGAATGTGCTTCGATGACCAGTGAGATCACAATCAATGGGATATTCAAACCGCCATCAAGGGAGTATTCAATCATACATAAGTTCAGAAAATCAAAATAACTTTTAAATGAGTACAGAACCTAAAACAGCAAGGTTAAAATATTAAACAGCAATTTTTACCCAAGTATAGTTGCTACCATACTTCACTAAGTCGTTGATTCTTTTCTCTTTTATTCCTTCTATCCAAGTAGTTATAAACTCCTTTGATTTTTGCTTTTTATTAAACAATGTAGACTAATAGTAAAAAAAAAAAAAAAGGGGGGGGGGGTGGGGGTGGGGGAGGGAGGAAGAAATATTGGCATCAGACAGACCTGGGTTCAAATCCTGGCTCTGCTACTTTTTGCCCATGAAACGTTGGGCATGTTTTATAAGTTCATCAAACCTCAGTTCCCTGGGCCACCCAGGTCCCCTTTAAGGGAGGTCTTGTTGCCCAGCTGCTGGAGGTGCTGACAGTAGATGGCCCCCAGCTGTTAACCCCTTCAGGGACCCTCAGCTGGGAAGCCATATTCCTCTTTTCCACTTTCTGGATCAGCTCACAGCTCAAGACCCATCAAGGGACATTACAAATACCTGGCCATCTGGTCCTAAACTAAGGCATCCCTGGGGTATAGGCTGAGGATGTGGTTGGGTCTGCCTCACAGCCCCGCTCTGTCCCCTCCTGCTAATGGGAATGGGAAGCTGCTAAAAGGCTTTCAGAAGGTCAAGACCGCCGCCCAATTTCCTTGAAAAAAAAAAAAAAAAAGAAGAAAAAGAAGAAAAAACTCTGGCAAACGAATAGGGTTCTTGTTAGTGGTCTTGACATCCACAGTAGTAATGGATGTTGGTCTCTGCTGTACCAAACCTTCTGTTCTTTCCCTGTTTATCCCGAAAGCTAACTTTTTTCTCAGGTTTTGGGACCCTCTAGCTGCATTTCTTGGCGTCCCAATGGTCTTTCTTCCACCATCCCACACCAGTGCTCTGCCCCCAGCTGGAGCAAGTTCAGCTAGCTGAGTGGATATTTGCATAATTTGAATAAAACTTTGCATAATAAAGGATCTCCTTGGAATGATGTCCATTTCCTCAGCCCTAGATTGTTATTCATCCATTCAGTGAAGTCACTTTTAGGGGCCGAGATAGAAATATTTACAAAAGACAGAGAATCAAGGCTTGGATGATTTCTTGGGTTTGTTTCATATTTTTGAGGGTGTAGGCTGGAGCGGAAGGGACAAGCTTTTTCTGTGACTCGGTGGATCTTAATGCACAGTTTGCCCTGAGTCATTGAGGGGGGGGGGGTTAGGGTTGGAATTGGGGATGGAGGGTGGGGACTAAGAGTGAGGAGGAGCCAGGAGGGCAGGGGGAGGAAGAAGTCTGGTGCTTTCTTCCCGACCCCTCCCTGCTCTGATCACCACCAGGACCACCTAGCAGGAGCTCCTATCACCTGTGACTGGGACCCCAACTCCATTCCCTCCCATAGCCCCAGAGGGGGTAACTCCTCCCGGTGCTAGCCCCTCAGTGCCTCAGCGCACCCCTTAGCTACATGGATCACATCCACATCATTATAAAGTCTTTTCACTAATGTCTCCTTAACCACCCAGTCAAAAGGTACCTTCTCTGTCCTTCTGGAACCCTCGCTGATATAGTAGGTGCTCAATAAAAATGGGTGAAAATAATAAGTGAATAAGTAAAAAAATGAGTGAATGGAAATGGCAGCTATGTGAGGTGATGGGTGTGTTGATTGTGGTCATGTCACAGTGTACGCAGATCAAATCATCATGTTGTACACCTCAAATATATATAATTTTTGTCAATTATACCTCATAAAAGCTGAGGGGAATAAAGTAAATAAAGGAGAGAAATAGAGGATTCAAGTAAGGATTAGGGTTAAGGTTAGGTTGAAAATTAAGGATATGTGTGTTAGGATGAGGGTATGGTTAGGGTAACAGTGAGGGCTGGGGAAGGGTTAGGGTCAGGGTATGTGCCGGAAGCCAATTCCAGCATGTCATAATTACAAGAGTTTCATCAAAAGGTTGGTGAAACTTGGGGGCTCAACAAGGGCTGAGTCACATATGCAATCACCTGTTAGATTGGCTGAGGAGCACTTCCCCCAAACCTGAATAGGATGATTGTTTGCTGCCAGACAGCTCAGGGCATCTCAATCTACATGTTATTGCCTCCTGTTGGCCAAACACCTGAACAGCCGTAGGCTATTCCCCAATCTGACAATGCTCCTGTAAACCCTACCCTTTGAAGTTTATGTCTCCACCTTGCCTTAGGACAAATTGTGTTAATAAAAAGCAGGGGTCCTGAGACAAGGAGAACGAAGAACTAAGAACTTGGAAACCTTTAGCTCCTTTAGCTGAAGCTCCTCTGACCCCCAGTGCCTTTCAAAATTATCTTTCGTCTCCGGACTCTTATTTAATCTACGCACAGCCTTTCTCCAGATTGCTGAACCCTTTGTAATGCTGGAACAAGAACCCCGGCAGATATGAATTCGGGTTTGAGTAAAGGTTAAGGGTAGTGTAGGGGTTAGGGTAAGGATTAGAGATAGGGGTTGTTTGCAAAGCAGAGGGAGATGGGATGACATCAGAGAGGGTGAGTGGCAAGGTGAGCTGCCCACAGCTGTCTCCGCTGCTGTATGCAGACTGTCCATCCCTCTCTGCCACCACAGGGGACAGGAGGTGACTGCACTGTGGGAAAAGCCCATTAATTACTTTGGCCGAACGTCAGCCAGCACACCCCACACGCATTCCACAGACAGTGCATTAAACCACCTGCTAAATGATGGCGCTCTGGGAGGCAGCCGGTGCCTCAGTGAAGGACACTGGACCTCAGCCTCCAGCAAGGTCGGGTCTAAGGGATCCAGGCGCCCTTAAAGGAACTCACGGGCTCCGTGGCTATGGAAGGACGACATTTCTCATTCTAGACGAGCAATGTTGTCAGCTACCAGCACTGTGGCTCCGAACAGACTCAGGAGCCCCCACCCGGCTTCTTCCCCTGCCTAATGCAGGCATTTTCCCCGCGTACAGAATTCTAGACTTCTAGACTGCCTAGTATCTCCCAAGTTTTAGTTATTCAAAACCATGGCCACCATTTTGCAATAGCCCTGTCTTGCACGCTTTATTCTTTATTTAATGCTTTTCTTTAAGTTGATTCTTACTCAGTCCTCTCCCCTTCCCCCCCCCCTTTTTTTTCTTAAATACATTTTAAAAGGAAACATTATATCATGCATCAGCAAAGTGGAATGCTGGAGGGCACAGGCTCTGGAGGCAGACTTCCTGGGTTCAGATCCCGCCTCTGGCACCTAGGAGCTGTGTGACCTTATGCAAGTGCTTTAACCTCTCTGATTTAATTGTTTCTATAAAGTGAAAATAGTAGTATCTTAAGATAATTAAAAGAATTATTCATATAGCCCTAGCTGGTTTGGCTCAGTGGATAGAGCATCCGCCTGTGGACTGAAGGGTCCCAGGTTCAATTCCGGTCAAAGGCACATGTCCAGGTGGCAGGCTCGATCCCCAGTAGGGAGCGTGCAGGAGGCAGCCAATCAATGATTCTCTCTCATCATTGATGTTTCTATCTCTCTCTCCCTCTCCCTTCCTCTCTGAAACCAATAAGAATATAAAATAAAACAAAAAGAATTATTCGTATAAAATAAAACCTTTAGAAAAGTGCCCAGAATTAGTAAGCACTGTAGAAGTGATGATGTTGCTTTAATAAATGAAAAACTAGGCCCTGGCCAGGTAGCTCAGTTTTCCTAATACACCAAGGTTGCAGGTTCGATCCCCTCTCAAGGCACATACAAGAATCAACCAATGAATGCATAGATAAGTGCAACAACAAATCGATGTTTCTCTCTCTCTCCCTTTCCCTCTCTCTCTGAAATCAATAAACAAAAAATAAAATAATAATCCTGGGTACCAGACACGGTATCCCACTCTGGTTTCTCCCCCCCACACCCCTCCTCCCACCCCCCATTACAGGGAAACAGAGGTCCAGCGGAAGGAACAGCCTGCCCTAAGGCACAAGCGAATCAATACGAGGCCACTGTCAGCCGCGGGAGAGCCTCAGTCCCGCTCTGTTCAATGGGCGCTTATCGCGCGGCATCTGCCGTGGGGCGCCCCGGAGCGGAGCGCGGAGCACTGCTTTCACACAGTTCCATCAGTACCGGAGGAGCCCCGTGACCGCTGCACAAAATGATTGGCAGGAGCCGCAGATATTTTCTCCTTCGCCAAATTGCATTTCGGAAGAAGACAACCCGAGAGTGGAGGCTTTAGCAGCCCGCCCCGGTGGTGACCGCTGGCGGTTTTCAATCAGGGCTGCAGTTAACCTCAGCAAACTCAATTGCTGTTGCCACTAAAAATGCCGGCCATACTCTCCCTGGGTTTTCAAAGTGAATTCACATGTGCTTTCCTCGAGATAAAGGAAACGTTGCAGATACAGTGAAATGAAAAATAGCGCCAGGCTGGGGGGAGTGATGCCAGGACACAGGGTTTGTGGGAGGGTGGGCCAATCATTTCTCCTCTTCAGAGTCTGGGTCCCTCACCTTAAAAAAAAATAGGGAATTGAAACTAATGGCATCTAACCCCGGCGGGGTAGCTCAGTTGGTTAGAGTGTCGTCCTGATACACCAAGGCTGCAGGTTTGATCCCTGGTCAGGACACATAAAGAATCAACCAATGAACGCATAAATACGTAGAACAGCAAATCAATGTTTCTCACTATCTCTCCCTCTCAAAACGATAGAGAGAGAGAGAGAGAGAGAGAGAGAGAGAGAGAGAGAGAGAGAGAGAAGCAACCAACGGCATCTAAGCACCCATCACCTGTTCACACACACACACACACACACACACACACACACACACACACACCAGCTCTAAGGATCAAACCAGCGGCTCCTCCCTCCCACCCAGCCCTTCCCCACAAAATTCTTGATTTTAGGTCGATCATCCTCACAGGAACCCACGCTGCAGACTTGAGACCTTCATCACACACATGCCGGTTATCAGGTCAGATGTTGCTGACGCTGACTTGGTTGTTTCTTTTTGCTTTTTATCTCAAGTCCTTACAAGAGTCAGTGAGGGGCACCTTTCATTTGGTTGTGCAGCACCCACTCCCCTCCTTCTGGTAACAGGACACCGTTTTCCTTGGGGAACCCTCTCCCACCCTCAGTCCAGGAGGCTTGGCAAAGGCCAACACACACCCCCTTCTAAGGGGTAGGCCTCGTATTCAGAAGGACTGGTTCAGGAATGGGCATGTGACCTGTGGCGACCTAATTAAAGCCAAGCTCATATTTTTTATAAGAACTATGAGGGCCCTCACCGGTTTGGCTCAGTGGGTAGAGCGGCGGCCTGCGGACTGAAGGGTCCCAGGTTCGATTCCGGTCAAGGGCATGTACCTTGGTTGTGGGCTCATCCCCAGTAGGGGGCAAGCAGGAGGCAGCTGATCGATGTTTCTCTCTCATTGATGTTTCTAACTATCCCTCTCCCTTCCTCTCTGTAAAAAATCAATAAAATATATATTTTTTTAAAAAAGAACTATGAGGAAAAACTTACTCTCTTTTCCTGGGAGTGGCCAAGGGGGTGGATGTAACAGCTGGCACTGCTGGCAGCCATCCTGCCTCAATGAGGAGAGAAGCAGCCTACACAACGCCAACACCGCGTCAAAGGGTGGGTGGGTCCCGAGTCACTTTGTTGGAGCCTCTGGATCCTGACATGAGACCATTCTCGAGTGAACATGCGATACAAGCAGTTGCCTTAGTGGGAGAACAAGAGAGGGCTGTCCTGGGTAGAAGAACAGCACAGCATATGCAAAGGCCCCGAGGCAGGAGCGTTGTGGTGACACAGACAGAAAGCCCATTGCAGCTGGGTTCAGAGACCACAGAGTGGAAGAAAACAAAGCTTGAGAGAAAGGTAGGGGCCAGGCCATCCAGGGTAGGCCAGAGGAAATATTTAAATATTCATTCTAAGGACAATCGGCAAAGTTTCAAGAAAAAGAGGGTTGATAATCTGATCTGGATTTTGAAAAATTCCCAGAGGCTGTTTTATGGAGAACGGACTGCGGTGAGAAGGCAAGCAGAGCAGAGGTTGGATGGATCATTAGGGGACTATCGTCATGGGATGAGGATAACGGGGGCCTGGACCACAGTGGCACGTGTCCAAACTGCTGCCCTTGGAAAGACCATAAGGAGCAGGGAGGCCGACCACGTCCTCTATCTTTGTAGCTACACGATGTGAAAACTAATGCAAGTTGCCAAGGCAAGATTTGCTGCACCCCATCATGGACAGTGACACAATCAATAAATCTCCAGCCGCTGAGCAAGAACGCGGCTTTGCATACTGATGGCCACGGAGCAAGGAGCAGCAAGCTATTTCGCCGGTTGAACTCAGTCACCTGTACGCCTGTAAGAACCTGGAAGCTGAGCAAACTGTGTCCGCCAGACAGGACCCCGTGTACCTGTTTGTCTTTTCCTGTTTACACTCTTCAATGATTTCTTGTTCTGAGTGGCATTTCCCTTAACCACGTGGTCAAGGTTAACATCATCAATAATGAAACAGGTGACACCTTGCACTTCTGAGGGGACAACCCACCGACGACATATCAACCATATATTATTTTTGCCAAAAATGTTTAACCTAAATCTAATCACAAAAAGCAATCGAACAAATCTGAATGGACACTTTGTACAAAGGCCTGTGTTTTTGAAATAACAACACCATGAAGACAGACAAAGGTCTGGCTTCCAGGAGACTGAATTCAAAGGACTACTAGGTGCCTCACGTGACTGTCCATTGAGTCCTGGTTCAAAACAAACGAACAAGCACACCAGCTCAAAACACACACACACACACACACACACACACACACACACACACACACACAAAACACACATTTTGGGGACAATTGGGGAAATTAAAATATTGATTGTATGACAGACAATGTTAACTTGCCTGAGTGTGGACATTGTAATGTGGTTCTGAAGACAGATGTCTCTGTTCTTAGGATTTATGCACTGCAGTGTTCAAGGGGAGTGTCATGCTACTGCACCTGATTCTTTTTTTTTTTAAGGTATGTTTTAAAATTTATTTCGGAGAGGAAGGAAGAAGGAGAGAGAGATAGAAACATCCATGATGAGAGAGAATCATTGATCAGCTGCCTCCTGCACACCCCACACTGGGAATGGAGCCCAACAATTGGGGCATGCGTCTGACCGAGAATCGAACCGTGACCTCCTGGTTCATAGGTCAACGCTCAACCACCTAGCCACACTGGCCAGGCTGCACCTGATTCTTAGGAAAATGATAGATAGATACATAGATACATAGGTAGGAAGATACATAGATATACTAATACATACATACACAGAATAATTGTGATACAATGTCAAAAACGGCTCCATCAGGGTGACAATATGTGAGTGTTCAGTGTCCTTCCAATATTCTTACAAGTTTTTTGCAGGCTTGAAATCTTTCAAATTAAAAGTTGTGGGGGGAAATCGGTATTGTTCAACACTCACACATGTGCCTTGCAAACACACACACACACACACACACACACACACACACACACACGCCAATGTCCCACTGTCACTATGGTGAAGAATCATCTCTCTGATGGGAAGGACTGCAATAACCATGCATCCCGATTTGCTGGGACAGCCCCGGTCTGTACCTGTAATCCCAACAGCGTTATATAGTGTATATAATGTCCCCTAAAAAATGCTCACCTAATTATGTCCAGGGTTGTGGCCTAAAGTGAAGAGAAAACATCACCATCACAGGACTTCTGAGATACCAACTTATCGTCACTCATTCATTCATCCATCAGACGTGCACTGAGCACCCCAGGGTGTCCCAGAAGCTGAGTGTACAATGCTGAGTGATTTCAGAGAGGAAAGGAGAGGGAGAGATAGGAACATCAATGATGAGAAAGAATCATTGATAGGCTGCCTCCTGTACGCCCCCTACTGGGGATCGATCCTGCAACCTGGGCATGTGCCCTGACCAGGAATCCAACTGTGACCTCCTGGTTCATAGGTCAACGCTCAACCACTGAGCCACACCAGCCGGGCTGCCTGCTTTTTTATAACCCGCAAGCTAAGAAAAAAATTATATTTTTAAATGGTGGGGAAAAAGAAAGTGATACCTTGTGACACATGAAACTTACATGCAATTTAAACATCAGGGTCCATCAATAAAGTTTCACTGGCACACCGCCCCTCTATTTCATTTATGCGTCATCTCTGGCTGAATTGAGAATTGAGCCATCATGACAAAGATTGCAGGGCCTACAAAATGTAACATTTTTATCATCTGGCCCAATTCAGAAAATGTTTGCCAACCCCTGGTTTAAAGTTGTGTTTTCCGTGTAATTCCCAGAATTGCTGGAAGATGAAATAAAACTGTGCAGGTATAACAGTATGGTGCCTGGCACATTATAAGCGCTCAATCGATGTGTGTTGGCTAACTGCCTTGATTTACTCGTCTGTAAAATGAAGATCATAATACCTGGTCTGCTGGTTGTGTGGATGTAATAAGAGAATTCACGCCAAGCACCTGGCACAGTGCCTGCATCTAGTCATCACTCCATCAGTGTTAACTAACAGTGGCTTTTTGCAAGCTGACTTCAGCAACGTGCTCTCTACTTACAAGGAGATTGTCACATTTATTTTCCTAGTTTATCTTTTTAATGTTTTCTCCTAAATATTTCAAATGTTCAAGAGAATATATGGAACATATAATCGCCTAATAGAAACATTATAAAGTGCTATAAAAATCCATAAAAATATATGGGACATATAATCTTATAATGTAAATATGTTATCTTATATAATAAGATACACAAATTATTAACATGGGAAAACTTAGCTCAAATAAGCATTTTTTTTAAGGCATCGGGACACCACTTGCCCTGCTCTGACCTCATCCATCCTCTTCCCTTTCTCGTGCCAAAGGAAAAACCGTCTGGAAAGTGGGGGCTATCATTCCCATGCTTTCCTTTATATAGTGTTAGTACAAATCATTGTTTTCTCCAAACATTGTATGTGTTATTTGGTTTTGCATGGTACTGTACATGCCAGAGAGGAAGGCTAGTTGAGGATTTCTAATACTAATTGTGAAAGAAAGTAAACCATAATTTTTTAAAATATTTTTATTGATTTCAGAGAGGAAGGAAAGGAAGAGATAGAAACATCAATGATGAGAGAGAGAATCATTGGTCAACTGCCTCCTGCCCTCCCCTCACTGGGGATCGAGCCGGCAACCTGGGCATGTGCCCTGACCGGGAATCGAACTGTGACCTCCTGGTTCATAGGTTGATGCTCAACCACTGACCAGGCTAAATGATTTTTGTTCAACCTCTAAGAAGGACTGTAAACTCTAATGAAATCTCTGAATTTTATTTCTATCTTCCCTTCTACATGCCATTAACTGGCAAATTCATATAACATAGGAACAGGCTATGTCAAGGGCCTGCAAGACATTTCCATGCCCTAGAGGAAGACTAGATATTTACTGAGCACCTACTATGTGCCAGGTCATCCACTGCCACTAAACTTCTCAACAAACCTTCACAACAAGGCAGGTGCCATTGCCTCTATTTTCCTAAAAAAGTAATGAATC
This sequence comes from Plecotus auritus, assembly GCF_963455305.1. Lineage (NCBI taxonomy): Eukaryota > Metazoa > Chordata > Mammalia > Chiroptera > Vespertilionidae > Plecotus > Plecotus auritus. The sequence continues at coordinate 11,094,087 of NC_137779.1, forward strand.
TGAGGGTCAGAGGCCTTCACTGACTTGTCCAAGGTCACACAGCTCGTCAGTGGCAAACCAGGAAACAAACCCAGGCCTGTGGGTTCCAAAGCCCTGATTTCCCCACGAAATCAACACACCGACAACAGAATGCTCCATGTCAGCCGTGAGCCTATAAAACTCAAACATATTTAGCAACTTAAACCAAAATGTATTCTTTTCACTTACCCTTAGCAGAAGCCTGATGGTTTATTCTTAAAGATAGAAATTTTATGGTCCTAAGCAAGGATTTCAGTCCATTTTCAAATACGGAAAAGGTATTCAACACAAAGAATCAATTCACAATAAAGCACAGCTAGAGGATCATTTGTGTGGCTGGAATGGAGGAGTTTTTGTCCATAACTGAAACGCTTATTGAACATTTTCTAAAGCCTTCACACAAAGTAATACTTGAGGGAATCAACCCTTTAGAAAGAAGAAAATTAATTTTAGTATGTGCACGAAAAATAATGGTCATATCCAAAGCACCCATCAGACATGCCTGAATAAAGATGAAAAAAAACCACACATTTTTTTACAAGTCTAGAAGTCTATCAAGACCCAGACATCTGTCACCTCCTGAACAGACACTAATTTTAGCGTCTTCCTTTCATTTTTTTCTTCCTTCTTTTTCCTTCGTTAGATGGATCTAACATATGCTTGGGATTTCACAAACTTGGTTTTGGTAGGTGTGATGTCTAAGAATATCTGAATCTGTTTTCAAGAAAGTATGTAGGGACGCTTCCCTTGTTCTCTAAGATCCAGTCTTTGGGTTTTTCTTATTCTTTGGGGCTACTCCTAGGATGCCAAGTGAGTCTCAAATCTGTGTCTGCAGATGCGAACTAACTCGGCTTGGGTGTAATTACCAACAACCTTTATCTCCACATGGATGGAAGTCCTCCAGTGCAGCCGGTCTCCAACTACAAATGTGCCTGGTGATCTTACAAAAAATGCAAATTCTGATACCTTGGGGCTCAGTGGGGCCTGAGACTGCATTTCCAATGGTCCTGGTGATGATGGTGCTGGCCCACAGACAACCTTGAGCGGTGAGGCTGTAGTGGGCTTGTTATTCTTTCTTTTTTTATAATATACTAGAGGCCCGGTGCACGAAATTCATGCACGGGGGGGTGTCCCTCAGCCCAGTCTGCACCCTCTCCAATCTGGGACCCCTCGAGGGATGTCCAACTGCCCATTTAAGCCCGATCCCGGTGGGATTGGGCCTAAACGGGCAGTCAGACATCCCTCTCACAATCCAGGACTGCTGGCTCCCAACTGCTCGCCTGCCTGCCTTCCTGATTGCCCCTAACCGCTTCTGCCTGCCAGCCTGATCACCCCCTAACCACTCCTCTGCCAGCCTGATTGATGCCTAACTGCTCCCCTGCCAGCCTGTTTTCCCCTAACTGCCCTCCCCTGCAGGCCTGGTCACCCCTAACTGCCCTCCCCTGCAGGCTTAATCGCCCCCAACTGCCCTCCCTTGCAGGCCTGATCCCTCCCAACTGCCCTCCCCTGCTGGCCATCTTGTGGTGGCCATCTTGTGTCCACATGGGGGCAGGATCTTTGACCACATGGGGGCAGCCATCTTGTGTGTTGGAGTGATGGTATATCTGCATATTACTCTTTTATTAGATAGGATTCGTATTGATTTCAAAGAGGAAAGGAGAGGGTGAGATAGAAACATCAATGATGAGAGATAATCATTGATTGGCTGCCCGAGCCTGCAATCTGGGCATGTACCTTGTCCAGGAATCCAACTGTGACCTCCTGCTTTATAGGTTGATGCTCAACCACCAAGCCATGCCGCGGGACAAGGGCTTGTTATTCTTTATTTGCCCCCTGTCCCCACCCCAGATCCGTTCTCTGCACTATGGACTGCAGCACCTGGACACCTTGGCCCTGTGTCTTGCAGATGGGTTGGGCCAATGGGAGGTTGGGTCAGGGGTTGGGCCAATGGGAGGCAGCCAGATATCAGAGGGCGGGAGTGTCAGGATATTTCTTCCTTCCCCGGCAGAGCCCTTCTATTGCAGCAACTCTCTGCTGGGGACTTCTCCTCTCAGGAATGCTGTCCTCTATCCTTGTGTCTTTGAGGCCCAAGGGTGCTGTGGAGAATTCCACACCCCCCAGATGTCTACATCCTAATCCCTGCAACCTGTTAATATGGTACTTTACGTGGCAAAGAAGACTTTGCAGATGTGATTAAGGGTCTTGAGGGGGTTGATGGGGGGGGGAGGGGACATATGTAACTTTCAACAATTTTTTTAAAAAAAGATCTTGAGATGGAGAGGATTCTGGATTAACTGGGTGGACCCAATAAAATCATCAGGGTCCTTATTCGTGAAAGTGGGAGGTGGGAATGTCAGAGTTCAGTGTCAGAGGAATGTCAGTGTCAGACTTGACCAGCCTTTGCTGGCTTTGACGATGGAGAAAGGAAGGGGCCAGGAGGCAAAGAATGTGAGACGCGTCTAGAACCAGAAAAGGGAGTCCATTCTGCCCCCAGCCTCCAGAAGGAATGAACCCCTGCAAACTCCTTGGCTTTAGCTCAGTAAAACTCAGTTCAGATTTCTGACCTCCAGAACTGTAAAATAGCAAGTTTGTACTAATTTGTTAAATATATTTGTTGCTGATGCAGGTCCCTGGCAATGAGCAAAACAGAAAAGGGAGCCCAGCCGGTGTGGCTCAGTGGTTGAGCATCAACCCATACACCAGGAGGTTGCCGATTCATTTCTCGGTCAAGGTTTCCGGCTTGATCCCTAGTTGGGGGTGTGCAGGAGGCAACCAATTGATGTTTCTATCTCTCTCTTCCTCTCCCTTGCTCTCTCTGAAATCAATAAAAATATACATATAAAAAAACAAAAAAAAAGCAGTACCCCCCTTTGCAGGTTTAGAAATGATCTGAATAAACCCTCCAATGATGTTTGGCATGTAACTGTCATTTAGTATGTGGTGTGCTGTCATTTCCTCATACTCTTAGTCTTGATCCAGGCCTCATTGCATAGCAGTTTTATCCAATCTGTATTCAGCCTGGGTGTCTCCTTTCCCTAAATGGGCCATAAAGTCCTTTAAGTCAAGGATTAAGAGATTTATCTTGTATTCCCTACAATACCCTGTCCAATGCCTGAGTCATTGCACTCATTAGAAAGTGGTTGAACGGATGCGTGCATGCATACTGTTTGGCCCTTTTGAATCTGAAAAAACATCTGAAGTAATTCTCAACTCACTAGCCGGTATAATTGTGACTGATCTCACGTGGTGGCTGCAGCCCCTTTCCCAGCCTGTTCTCATCCCCGCTGAGAATTACAATCCCAGCAAGGCCTACGCCACAACTCCCACACTGGTGCACCCACAGGCACCCAACGAGGAACATGTTACAGAAATCGGTGCTGGTGACTCAGTCATTCCAGTCATGTCCATCAGCCGCAGAGAAGGAAATATCTTCATTCCTAAACTCCAAACAAGACAGATCCAGAATTTAATAGAAAAAATACGTCAAGCGACAAGAGTTCACAGAAAGGCATGTACAAAGCAAATGAAAGGATGCTCAGCCTCACTTTTAAGAAAAATACACATTTAATTACATTGAACTATCATTTTTCACCTATCAGAGGACAAAGGTGCAAGTGCGGCAACATGACAATGTGATAAAGGTGTGGGGACACAGGCTGATAGAGGTATAACTGGGTTCAGCCTCACTGGGGACAGTTCAACATTACCTCTTGAGTAACAAATGCAAAGCCCTTGGAACCAGCCCTTTTACAGGGACACAGAACAGTTCAGAGTTCAAAGTCGCTGGTGGTCCTTGGGGTAGAACAAAAAACGCCGTCCACTGCACGGAGGAGCAATTTCTGTATGCTGTTTTGAACCTGTTACATTTTGTTCGAAGCAAATGTGTTACGTAGTCAAAAAATACACACAGTTTTGTTGTGGTTTTTTTTTTTTTTTAAAGAATCCTATTTTATTTTGTTAATATATTTTTATTGATTCCAAAAAGAACTCCCCCTTCCCCAGCCAGCATGGCTCAGTGGTTGAGCACTGACCTAAGAACCAGGAGGTCATGGTTCGATTCCCCATAAGGGCACATGCCTGGGTTGTCGGCTCAATCCCCAGTAGGGGGCATGCAGGAGGCAGCCTATTGATGATTCTCATCATTGATGTTTCTATCTCTCTCCCTCTTCCTTCCTCTCTGAAATCAATAAAAATACAAAAAAAAAAAAAAAAACAGTTCCCCTACTGTCTCCCAAAGCTATATACAGAGTAGGCACTTAATAAAATCTCGAGGACCTGACATTCATGCTACATTCCAACTCATCTTTAGGTAAGAGCTGCTGACTGTCAGTATTTTGCTGGTGTAAGGGGCTAAGCGACCTGTAATCCCAGTGCTTCTTGGACAAGTCTGATGAAGTAAATGACAAGTACCATCATATAAGAAAATGGTTTTATTCCTAATTTTTAGTTCCCATACAGTTTACAAATACACTTGTACTCTGGTAATACAGCTTTGCAGCTTGCAAAGCAGTTGAACTAACACCCATAAATACAGGTGGGGGAACAATTAATACCCACTAATGTTTCTCTACATAAACTATTCTTTTAATGTCACTTTTTAAAAACACTTGCAAATAGACTACATAATACGTGGGCAAAAAGGCAATTAAGTGAATCTCTGGAAACACTAAATGTATAATAAACAGTGCATATTGTCAACATTTACATGATTCACATCAGAATGATGACATCCTAAAACGTATTCCTTTTAAAGGATAGATTTATCAATAAAATATTACATATCTTTTAATACTCTGGTACAATACTTCATATACTGCAGGAAATTAAATGTAGGTCTAGTCATCAGCTTAATAAAGGATCCTTTTCCATTAGCTTTTATTAATAAAAGAATCACAATTAGGTTATAAATAAGACAGGCAAATTATTAATTACATGATTTGAGGTTTAGGATGAAAACTTGCAAAAATTAGTTTGATATACAGCAAAGTTATACACCACACTAAAACCAACTGTTTAATAGCTTTGCCTTGTGTGAACTGCCCGTAGTGAAGAAAGAGCAAACGTTTTAATGATGGAAGATTCAGTAAACTATATTTTGGAACTTATTTTTCAAGAGGAAGGGCTAATACAGGCATTGTGAAATCAGGGAGGCAATGTGCTTGCTCTATAACATTTTATTCCCCCAACAACATACAGAAAGTTGCACTGGGTTTGTACTTACGTCTACAGTCTACGTTCCCCTTATGGATTAATTAGCTACAACAAAGCACTTCACAACTGAATACTTTTCCACATTCCCCTAAACTAGAAATAACCCAAGACCTTATCTTATTCTTACAATCCCCAGTACAATAACCCCTAAAAATAATCTTGATGATTTTCTTGGCTTTTCCAAAGCAACTGGGCTCCTTAAAGAATGCAAAACGCCAAGAAAGTCATACATCTATTTTCTCATGTTTGAAAAGCCACTGATTTCCAGAGAATATAGATGACCATCATTTTCAGGAGGGCCACACAGTAGATATGAGATGTCTTTATGTTTTTATTTTTTATAAAAGTTATTAAGAATGAAATTTGGCATTTTAAAAAAAACCCAGTACCACGTGCCAGATAATTTCTTCACCCCAAATATAAAATCCTATGCTTATAATTTTAAAACACTCAACCAGCTATGGGATATTGTGCAAATTTTATGTCTACCAGCCCCCCGAAGCCAACTGCATCCGTGTCTCTCACACCTACCTGTCTTCCAGGTAACCTGATTCAAATATTACTGACTGCTCTGACCCTGGGCCCTTCGACGTCCTAGAAACCACCTCTTTGGAACTTTCATTTCCACTATTTTTTTTTTTTAAATCTGCACTCAAAACTCCCCACATCTTCACCTGCCTGATTCCATCCCACAGAGAGAAATCTCATCTGAGAACCTGCAATCAATCTCCTTTTATCAAACACAACAAACCTTAGCACCTTGGGACTGTCATCATCTTGTCTGGCAGCAGTTGACCTAACATGATAGTTTACTGACATCATGGAGGGAAATCTAAATGAAATCAATGTCCTGTGTAACAGAAGAGAGCGAGCCAAGATCTGGTGTTTCTGTTCCAAGGGCAAAAACCACTGATCGGAAGCTACAGGCAGAGATTAATGCAGCAGATATATTTATACAATCAGACCCTTGTATGCTGGTGAGAGACTTTGCCCCCAAAGTCCAGAGTCAAAAACATGGAGATTAAAAATAGCAGAGGAGTAAGTGGATGCTGCACGGACATGTTCCCAGGTCCAAACTGGAATTACAACTAAAATACAAAAAAGTTACTGAATAATCAATGGAAGACTTGCTGGAGAGAACCCTGATAACCGAGGACCAAAAGTGGAGACTGCATAGAGGCTGGTATGAGGGGCAGAGGCGCGAAAGGGCTGGCTGGGCCTCCACAGACAGCAGCTGAAGTTCCGGAGAAATATCTCAGTTGTGGGGGTTGCCGCTGAGAACTCTGGGGTCTAATTCCCAAGCTAGGCCCCCCAGCAGAGAGCACCAGAACTGAGAAGGGTACTCACATAATATCTGGCTGTCTGCCAGGGAGAGACGGCTGGAAATTCAGACACCCTCTTAAAGAGCCAACACATAACATTCCCTGTGGAGCCACCCATCTTGTGCTCTGACAGAAGAACAGCAGAGTGGACTGGAGCTGGGTGAGCAGAAGCCAGGATCCAGGGCTCTGGGGTTAGAGCTCAGAAGGCAGACACCTTGGTTTCCAGTGCTGAGCCATTCCCTCACACTGCAGAGGTCATCTTTCTCACGCAGCAGACAATTGCTATACAGGCCGCATTGCCTGGGGGGAAGACAGCTGATCCACCCTATTGGAAAACACCTTGTCCCTTACAAAGACTGAGAATAACAATTAGCCTCCAGGCAGAAACAATTACCCCACCCTGTTGAAAAAAACTCTTGCCATGTACAATTGCCTGAAGGCAGATCAAGAGAAATCCTATCAGTCTGTAGCCAGAGGCGGTCTCTGGAAGCTTTGGGTCTTTGCCTGATCTAATTAGTCAGAAACAGCATTTGACACTGTCCTGCACTAGAGATTGAGAGGCGTAGCAGATCTACCTAACACACAGTCACAAACCCAAACAGGCAGCCAAAATGAGGAAACAAAGAAACAACCCACAAATGAAAGAACAAGAGAATTCTCCAGAAGAAGATATAAATGAAACAGAGATAAAAAAAAAAAAAAACTTATCTGAAACAGACTTCAGAATAATGATGGTAAAAATGCTCAATAGCATGAGAAAAGATATAGTAACTATGGAAAAAGAACAGTCGAAAATAAAGAATGATGTAGCACAAATAAAAAACATATTGGAAGGAATACACAGCAGATTAGGGGAAGCTGAGGACTGAATCAATGAATTAGAAAACAGGGTTGAAAAAAATCACTCAATCTGAGAACCAAAAAGAAAAAACAATTAAAAAACAGGAGGACAGCTTAAGGGAGTTATGAGACAACATGAAACAAAACAATATTCGAATAGCAGATGTGCCAGAAGAGGCAGAAAGGGATAAAGAATGTGTTTGAAGAAATAATGGCAGAAAACTTCCCTAACCTGGTAAAGTAAAAAGTCACACAAGTCCAGGAGGCACAAGGAAATCCAAACAAGAAGAACCCAAATAGGTCTACACCCACACACATCATAATTAATATGCCAAAAATTAAAGACAAAGAGAGAATCTTAAAACCAGCAAGAGAAAAGCAAACTATTATTTACAAAGGTGTTCTCATAAGACTGACATCTGATTTCTCATCAGAAACTTTATAGGCCAGAAGGAAATGGCATGAAGTACTCAAGGTAAAGGAAAGCAAGGATCTGAAACCAAGATTACTACATCCAGCAAGGCTATCATTCAAAATAGACGGTCACAACAAAACAAGAGAGCCCACTGCATGAGAGAACGTATTTGCCAATGTTATATCCGATAAGGGTTTAATCTCCAACATTTATAGGGAACTCATACAACTTAACAAAAGGAAGATAAACAATCCAATCAAAAAATGGGCACAGGACCTAAATAGACACTTTTCAAAAGTGGACATACAGAAGGCCAAGAGACATATGAAAACATGCTAAAAAGTCACCAATCATCTAAGAGATGCAAATCAAAATGACATTGAGGTACCATCTCACACCTGTCAGAATGGCTATCATCAACAAATCAACAAACAACAAGTGCTGGCGAGGATGTGGAGAAAAAGGATCCCTCATGCACTGCTGGTGGGAATGCAGACTGGTGCAGCCACTGTGGAGAACAGTATGGAGTTTCCTCAAAAAATTAAAAATGGAACTCCCATTTGACCCACTAATCCCACTTCTAGAGAAGAAATCAGAAACACCAATCAGAAAGAATATATGCACCCCTATGTTGATAGCAGCACAATTTACAATAGCTAAGATTTGGAAACCGCCTAAGTGCCCATCAGCAGATGAGTGAATTAAAAACCTGTGGTACATCTACACAATGGAATATTACACTGCTGTTAAAAAAAAAAAGAAAAGAAAAGAAAAGAAAGAACTCTTACCATTTGCAACAGCATGGATGGACCTGGAGACCATTATGGTAAGTGAAATAAGCCAGTTGGAGAAAGATAAATATCACATGATCTCACTCATTTGTGGAATAAAATGAACAACATAAACTGATGAACAAAAATAGATCCAGAACATAGACGCATCGAACAGATCGTCAAACCTCAGAGGGAAGGCAAAGGAGGGTAGTGGGGGGCGGGTAAGAGATCAACCAAAGGTCTTGTATGCATGCATATAAGCATAACCAATGGACTCATACAGTAGGGGGGTGAGGGCATGTGCTGGGGAGTGGGAGCAGCCAGGGAGAGGTCAATGGGGGGAAAAGGAGACACATGTAATACTTTAAACAATAAAGAATTTAAATTAAAAAAAAATAAGAAGGTCAAATAAAGAGCTTCTTGGACAAAAAAAGGCTAAAGGAGTACATTACCACCAACCCAGCATTATAGGAAATGCTAAAGGGACTGCTGTAATGAGAAGGAGAAACAGAGAGAAACCTATACATACAGAATTAAAATGGCAATAAACAGAGTCAAAACATTTCCACAAAATTGAGGCAAAAAAGAGAACCATTCAATGTGACAATGTGATAAAAAAGAACAGGATTCAAAGTCCTTGTTGCAAATCCTGAACTTGAATCTCTCTACAGGCTTGACAAGGAGACAGTAGTCATTTACATTCCTCAGAAGGTGATCACTTTCAGGCCACACTTGTGTTCTGAAGCAATTCTAAGTTCGATGGATCAGGAAAGGGGTAATATAGGGGGAACACTACACATTTTGCCTGTGAAAATGGCAGCCATCACTCGGCCCAAAGGACCTCAGGGTTTCAAGAGAGGCCAAGACCTCAGGAGGGAACTACAACCAGGGCTAGGTCGAGTCCTTCCTCTCAGGAGCAAAAGCCAGGATGATTCCAGAAAGGAGACCATGCCTAAATGGCAATGCTGCAGTAGCATTTTATTTTCTTCACAGAGTCAACCAGTGAGACTTTCATTGAGACATAGTCACCAAACAATGATTCACCACATGGGGCAAAAAGGGATGTTTCTGAGAGAAGGCACTTCAGGTAGCACGTTACAAATCCCACTGCTGATTCAATCTGCCGCGCAGCCTCGTTACGATGCTCCTGCTCCTAGCAGCCTGTCTGCACGCATGCGTGGAGGCCAGACTGATACCAGTAGCAGGAAGAGAGCCCCCCCTCACCTCCCTCTGTGGAGACCGCGGTGATGGGGTGGTGCTTTCAAATGCTCTGCCCCCTAGACACATCTGTCCTTACAAGACCAGAAGTGATGATTCAGAAAAGATGCTCAGGACTCGCAGAACTGGTGCAGGAAGCTTCTGGAAGGCCCTCTCTTTCTGTCTGAAGGCCCTCTCTTCCAGCTTACACATGCCACTTCAGCTTCCCAAGGTCACTCACTAGCAGCTTCTACTTCTACTAACAATAGTTTTGTTCCTCGGTACTGGTTCTGACAGTTACAATGGGGACCCCCAATCAACCGCACCTCCACTTCATGCCCTGGTGGAGTCCCCTCTTCCTGAATCCTGGGCCTGTGACTTGCTCTAATCAACAGAGGGCAGTAGAAGTGATGCTGGACAGTTCTGCAGTTCAGTCGTAAGAAGGCTTGGCCACTCCTGCCTTACACTCTTGAGAGCTCTGAGCTGCCAGCGACCCTGCTGCCGGGACCACATGGAGAGACACGTGGGAATGAGACCCGAGGACCGCGTGTACAGAGAGGGGCCCAGCCACCCAGCATCTCAGCCAACCTGCCGACCAGCAAGAGAGACACCAGCAAGCGACACCAGCAAGCGACACCAGCAAGATGCTGAGCCCCATCAGATGGAAGAATAGTCAGGAACAAATAAAGAGACATTTTAAGCCACTATGTTTTGGGTGGTTTGTCAGCAACAATTGAAAACCAAAACACTGGTTATCCACAGATGCATTTTTTTCAAAATACAAGACAATACTCAAATGAAAAAAAAAAAAAACATTTCCCCACCACAGTAGGCTGAATGGTCATTGGTTATCTGCTAAGAAAAAACACACCTTGATCCTAAATTCCCAGGATTTTCCCCATGATTTTTTAATGGCAATACAAAGGAAGAGAGTCAAGTTCTGAAAGTCTGGGGCACTGGCCTAATTATCATTTAGCCCCCCCAAAAAGGAGGCCATCAAAATGAATTACCCACTACTGAACAAATGACGATAAATAAAATTGTTCTCATTTCTACAGGATGTTGTCATTTAATTTTCCCCACTTTTTCCTCAAACAAGTGCCCCATCATCCCCCACAAAGAGGGGGGAATTAAATTTGTTAGGGTTATAAAAAGAAAGAAAAATGGCAATAACTAGGATTCGAATCACCACCATCTGCAAAGTACAGAGCACAATTTAACTGCTTCCTCAATTTAAAATAAAACTCTATAAAATATAACACTGTCTACACTGTAGAGATGATTGCTTATCTGAGGAAGTGAGCGATTGGAAATCGGGTGGTGTCGAGTTAGAACGGAGTGGTCTTTAAATGGTTTCTGATTCTGCTCATCAAAAGGGAGTTGACCACAACACAAGCCTTCGAGGTTGATGTTCATTCTTCACATAAACTTTCTTGCATCTGTTCTTGATCTTTTCATGGAGAGGGTGAAGCCCACCCCTGAGAAGAAATAAATGAGAATTTTGAAGGAGCGTGCATCTAAAAGTCCAGCAAGGCATTAAACCACTTAAAAGAAGATTTAAAGCTTTTAAATATACTGCTCATTGAAATGAGAATTTCAACATGAAATACTAAAACTATGAGTTTCTAACTTATCATTAAAACATACAGCGCAGCCGAAACCGGTTTGGCTCAGTGGATAGAGCATCGGCCTGCAGACTGAAAGGTCCCAGGTTCGATTCCGGTCAAGGGCACGTACCTTGGTTGCGGGCACATCCCCAGTAGGAGGTGTGCAGGAGGCAGCTGATCAATGTTTCTCTCTCATCGATGTTTCTAACTCTCTATCCCTCTCCCTTCCTCTCTGTAAAAAATCAATAAAATATATTTTTAAAAATAAATAAAATAAAAATAAAACATACAGCGCACATGGGTCACTGTCTGAAAAGGTGACTGACGGGGGAGATGGACAAGGGAGATGAATTTCCAGCAACAGAGCTGAAGGGACGTGCAGTGGAGCCAGTGGGAGGCCCTGGCTGTCCAGTGCCATGTGTCACACAGCCAGTCAGAGGCCTCCTGGGCTGAGAACTGAGACATCCTGACTCCAATCATCCCGTGCTGTGTCCCCACGCTTCCCAGATCCTACAGATCATCTCCCGCACAGCTTGGACTAACCAATATCAACCATTGCCCATCACCAATATCAACCATTTGTCTACAATAAATGCTAACCTTGCCCTTCTCAGAATTGATTCTGCATTTGCTTTTAATGCTTAATGAACTCTAAAATAAATCCAGCTTGGAAAAAAGAAGTTCAGGGATGCCCAGCCAGTGTGGCTAAATGGTTGAACCAGAAGGTCACAGTTCAATTCCTGGTCAGAGCACATGCCTGTGTTGCAGACTCAATCCCCCTCTCCCTTCCTCTCCCTTCCTCTCCGAAACCAATAAAAATAAATAATAAATAAAAAATTAAAAAGGCCAGAAAGGCAAAATTAATGAACCAACAGCACTGCCATTTCATACCTATTTCTGTGCTGAAGTTTCGGCGGGTTTTCTCATCTGAAGCTCTTCTGCTGCTGCATCAGACCCACATTCTCATAGACTCGAGCATTATCTTCTCTCATCCTCAAAAGAAAAGAGATGTTAACAGAAATGCAGACCATGTGGTTTAAGCTTACATGACATTGGTAAGGCACACAGTATATTCTTTGGGAACCAGGTACAGTGCGGATATAGTTCCTGCCCCTAGAACTGGCATTCTAGAACAGGATAAAAGACATAAACATAAAACAAAGCAACTGTGAAGTTCAAGCCTCTGCTCTCAGGGGCTTGGAGGAAAGTGAATTGTTTTCCAGGCGGGCAGAGCAAGGGAGGCCTGTGTAATGAGGACTCTGAGTTAGACCTTGAAGGAGGGCAGGGCATGTACATGTAGAAAGGAATGGTTCTCATCCTAGCCGGTTTGGCTCAGTGGATAGAGCATTGGCCTGTAAACCAATGGGTCCCAGGTTTGATTCCGATCAAGGGCATGTACCTCAGTTGCAGGCTCCTTCGCAGCCTGGGCCCTGGTTAGGGCTCATGCAGGAGGCAACCAATCAATGTGTTTCTCTTACATCTATGTTTCTCTCTGTATTTGCCTCTCTCTCTTCCACTCTCCCTAAAAACCAATGGAAAAATACCCTCGGGTGAGGATTACCAAATAAATCTATATATATAAAAGGCTAATATGCTAAGTGTCCATCTGGGTAATGATGTCACTTAGCAACACCCAGCTTCCTCTCCCTAGAAACTAGCCTCCTTGCAGTTTCTTCAGCTCAGGAACACGACTTGCTTTATAGCCAGGTGGAAACATTTTACACTTTAACCAAATGTCTGTGAAGCATTTCCCGTGCCTCATCTCATTTGATCCTCACGGAAGTCCTGGAGTAGGTATGTAGGAGACTCAGTGGAATCCTATTTTCTTTTCATTAACCAGAAAATGGAGATTTAGAAAGCTTAGAAACTTGACCCGACTGAAAAGAAGAAATGGTGGACCTTGAAAATGACTTCAGATTTTCTCACTGCGCAAAATATAGTCAAACACTGCTGCAGTTAAATATTTTACACTTTGTTCTCCCTGTGTGATCTACAATAATAATCTTCTTTGTGTTGATATTTACTGCTGTGTTGCTGACAATTACCTGAAAGAGAAGTTGGGGTGCTTCATTGGGATGGAAAAAGTTTAGCTAAATCAGAAAGCAGGTCTAATTAAGCAAGTTTATTCTATATCTATAAAAGGCTAAGTTGACTTGCACATGCGCGATACATATAAAGCTCTCACTGGCACCAATCTCACACAGGTGTTTCGATCTGTCATTGTCGATCGTGAATTTGGTTGACACTTATACTATAGAGAAAAGGAAAATAGTGATATTAAAATATTTCTTCTGCCTTAACCGGTTTGGCTCAGTGGATAGAGCGTCGGGCTGCGGACTCAAGGGTCCCAGGTTCAATTCTGGTAAAGGGCATGTACCTTGGTTGCGGGCACATCCGCAGTGGGGGGTGTGCAGGAGGCAGCTGATCGATGTTTCTCTCTCATCGATGTTTCTAACTCTCTGTCCCTCTCCCTTCCTCTCTGTAAAAAAAATCAATAAAATATATTAAAAAATATATATATTTCTTCTAATTAATTTCCTTTAAATGTGCACAAATTCATGCACCAGGCCACTAGTAAATAAATAAATAAAATAGCTGGAAGGAAGGAAGGAAGGAAGGAAGGAAGGAAGGAAGGAAGGAAGGAAGGAAGGAAGCAAGCAAGCATTGATTCTCATTTCAACCAGAAGGATCTGAATGGGCAAGAGATCCAAGATGGGAAAGTGTAAGAGCAGTCAGGCCATACTCTGGTTACAGAATCTGGTTATGGAAAGGGGAACACGGAACATGAAGCTCAGTGAGAGGTGTGAGGGTGGTTAGGGCCCTGGGATGGAGGCCAATGTATCAGAGCCCTGATTCTGTCTTCTGAGAAGGGCGGGGAAAGCAGAGCAGTCCCAGAGAGCAAGGAACCAAGCAACTGTGGGTGCCAGCCAGGGGTGTGGAGACAAAACAAGGAGAGGATCGGGATGTCCTGGATGTGTGCCCTACAAGGGGATGACGAGAGCAGAGAGAGAGAGAAACTGTTTATGTCACAGGCAGGCACTGGTGACAAGGGAGTCGTCAGAGCTGATTCTGTTGGGCCAACATGGGAGAAAGCTCCCTGGCAAGGACTCAGTCCAGACCTGCTGGTTCCACTGCAAATTATTACAGATGGCGATTTAAAATACCAACTTCCCCTGTCAGTCTGTAGGAAAGAAAAAAGCAGGTAGAGCGAAGAGGCAGCATGATGGAGAGCATATTTTTGCTGTGTAATTTCTTTTCAACATTAAATAGAAAGCAAATATAAATAGCCTCTTCTATACCATTTTAAATGTTTATAGAGAGTATTAAAGTCAGCAGGGGTTTAAAAATCCACATCAGAAGTGTATAGAAATAAAACTCTTAAGTGGGAAAAAGCAAATGTTATACCAGAGAATGACTAGAATATATAGAAAATAATAACTTAAACTGCCATTCACATAATCAATTTAACCTATGTTTTCCTATCATGTTTTAGTTTAAACAAGGAGTTGGCAAAGTTTTTCTATAAAGAACCAGGGTAAATAATTTAGTCTCTGCAAGCCATAAACAGTCTCTGTCATATATTATCCTTAGTGCATGTGCATGTGCGTGTTAATAACCCTTTAAAATCCATTCGAGAACTGTACTCAAACAGGCCACAGTCAGGATTTGGCCTGGGGGCTGTAGTTTGCTGACCCCTGGTTTAAACACCAAGCAGATTTCTGTTGACTATGGATTGTGTTGACACATTAGTAGTCAATTAACTTACTTTTACTTGGTAAACAGTCTTAATACACCAAAGGGGGTGCTGTCCACCTCTGCAACAAACCCCACGCCATCAAAGAAAAACGAGGTTCCTCCAAAAGAACCACAACTTGATATACTCACAGCCCCACGTAATCCTACTTGTGTGCGATCAGACTTCAGTTCAGGTAAATTCAAATGTAGGCAGCCACTGATTCACTCACAAATCGGCCAGCCAACAACTCAATGAAAGATGTGTGCTACAAAGACTTGTAGGTAGTTTTTTTTTTTTTTTTAGTTTTTAGGGTTGTTGTTTATTATGCAGAGCCTAGCCCCGAAGAGCCAGCCTAGTCCTTAAGCAACACCCCCTCCTCCAGCAGGCCCGGGAGCCAGCCTCAGGGTGTCCCAGTGACTTCCACAGGCACCTCCCCCTGGACAGTCAGCAGCCCTTTGATCTCTGGCTCCCAGGCCAAGTGTGCTCACTTAAGGGTCCTTTCCTCTAAGGCAGTGGTCGGCAAACTCATTAGTCAACAGCCAAATATCAACTGTACAACGATTGAAATTTCTTTTGAGAGCCAAATTTTTTAAACTTAAACTTCTTCTAACGCCACTTCTTCAAAATAGACTCGCCCAGGCCATGGTATTTTGTGGAAGAGCCACACTCAAGGGGCCAAAGGGCCGCATGTGGCTCACGAGCCACAGTTTGCCGACCACTGCTCTAAGGCAGTCTTGTGGGGACTGGGCTTCCCGTGGCCTGGGTCAATTTGATTTTAATGGACCTGGCCCGGGATGGCCCAGCCAAGGCCTAAGAGCCCAATCTAGTCCCAAAGGGCTGACACTAGTTCTGAAGAGCCAGCCTAGCCCCTGAGACCCCAACCCAGTCACAAATAGCCAGACAGTCCCGAAGGGCGGAGCCTCGCTCCAAAGAGCCTAGTCTAGCCTGAAAGGTGTCGCCTAGCCCCGAATAGGCCAGCCGAGAACTAAGAGCCAAATCCAGTCCCAAAGGGCTCAAGAGCCGAGCCTAGCTCCTACGACCCAATCCAGACCCCAATAGCCAGTCCCCAAGGGCAGAACCGAGCCTCCAAGAGCCCAGCCCAGACCCAACGGCTGACGCCAGTCAAGACTTGTAGTTTTTTAAGCTTGTCTATAGAGTTATGTTCAGGTGAAAAGAGTTCCCTTCATTACTACTTACTCCGCACAGGATGGTGTTGGGGTGCAAGGCGGGAGGGGGCTCTGATCTCCACTTGCCTGGTCCGTGAGGGAATACTTAATATTTGTATACTCGTGACCTTTCCTCTTGCTTTTCTGAAAGGTGAAGATTGCATATATGAGGATGTGACTCTTTTAAGGGAATAAAAAAGCAAAAAAAGGCATTTCAGAGAGAGAGAGAGAGAAAGGAACACTGAGTGGAGGGAGTCATGCATGCTGTTTAAAAATTTAATACTGTAAATGGAAGTTAACAAAGAACTCTACTTCAAAATGGCAGAATGTGAGAAGAACCACTTATAAAAACTTGGGCCAGGCGGTGTGGCTCAGTGATTGAGTGTCAACCTATGAACCAGGGGGTCACGGTTCAATTCCTGGTTGCAGGCTTGATCCCCAGTGTGGGGCGTGCAAGAGGCAGCAGATCAATGATTCTCTCTCATTACTGATGTTTCTTTTTTTTATTTTTTTTAATATATTTTATTGATTTTTTACAGAGAGGAAGGGAGAGGGACAGAGAGTTAGAAACATCGATGAGAGAGAAACATCGATCAGCTGCCTCTTGCACACCCCCTACTGGGGATGTGCCCGCAACCAAGGTACATGCCCTTAACTGGATTCGAACCTGGGACCCTTGAGTTCGCAGGCCAATGCTCTATCCACTGAGCCAAACCGGTTAGGGCTCATCATTGATATTTCTATCTCTCTCTTCCTCTCCCTTCCTCTCTGAAATCAATAAAAATATATTTAATAATAAAAATAAAAAAAAGCTGGGTGGGGAAGTCCCTAAATTCTCTAAAACAAGGATAAAAACCAAAGCCTCTGAATGAAATATTGAGAGCTTTTCCCACCAAGAGTACATTATGTGCTTTAAGACATTTCCGAAGTTTCCACTTTGTACCTGCAGTGATGCACTTTCTCTGTGTTTATTGGGAATCCTTCACTTTGAGCCACGTTATGCTTTAACCCTTCCTGCCCAAATTAAGTGTAACTGGGAGATAAATATACAATAGCCTATAGTAACAATCTACATGTTTCATAGCACTTGCGATAACACAGTCAGATTGAAAGCACGGAAGTTCAAAACCAGTAGCTTGTTAATTATTTGACCCTACACTTCTAGACATACACTGTCTCTGAAGATGTTTTTCTACAATGAAACAATCTAGTGAGTCTTTTGGTGTGAACTGAGAATCAACCAAACTAATTAGTTATCTCTGGCTGACCATTCTTTGTGCTGCTAGGCTAGAATTGTTCAGTAAGGTGGCACGTCCTATTCTGAGCATAGCAACGGGGCTGGGGTGGGGGAGGAGAGGGAGACAAGCACAGCTCCCCAAAAGAGCAGTCTCCTCATTTCCCTCGTCTCAGCTCATTCCTAATTAACTCAGCTTTGTGTCTGTTATGAATAGCTTCAAATGGAAAGGCTCCAATGCCACATTCTTCTTCATTATGCATGCTTATTAAAACTGAAATTTCACCGATTCCAACTCAACCAAATTGGTGGTTCAAACCACGTTATGCTATCAAGAGTGAAGCATTCATTTAAGAGATGGAATCAGGATAATTATGGTCTGGATTAAACTGGAACAGGCTGGAAACGTCGAGATTTTGAGTTCTAAGCATGCCGTTGAGCTGGGGAAATCCGTCCCCTTCCTATGTGGCACTTCCCCAAGCTGCCAGGCCAGGAGGGTAGCATGCGGCCCCTCCCCAAGCTCCTCCAGACTGAAAACTCAGAGCCATGAAGTAGGGAATAGTTTTCAGAGAGGTCCTTCCTGGTTGGGGGAATCATTTCCCATTCCCAAAAAAAGTTAGTCTTCTGCCCTGGCTGGTGTGGCTCAGTTGGTGGAGCATCGTCCCATGCACCAAAAGGTCACAGGTTCAATTCCTGGTCAGTGCACATGCCCATGTAGGTGGTATGCAGGAGGCAGCTGATGGATGTTTCTCCTTCTCCCAAATATCAATAAAAACTTTTTTTTTTTTAAATGTCTCCTATCAGAGCCTGTCCTGATCAAAAGGAGAGTATTTGCCCTAGCTGGTTTGGCTCAGTGGATAGAGCATCAGCCTGCAGACTGAAAGGTCCCAGGTTTAATTCCAGTCAAGGGCACATGCCTGGGTTGTGGGCTCAATCCCCAGTAGGGAGTGCGCAGGAGGCAGCTGATCAATTATTCTCTCATCATTGATGTTTCTAACTCTCTCTCCCTCTCCCTTCCTCTCTGAAATCAATAAAAAATATATTTTTAAAAAGGAGAGCATTTGCCAGATGCCCAGAAAAGAAAGCGAAAGTCTGAATGCCAGCCCGTCCAGGCTCGGTACCTGTTCTTCTTCAATCCTGCGTTGTAGTGTTTCGATATAATGCTGGACGGCCATGTAGATGAATCGGTACTGTGCTTCTGTCTGGACCATCCCTGACCTCTGAGATCGCACCATTTGAATCGTTTTGGGAACATCAATGTCACAGTCGACACCTACAAAGCAAGTACCACGAAGCATCAGGAGAAAATGCAGAGCCAGGGTCAAGAGGTTAATGCACCATGTTTAGCAGGCTCAGACATAAAGCAAATTTAGTCTTTAATGTTCTGACCAAACACGTTCCAAGGGCTACAGCACTGGCCTCTGATCAATACCAATGATCCCAGATGATTACATGATAACGTGCCGGAGGTAGGGTTCCCGCACTTTCCCACCCCACTCCGTCAGCAGAGTAAGTAGGAGGCTGGATAGAGACCACCACTGCATATTCAACAAAAGATCACAGTAGTGGGATCCACAGATCCTAGGCTTCATTTTATGCCAAATGCTCAAACAGCATCACTTCTGTTCTCTGGCAAATGTATTGAAAGTTTAGAGTCTTCAGCCCAGATTTCTGAGAAAATTTTTAACATTAAAATTTTCTTCCCCAGGCTATTTTCACTAGCACTTTCTGTCCACAAACTAAAAACAGTAACTGTAGCCTCTTGCCCTCCGGACAACCTACCTTTCTCTCTGATGATGTCGATAAGGATATCAATCACAATGAACGTCCCTGTCCGGCCAATTCCAGCGCTGTGGGCAGAGGACAAGAAGCAATGACAATGAAGTTAATCACGGAAGTTTTATAGTCAAAACCAAGCTATTAATATGAACAGAACCAATACCTGCTCTTGGGAGTATTTATAAGATTGTCTATTTATATTGGGAAGTATATTTGCTAAGAGCATGGGGCTTTGGAGTGAGTCCAACCTGCACTCGGAGCCCAGCTTCTCCAGCACAGTGTGCCTGGGGCAAAGTCTCTTAACGTCTCTGATCCTCAGTTTCCTCATCTGTGAAGTGGGGATAACAGTACACACTTTATAGGGTTGTTGTGAGGATCAAATCTGAGTTGTATATGAAAAACACTGGCCCCAGAGCTTTTAAAAAATTGAGTAAAGTTTCACACACATCTACATGAATGAGATTTAGGAAACCAAGCTTTCCCCAGAGTAACCATGAAGCCCGAACTCAGGCACCAGCAGCCTGCAAACTCTGGGGCGGAGGCCACAGGACTGGCTTCCAGAGGCCTGGGTGAGCAGCGGTCCTAACCTTTTGAAGCAAACAAGTATATTGTTGGGGGAAAAATATATGTCATTTCTTGGTAGAATAGAATCACAATCAAAGAAATGAACCCTAAGTTATCCTATTAAAAAAGAAAACCAAGCAAACATTACCAGACTAGGGGCTCCTTGAGAATAAAGACTGTGTTCCCCACCCCTGTCCCACCACCCCCAGTACCCAGCAGTCCTGTAGGATCTACAAGAAATATACTTTGGGGTCAAGGTATCCCTTAATGGAGTTTATCCATGCCTCAAAAAGAGATTAAATTTTTCCCATGGTTAGACAGCTGGGGGTGGGTAGGTAAAAAAAGCCCTGGGCATTAGGAGCTGGGACAGGCTGTGGACTAGGGTGGGAGGGCTGGTCACCTGCAGTGCACCACCACTGGCCCCGCATCCATGATGCTCTCCTGCTTATGGTGCACCTCCTCCAGGAAGTCCAGCACACCCCCGGGGTCACTGGGCACGCCGTGGTCAGGCCAGGTCCGAAAGTGGTATTGCCAGACCGTTCTCTCCGTATTCCCCTGGAGTAGAGCCAAGAAAAACCAGAAAAGAATTAAATAAATCAAGGGATTGTGGCATTGTCCAGTTTTGATCTTTCTCAGATCCCATGTGAGCCAGTAGCGCTGGTCAGCACGAAGCCCCTCCACTCCATTTGAAGGCCCTCTTCAGTTTTCCAGATATCTCCTCCTTTTGGATCGGGCTTAGCAATCCCAGGGTCAACTCTTGGCCTTGGTCACAGAACCCCGATGTCTAGTGCGGCAATCTGTCCTTGAGGAAACGCCAACCTAAATCAACAGCGGCGGACATACCTCCCTGATCAGCCTCGTTCATGCGCAGCTCAACCCAGGAGGCCACTGAGGTCGTGGGGCCCCGGGGCTCTCCTCCCTCAAGTCACTCGTTCCTCTTTGTCCTTTTGTACCCAACCCTTCTCCCCTCCCCCAGCCACACATCCTATCCTATCTAATAAAAGAGTAATATGCAAATTAACCATCACTCTGCTACACCCACAGGCCACACCCACCAGCCAATCAGGAGCGAGTGTGCAAATTTACCCAACCAAGATGGCTGTGGCCACGGAGCAAGCAGGAGGCTTGGGTTTCCCCGGTAATGGAGGAAGCCAAGCTTTCCGCACACCCTGGCTGGCCTAGGCCTCCACTCAAGGCTACAAAGTTTCAATGATAGAAGATAAATAAATCCCAACAAAAATGGCAGCAGCCACAGAGCTGGAGAGAGCAGGAGACTTGAGTTGCCACTGGCAATGGAGGAAGCCAAGCTTTCCGCACACCCTGGAAGGCCTAGGCCTCCACTCAAGGCTACAAAGTTTCAATTATAGAAGATAAATAAATCTCAGATACCAGAGCCTCTGCTTGGGTCACCGGGGGGCGTGGCCGGCCTTCAAACCACCACAGGCCCCTCGCCCAGGCCGCCCCACGCCCCAAGGGAACCCCCACCCTGATCCAGGACACCCTTCAGGGCAAACCAGCTGGCCCCCACCCGTGCACCAGGCCTCTATCCTATCTAATAAGAGAGTAATATGCAATCCTATCTAATAATCTAATAACAGAGTAATATGCAAATTGACCATCAATCCAACACACAAGATGGCTGCCCCCATGTGGACACAAGATGGCTGCCACAAGATGGCCAGCAGGGGAGGGCATTTGGGAGGGACCAGGCCTGCAAGGGAGGGCAGCTGTGGGTGATCAGGCCAGCAGGGTAGGGCAGTTGGGAGGGACCAGGCCTGCAAGGGAGGGGAGTTGGGGGCAATCAAGCCTGCAGGGAAGGGCAGTTAGGGGTGACCAGGCCAGCAGAGGAGGGAAGTTGGGGGAGACTGGGCCTGCAGGGGAGAGCAGTTGGAGGGGACCAGGCCTGCAGGGGAGGGCAGTTAGGGGCAATCAGGCTGGCAGGGGAGGGCAGTTAGGGGCAATCAGGCTGGCAGGGGAGCAATTAGGCATCAATCAGGCTGGCAGAGGAGTGGTTAGGGGGTGATCAGGTTGGCAGACAGAAGCGGTTAGGGGCAATCAGGAAGGCAGGCAGGCGAGCAGTGGGGAGCCAGCAGTCCTGGATTGGAGAGGGTGCGTGCTGGGCTGAGGGACACACACCCCCATGCACGAATTTCGTGCACCGGGCCTCTAGTGTTTATTATAATATCATAATATTTTAATGTCTTCTGTCAAGTACAAAATAGATAAGAAGTCAGGCTTTGCAATCAGATGTCTGGGTTTAGTCCAAAATCCCAGCATGCACACTCACTTTAGCAACTGGACATCTCTAGGCCTCAATTTCTCCCTTTGCAAATAGGAATAATAATCCCTCTTTCACCACAACACTGTGAGGATTAAACAGGAGCAATGAAACACACAGCCACTGCTCTGCAGATGGGAGGAGACTCAGCATGTGGGCTCCTCGGAGGACAGTGACCACTAATAAAGGTCAACCATGGTCCCAAGACTGCAAAACACTCAAAAGCATCACATGCGGGGTCCACCCGGGTGAAGTCACTGAGCAGCACTATTCATCCTTACATCCTCTTCTGGATCTGGAGACAATCCAAGCTAAGTGACATTTTAAAAGGGGATTAAATAAAAACAAGGACAGAGTAACTAGACCAGTGTTTACGACCAGAATCTGAACCACAATTAGGATCTTTTCTTGAATTATGTGCATTTAATTTGCTGACATCACGAAAAAGACTTTTCTGGATGCTACTGGTTAACTAAAAATCAAGGGGCAACACAGTTGCAGGAAGGACAGTTGGGGAATGGGAGGGACCAGCTCCCTATTCATCCATGCTCCTTCTCCTTGATAAAGGTCCCTCAGGTCCCTGCCCCAACTTCTCCTTCCCAGGCAGTTAGGAGCCTTAAATGAGATGATGTGACAGCATATCAGAAAACAGGTAACGTGTTATATAAAAAGCAGATAATAGGTGACCAGCAATTCTGGAGAAATGATGGGTCCTGTGTCACCACCTGCATCAGAGGGTGCAACACAGAAACCCAAACACCAACCCTTCCCATACCTGCTGCTCAAAAATTTTTGATACAAGATGGATGGTTTATCACGAAAATTGAAGAAAACCCCATTTGGAATCTTTGTCCAATGTCTTCTAAATCTCTCTCGCATTTCTGCTTGACAGCTACAGGTTCCCAGCTCCTCTCAGTCTCTGCCACCATCAGGAGAACTGCACGCCCACTGACATCAGAAGTCCCAGCATCCCATCCTGGACCACAATCTCTGAGGTTTCCAACCCACTTTAGCCCCACCTCCAGGCGCCTCATTGAGCCCCAGCTCCACTCTCTAGTAGCCTCCTCCAGCCCCTGCTCAGATTCCACACACTATCCTGATAATCACTCTCCATCACACACCACTATCTCCATGGACTGTGACCCCGGGCAAAGCCTCCAAGACCGGACAGACCCAACCACCCACTTTCTCTATTTGTATGGGAGGAACAGGGTAGTGTGTCCATGGAGGAAAATCACACATCAGGTGATTGGTGTCATAAATACTCAGGTTCACCACCTCATTGGGGCACTCAGCACTACCCAGAAATTTACTGGATTTCTTGCCATAGCCCTCAAAACCCTAAGATGTCTCTAATTCTTCCTCCTCTAATAACAGCCAAACTATCCCCTCACCCTGCAGACTTCACACCTGGGAATCTTTCACATACGTGGCTTTTCTTCCAGAGTTTGATCTGGCATTTTAACAAAATGTACATTTCCATAGGAAGGACTAAGAAATAAAATAACAAACAGAACAACTGCTGTAGTCTCTGGGAAATGTGGAGAAAAGGCCATCAGACCTAGACCATCACAGAGGCTCTAAACAAGCCTCCTGACCATCGGGATCACCCATCCAACCCCTCTCCCACTACCCCGCTACCAGACACCTTCCTGGCACTCCATTCTGCACGTGTTCACTGGGCTGAGAACAGTCACAGGTTCTATGACAGCTAATAAATAAAGTTCACATTTCTCAACATAGTGGTGAGTCTCGGTCCGACTTGGTCCCAACCTGTCTCAACACAAGTTTATCCCCTAGATTCCCAAGTGCCTTCGTTCCCCATAAACCCCACTTTCCTGCAGTTTGTACTTCAGTGCTGTGGCTCACAATGGCACCTCCGTCTGGGAATTCAACTCCCACGGAATCCCCATCCTTAAGGGCCCAACCTCTTCTGAGACTGTCTCCCTGGTGCCCTAGCTGGAAGGAAGCCCAGCCTTGACAACACCACGGCACTTCAGATGTGTGGGGTGGCCTGTGTCTGCTCTAGAGCACGGCTACTTGTATATGTGGCTTCTTGCTGCTATGTGATCACAATTCCTTAAAGACTAAGGCTGTTCCATTCAACTTTGTATCCCAAAAGGCCTTGAATAAGAAAGCCCCTCTCTAACCATACAATTAAAGAAATCCAAACCTAGCCATGCTTTCTACAGTTAGTCAGCCCATGGACAAACCTGAACTATATGCAGTTAAAATCTGATGCCGTGGAATTTGATCACTAAATAGGCCTCAGGACCTTTGCACTTGCTGCTCCCTGTGCTTGGGACCCCTCTCGTAACTCTGGATTCCTGACTCCTCCACCTTCAGGTCTCAGCTCAAGTGACACTCCCGCAGAGAAGCCCTCCCTGTGTACTCCATCTCAAGTACCCACTCACTCTCTAGCATGCCATCCTGTGCCTTCGCAGTCGGCACAATCAGAAAGCTTAGTTGCTCATTTAAATTTTAAACTTCTGTCTCTAGGCTCTGGGAGAGCAAAGGCTGTATGTCTTGTCTGCAATGTACCAGCAGTGCCTCGAGAGTACCTGGCACATAGAAGGCATCCGATAAATGGCTGCTGAACCAATAAGTGAATGAATGGATGAATGACTGTAACTGCATGACCCTGGGTTGCATACCATAAACAGTTCCCAAAGTCTCTAAAATACGACAATATACTTACTTGTCCAACCTTTGACAGTTTAAGTTCTCTTAACGTATAGTCATGAGCGGCACTTTCTTTGACGTTCCTAACACGCATGACCCCATATTCTTTCAGAGCAAACTCATCCGGCCAGTATTTGACACATTTACTCTGGAAGGGATCAGAAAAAAAGACAGTTAATATCTGTGAACCAGCAGAAAGCAACTTAACAACCACTAATCTGGACGATGACCTTTCCATCATTGAACTGTTGGATTTCCAAAGGACAGGAAAGAAGAGTTCAAATTAGAAAGCAGGGGCTTGGAGAACCAGGGAGGAGGGGGAAGAAAAGGCCATGTGTGCAGAGTTGTCCCATCCAACACTCAGGTCAAAGGATAGTCTATGTTGTTCATTTAATCCCAAAGAATCAAAGATGTGCCCAGCCGGCCGGGGGTTTAGCGGTTGAACATCAACCTATGAACCAGGAGGTCACGGTTCCATTCCCAGTCAGGTCATATGCCTGGGCTCAATCCCCAATGTGAGGCGGGCAGGAGGCAGCCTATCAATGATTCTCTCTCATCATTGATGTTTCTATCTCTCTCTCCCTCTCCCTTCCTCTCTGAAACCAATAAAAATACATTTTTAAAAAAGAAACAAAGATGCAAAGAGAGGAAATGGCCAGGTTGAGGGTGTTGTCTAGCAACCACTGAGATTTGAATTCTAGAGATCTGCCAGCCGCTCCACAGGGAAGGCAAGCAAGAACTCTGGAGGTGGGTGGGCTGCCCAACAAGCCAGCCCGTCTGGTTCATTTCCACCCCGGCGTAGGAGGGCTCTGCGCCGTATCTAACCCAAGTGTGAATACCGCCAGCACAGAAAGGCTGCCGTCGGGTTTTGAACCAGCTGCTTTTTCTATATCCAGACCCATTTGCTACCTACTGCACACGTCACCTTCGCTTAACTGGGTGCCTGGGAACGCCAAGCCTGCAAGAGCTGCTGGCTTCAGAGCAAGCAGATGGGAAAATATAGCACCAAGGAAACCATTCTTGCTGCCAAAGAGGAAGACACTCTGCTCCATGAGTCCATGAGCGACGAGTCTATATATATGTGGTGACGTGCCCTGAGTAAAGAATGATGTTGTGTTTTGGGTTTTTTTTCCTGGGCAGCGTCGCTGATGCCACTTCCTTTCCACAATGGGACACAAATATCAGCAAAAGACAATTTCCTTATATTTTAGGAAGATGGAGAAAATGGACGTAACAGAGCAACTGCAGACTAGCCCCCACAGTCAATGGTCAATTAAAGAAAAGAAAAACATGGTAGGAGAAACATTCAACAGAATTTAATGGCTGGTGCCACTTTTTTGCTTGGCACAGCTTGGGGTCATTGATTTATTATTGTTTTGAATTTGGCTTTCCCTCCAGTGTTTTATAGATTCAAATACCCTGTGACGGATTTAATACAATTTTCCCCAAATGAACACCTTTAATATTAATTGTACTCAAGGCTGTTACTGGCTAATCAATTTGAGGACTGCTGTCGCTCAAGGGAACACAAAATTAAATCGTAACTCTAAAAACATTTTGGCTGACTTTAAACAGCGGTGAAGTACTACAGCCCACTTCCCACTTTTCTAAACTCTGATGTAAACCTTGACACAAAAACTCTAAACTGTGAGGGCTAATACTTGAGTTTTGAAATTCAAGCCCAGGGATCCAAAGAAATCCAGTCTGGCTTTTATTCTGTTCCGGGAGCAGGGAGGGGGATGATGCTGAGAGAGCCTGTGGAGAGAATAAAAGCCCTCATGTCACCCTCTCCACCCACGAGGTGAAGGGGAAGAAGGGGAAGGCAGGCGCGGGCTGGGATGAGGAGGTGAGGAGGAGGCAGTACTGGGCCCAGTGTCTACTGTAGGAGCCTCTGGCAGCTCATCTGAAAGAGACAATACTGATCCCTCTGAAGGGACACGAGCATCCTGTCTTTACGCCCCACGTCCTCTGAGAAACAGGTGGTCTCCTATAACTCCCCTTGGGCAACATATAGGACAAGGGGCTTAAGGGGGTTCAGCTTTCCTTTCCATACTGAGGGCAGGTGACACTCACCTGAAGCGGAAACTATGAAGACGCCTTAACTCATCCATTATTTCAAGAAGAGCTAATGTTACTGCAGGAGACCTTTGTTTCACAAAGGCCAGATCAGGCCTCAAAGATCTTCAACCACTAGCACAACAACGAAAATCTTATCCAACCACACTGCCCTTCACAACTACAAGAAAATTACAGTAAGAGGGCTAAAAACCAAAATCGCCCATCTGTCTTATGTTTAACTTACAGGTATGACTGCTACATTCCATGCAGCTGTTATAGAAACCAAATCAAGTATGTCTAAAAAAACACTTTGCCTAGAACACAAACACAGAACTTTTCCAAATTAAGAAAGCTGCGTGCACAGACTGCTTTGGATAACACACAGCTGTCACTCAATGAGATCTGTCTGCTTCTCTGTAAGGGTGGATGTTACAATTTCTAAACACCTGAAGTGTCGTGAAGAGTGCGGGGAGATGGCTACTAGGCATGCGCAGCTGGGGAGAGTGCACACTGGGAAACCACTCTGGAAGGCGGTTTGGCAGAACCTACATAAATTTTCAGCATGCACACCCTCTGACCTCGCAATCCCTGACATCTATCCTAGAGAAACACTTGCCACGTAGACACAGAAGCAAGAATAAGATCGTTCACTTCCCTATTTAGAAAAATTGAACACTTATATGCCCAGCACATGATGGTTGAATAAATTATGATAAATATATACCATGAAATATCATGCAATTACTATGAGACAGAAGTTAGAACATGTATTTAGTGGGGGAAATACCCAAGATGCACAATAAAGTTACAGTATGAAAGCACTCAGAAAATAGTACTATATAATTCCATAAGTACATATATGTATGTAAAGGCATATATATGTAAATGTAAGAATATAATGCCAATAGCAATGCCTTTAATACATATACATATGTAAACGCCAAGAAGAGTGTAGAATAATACACATCAAACAGGGTTTACGTTGGAGGAGGGGACTAAAGTGGATGGACGAGGGATGGTGATAAAGGCAACTTTATCAATAACTGTGCTTGAATATTTATTTGAATGTATTGTTCAGATAATTCAAATTACTTTCTAAATGCTTAAAAGTCATGAACAGTAAGTTTATGTGACCAGGGAAATCACTGTTGGTTTACTAGTACTCTAATCACCTGAAAGCACTAGGCAGGCCCTCCTTACACTCCCTTTTGGACCACTGTTTCTGGATACACTGGAGTAACGGCTGGATTACCCTCCCACCTTAAACAACTGAAAAACCAGAAAAATGAAATAATGTGTAATAGGATTAGTAATCAGAACATGGAAACAGTTATTACAAATGTATTCTACGTGTTCAAAGGTATAGGGGATGATGCACATGTGAAAAGGACAGAAGATATTAAAAAAGACTCTAATAAAACTTCTAGAGGTGAAATGGACAATATCTGAATGAAAAATACATACCGAATAGGGCTAATAGATTACACTGTGGTGTTGGAAAAAAACACCACACATGTAAATCCACAGCTCCAAGAAGCTCAATGAACCCCAAGCAGAAGAAACCTAAAGAACACTATACCAAGGCACGTCATCATCAAATTTCCTCAACGTCCTTTTTTCCAGAGAGTCGGTTAGCTTAAGCTTAACTTGTTTATTCAATTCTTAACATGGTCAACCTGACGTGAGCAACCATTTTAAAATATTTTATCAGAAAAGTATTTAATATACCTTTCCTCTCTCCACTTCTTTCGTTGTCATAACAATCACTCGGGAGTTCTCTTGAAACACCATGCGCCAAAAGTCATTCACCGTGTTCTGCAGACAGCCTTGTGTGGCAATGTAACTCTTTTTGGGCTTTGAATTGTTGCACTTGGTTTCAAATTCAGGCTAGAAATTTAAGAAGAAAATCCGTCCAACATTTGAAAGTTGCTTTTAGGACAGAAGAAAGGATGTAAAATAAAAAATATGTACGGTCAGAAGACACTGTGAAGAGCTAAGTTTACCATGATAATATTTGCATTGATGTAATCGGACACAGGCTCATTGGGGTCACCGTCATGTAGAACAACCCTGGTATGATCAACTGGAAGAAAAAGACCACAGTCACAAAAGTGCTCAGACCTCTTTAGGACAAACCTGTTCAAATCCGTTCATCCTCAACATAGTCCAAGCTGTGTTCATTTAATGATAAAACCACATTAAAAAATTAAATCCTGCCCTGGCTGGTTTGACTCAGTGGATAGTGTTGGCCTGTGGACTGAAGGGTCCCGGGTTCAGTTCCGGTCAAGGGCACATGCCCGGTTGCGGGCTCATTCCCTAGTGGGGGGCGTGTAGGAGGCAGCCGATCAATGATTCTCTCTCATCATTGATGTTTCTATCTCTCTTTCCCTCTCTTTTCCTCTCTGAAATCAATAAAAATATTTTTTTAAAAAAATTAAATCCTAAGTTAGCAATAACAATAATCTGAGCACCACACTTTGCCTTTCTTTAAGAAGAACAAAGTCACAATGCCATTTTCCTGGTTTTGATAATGTACTCTGGACATATAGGATTTATCACTGCAAGTGCCATTACTGGGACCCTCGTCCAAGGCCTCCATCCTTCTGGGCCTCTTTTTCCCCATGGTTCCCCAGGGACTCCACCTGGCAGCATCTGGGTGCTGATGGAGCTGCGCTTTCTGAGCCAAGTGTAGGTGTGCACCCAAATCTCCAGTCACGTGAGCTAGTGGCATCAGGGAGCAGAGCAAAGAGCCCTCGAAGGAGCTTGTCTGTCCCCCGGTGAGGGACCAGAGCCTCAGGAAGGAGGTGTGCCTTTCCCAAGACCCAGGAGCCAGGTACCACAGAGCAAGGACACAAGCCCAGGCCCCCGGAGTGCTTCTGGCCTAACACTGGGAGATCATCGCTTTTAGGCAAACAGAATTAATCAACAGAAGAAGACGACCACACTCAAAACCTCCTCATGGCAATTTCGCTCAGTAATCAGCATGCAGGAACTCTGTGAATGAGGCAGCAGTCCCTGTCGCAGAGGATTACTTTGGAAACGGCTCACAATTAAAAGAGGCTAAGCCTTGGATCTGCTGCAAATCAAAATCTGTGAGAGTGACGATGATGGAGCAGAATACTGATACTTACAGGGCAGGATGTTTTTATATCTGTTTTTGTTTTTATTTTCTTGCCTCTGGCCCTCTTTTCGGCTATAGAGAAGTTTGCACTCCTGTTGTTGTAGTGTCTAGAGAGAAGCAAAAGTAAATATTACTATGCGTCAAAAGCTTAAAAAAAAAAAAAAAAAAGAAAAAGCCTGGCTTCATTTCTGCTTTAAGGAATTTATCTCAGGAAATGGTCACAGTCCTGAGCAATAACTCTAAGAATGCTCATGTTAACGTTGTACCAACAGTGGCAAAAACACCAGAAACAACATAAATGGCCAATGGAAACAGCTGCCTAAATAATACTATTGTTATTTTATACAAAAGAACC
This sequence comes from Plecotus auritus, assembly GCF_963455305.1. Lineage (NCBI taxonomy): Eukaryota > Metazoa > Chordata > Mammalia > Chiroptera > Vespertilionidae > Plecotus > Plecotus auritus. The sequence goes on from NC_137779.1 coordinate 11,124,443, forward strand.
TTCTGCAGCATTTAAAAGATGTTCTTAGAGACTATTTCATGCCTTGGAAAAAGAACCAGAATAAGTGTTAAGTGAAAAGAAGCTCCACCTTGCAAAGCAGTGTATGACGGAAGCCATATGTTTTGCACTCACATGTAAGATATGGCAGAAGGATTACACCAAACAGTAATGGGGTTCTGGGTCAGATTAGTGGGATTATGAAGACCCTTTCTCCTACTCCTCCTTTTCCTTCTCTATTTTCTCACCTTTTTTTTTTCCTATAAATCCAAATTATTAAATTTTCTACAATGAATAAATATTTATAAAAGAGACGCCTTTTAAAATAATAATTACTGAGAATGAAGAGGGTAAAGTGGGCGGAATACATGCTGACAGAAGATTAGACTTGGGTGGTGAGCACACAGCAGAGCATACAGATGCCGTATTATAAAGTTGTAGACCTGAAATTCATGTTAGTAGCCAGTGCTACCCCAATAAATTTAATTTTTTTAAAAGAATGAAAGCCAGTGGGTACTGGTGTACAGGATACAAATAACAGATGTGACCCATGTTTTCGAGGAGTTGATGGCCCGCCTCCTTTACCATTGTTTAATTCAGAGCAACCCTTACAGATGTCAGTTGTCAAATTTAAATACCAGAGAACAGAAGTGATTTGGGGACTGGGCCACAGGCATGTGAGTTTTGTGAGCAAGGCTTTGAAGACCTCCTTTGCTAGAGCCAGAGGCAGCCAGCCTGCGTCTACAAAGACATCCCCCCATGGCCTTCTGAGCCAGAGAGTGAAGACGAAAACTCGGGGTCCTGAGGCAAGTGGTCAGGAAGGGCACCTGTGCAGGGAAGGGAGGTGGAGACTGCCATGGGAAAGCAAGGGACTAACACAGGCAGCCACAGTGGGACTGGAACTGGCCCCATCTGAAGAGGGAATGAGCCCTAGCTGGTTTGGCTCAGTGGATAGAGTGTCGGCCTGAGGACTGAAGGGTGCTGGGTTCGATTCTGCTCAAGGGCACATGCCTGGGTTGCAGGCCCAATCCCCAGTAGGGAGTGTGCAGGAGGCAGCCGATCAATGATTCTCTTTCATCACTGATGTTTCTCTCTCTCCCTCACGCTTCCTCTCTGAAATCAATAAAAATATTTTTTAAAAAGAAGAAGAAGAAGAGGGGATGTGGGGAAGTGGGAAGAAGGAGCAGCTGCAGGACAGACAGGAGGGTGGATAAGCCAGGCTGAAGCATTTTCAAAAGGTAGGTTTCATTCTCAAAATGACAGAAAGTGCCTCTTCAGGGGACCGTTAGTTTCAAACAAACCTAATCTGTAACAGGAAATCATGAAAGTGAAAGGGCAAATCAAGAAAGTGAAAGGCAGACTAAAAAGAAGAGGAAAAACATATGTAATTTATATATATATTATGTATATGCATACTTTATATATATGTTATGTATATAACTTTATACACATTATAAATATATATACTTTACATATACATAGTATAAATAAATGCCAAAATGGTTATCCCTTAAAGATTTCTACAAAAGTGCCAGAGTCAACATTTCATAACACAGCAGCCCTGTTATTTCCATCTCATTTGTCTGAATTTCACAGACAGGTATGAAAGTCAGGAGTTTAAATTGCTATTTAACTCTCACTTTCAAAATGCAATATTCGGCCATGACACTGGGCAAATAACAAAAGTGTTTAGCTAGCTGGAACCTGGGCAGGAGTAAAATACAATGTGAGCAGCACTGTGCCAACGAAACGGCTATTCAAAAATTTTAAAGGAGTGCAGACTAATTAAAGCCATCTGCCGTCTTCAAGCCAGCACTTCCTCTGAACAGTGAGCCAGTCTTACTGAGCAGTATTCGCTGAGCTATTAGGAAGGAGGTTCAATCTTGATTTTTGAACATTAAGGGGAAGTTCAAAAAATCCAAATACTATGAACTGACTCAATCGCTTAAAAATCAACAAAGAAAAACACCTCCAACAAAAGCTAAATGAATTTGACAGTAAAGCAAAGACTATTCACTTAGGAAACAAACTTCAGGTGACGTGTCACTGGCGGAGGGCGCATGGCCAGAGCAGTCTCTACAAAAGGTGCGTTTCATCCAGGCCCTCCCTGTTTAATCACCTTCCCTCTCTCCCTCTGCCTTCAAGGTCAAGTCCAAGCTTTTCAGAACAACTCACGAGGCCTTCTCTTCTGAGCCCATGGAGGCCTGCCTCTAACCTCAGCTTTTACTTCACCAAGTGATAGGCTGTCTGTATCTCAGTTTCCTCAAGTGTAAAGTGAGGATAATCCTAATCCCCTACCCCATACAGCTGGTGTACGAGTTACATGAGATTACTCTGTGAAGTGCAAAAATGGGCCTGGCATACCAGGAAGCACATAAGCCCGGTCAGTGTGGCTCAGTGGTTGAGCATCAACCCATGAACCAAGAAGTCAAGGTTCAATTCCCAGTCTGGGCATATGTCCGGCTGCAGGCTCAATCTCCAGTAGGGGGCATGCAGGAGGCAGCCGATGGATGATGTTTCTATCTCATCAATGTTTCTATCTCTCTATCCCTCTCCCTTCCTCTCTCTCTAAAAATCAATAATTTTTTTTAAAAATCACATCCCTGGCTGATTTGGCTCAGTGGATAGAGCGTCTGTCTGAGGACCCGAAGGGTCCAGGATTCGATTCTAGTCAAGGGCACATACCTCGGTTGCAGGCTCCTCCCCAGCCCGGGGCCCTGGTCGGGGCTCGTGCAGAAGGCTACCAATCGATGTGTTTCTCTCACATCGATATCTGTCTTTCCCTCTCTCTTCCACTCTCTCTAAAAATCAATGGAGCCCTGGCCGGTTTGACTCAGTGGATAGAGCGTCAGCCAGCGGACTGAAGGGTCCTGGGTTCGATTCCAGTCAGAGGCACATGCCTGGGTTGCAGGCTTGATCCCCAGTGGGGGCGTGCAGAAGGCAGCCAGTCAAGGATTCTTTCTCATCATTGATGTTTCACTCTCTCTCTCCCTCTCCCTTCCTCTCTGAAATCAATAAAAATACTTTTAAATAAAATAAAATAAAACAAAACAATCAATGGGTGAGGATTAAAAAAAGAAGAAGAAAAAGGAAAGGACAGGCAGAGCCCCTGTCCCAAGCACAGTCAGGTGCTACCTGGCAGCTGTCTGTGATTAGTAATGACTAGCATTGTGTCTCCCCCAGCTCATTCCTCAGTGCCCATTAGCCCATTCTCATCTGTGCCCTTGCCTGAACACATTTCATTTCCCACGGAGAAAGGCTGTCATCCATCTACAGCAAGGCTGACAGTAAAAAGAACTCAGAAGTTGTGAGTTTCCACGCTCTGAGGCTCCAACAGCCATGAGATCATCAGCAACCCCAGCTGGGGTGCTTCCTCCCCAGCACCAGGCTGAGGGCTGGAAGAGGCAGAAGGGAGTCCCGCAAGCCCTGCCCCCAGAGATTACATTCCTTTCCTGGTTTATCTTCCACAACCTCCTTCTCACCAGCAGCCCCTGGGGCACCAAAAGCTGAGAAGGAACTGTCAAGCTAAATGTCACTGTGTCTCCCATGAAAGATAAGGCTGGGACAGGAGCAAAAAAAGGCCTGTGTAAAGCTGAGACACAAGCTCCAGACACCCTGTTTTCCCCAGCAATACAGCTCAGGGGTTCTCACCAAAGATGAACCCTCAAAAGGGCCCGAGGCTAGTTCCAGTCACCTGATTGCATGAGTCAAAGCAGATCTGGAGACAATGGATTGCATCAAACTATTAAACCTTAAAAGGCATCAAGAGAAAGTCAAGACCCTAATCCGGTTGTACTTGTGGGAGATCCCAGCAGCACGACTGCCTGTGGATGGGACAAGTACTCACTGTGCAGAACCATCCCCTACATTTAGGGCCAGTGAATACCCTGCTCCCCACCCGTGGCTCCCAAAATGCCAGTAGCGGCTCCCCCAGTCACAGCAATGACCAAAAAGAGACCCTTACAGTCCTGGCCGGTTTGGCTCAGTGGATAGAGCATTGGGCCGCAGACTGAAGGGGCCCAGGTTCGATTCATGTCAAGGGTACATGCCTCCATTGCAGGTTCAATCCCCAGCCCTGGTTGGGGCTTGTGTGGGAGGCAACTAATCAACGTGTTTCTCTCACATCGATGTTCTCTCTCTCTCTCCCCATCCCTTCCACTCTCTCTAAAAATCAATGGGAAATATCCTTGGATGAGGATTAACAAAAAATAAATTAAAATATATAAGTAAAGAGGGAAGGCGGAAAGAAGAAATGGAGGGCACAGCACAAGTCCACTCGATGAGGAAGACAGGACAATGGCAGAGGCAGAAAGTAGAAGGTCCTTTAAAGGCAAAGGAAAAAAGTGGAGATGTGAAAGCACCTTTGGTCTTAAATTTTCTGCAAAGATGCCAAGGACAGCCAGCAAATAAAAACAATTCTAAAGAGAAAAACATGACACTGGAGGGGCTGAGAGCAGAGAGAGATCAAAGGAAATAAAGGCATTTCTCTAGAATGAAGCTTTTGGAATAAAACCTCTAACCGCAGCCGTTCTATGAGCTACTGGGAGCCCGGTCTAGATGGAAAATCCTGGGTACGGCTCACGCCCGCCATCCTGGAGTATTTTAAGCCCGAGGCTGCAGCCTGGCTGGGACTGTTGTTCACTGTGGCACTGATTAGTTACAAGGGGAAGATTTTCCACTAGGGATCACCAGAAAGAATGATTATTCTAGACACAGCTTTGGGTTGCACTTAAAGTCTTGTTTCCATAAAACCTAACCATCTCGAAGGAGAAATTACAGCTCCCCTGAGCAGGATGTGATCACTTTTAAAGAAATCACACTGGACTGTGGGCTTGGAGACAGGCAAGAGCTCCTCCTGGAGACGTGCCGGTCAGCTGAGCTGCTGGTGGAATCAGGACATCTGTGTGGCTGTCAGTGAAATGACTGTAATGCCTGTGCAAACTGAAAACAGCTTCGGACCATGACAGAGGAGAAGGGCTTGCATAACCCAAAGAAGGCTGGGCTTTGAAAACAAATCAAATTGCTAACGAAACAAGCTTTAAAGTGTGGGGAGGGGGGGCGCGGGGGGGCGGGGGGGGTAACTCCACTTAAAAAGTGTTGTGTGGGGGCCCTAACCAGTTTGGCTCAGTGGATAGAGCGTCAGCCTGAGGACTCAAGGGTCCCAGGTTCGATTCCGGTCAAGGGCATGTGCCTTGGTTGTGGGCACATCCCCAGTGGGGGGTGTGCAGGAGGCAGCTGATAGATGTTTCTCTCTCATCGATGTTTCTAGCTCTCTATCCCTCTCCCTTCCTCTCTGTAAAAAATCAATAAAATATATATATATAAAAAAAAGTGTTGCCAAAACCGGTTTGGCTCAGTGGATAGAGCGTCAGCCTGCAGACTGAAAGGTCCCAGGTTCGATTCCAGTCAGGGGCACGTACCTTGGTTGCGGGCACATCCCCAGTGGGTGGTGTGCAAGAGGCAGCTGATCGATGTTTCTCTCTCATCGATGTTTCTAACTCTCTATCCCTCTCCCTTCCTCTCTGTAAAATATCAATAAAATATATTTTAAAAAAAAAAAAGTGTTGTGTGGGGTTTGTATGTGTGATGTATGTGTATTGTGTTTATATGGTGTGTGTTTTTTTAATTTTTAAAAATATATTTTTATTGATTTCAGAGAGAGAGAAACGAATATCAATGATGAGAGAGAATCATTGATCGGCTGCCTCCTGCATGCCCCATCCTGAGGATCAAGCCCACAACCGGGCACGTGCCCTGACCAGGACTCGAACTGTGATCTCCTGGTTCACAGGTCGATGCTCAACCACTGAGCTACGCTGACCGGCCTAAATATGTTTTTATGGATTTGAGAGAGAGAGGGAGAAAGAGAGAAACATCGATGCAGAGGGGAACATCTATCAGCTGCCTCCCGCACACACACGCACCCCAACCAGGGACCAAGCCCAAAACCCAGGTTTGTGTCGCGACCAGGAATTGAACTGGCAACCTTTCAGTGTATGGGACAATGCTCAACCAACTGAGCACTCCAGTTGAGGCTATACAAATCTATTTCATATACATTCAAAAATTTTTCATAATCAAGTGGGAGGAAAAGCACTTCCCAATTCAAATAAACTACGTGTGTGTGTGAAGCAAGAAAATGTAAATAGTAGCTGATAGGTATTAATATTAAGGAATTACTATTAATAGTTTTGGATGTGATGATATTCTGGTTATAATTTTTTGAAATGAAAGTTAAAGATGAAATGACATCTGGGATTTGCAATAACCAGGGCTGGGGGAGTGAATGGTGTTGCTAAAAAAGATTAGCAATTGCCCTGGCTACTGTTGCTCAGTTGGTTGGGCATCATTCTATGCACCCAAAGATTGCTGGCTCCATTCCCGGTCAGGGCACACACTCGATCCCCAGTAGGGGGCATGAAGGAGGCAGCCAATAGATGTTTCTCTCTCACATTGATGTTTCTCTCTCACATAGATGTTTGTTTCTCTCTCTCTCTCTCTCTAAAAATCAATGTTTAAAAATCTTTAAGAAAAAAAAGATTGGCAATTGCTAATGCTAGGCGATTAGTATATTGCTGTGATACACTATTCTCTCTGCTTTTGTATATATTTGAAATTTTACGTAATAAACACTTTTGAAAAATTGTTCTTTTTCATTCAAATTCTGATGTAAGGTTTCTAAAATGTTTGTAGTTATCCATCTTATCTCATGAGGCTTTAGAGACACTAAATGAAATGAAGTAAATGTAATTAGATGAATGTTGAAATGCTGTCTTTTATTATGGAGGTTGGCAGGACAGAATAATGAAAAGAGCGAGCTTGATATTCTACAATTCTGACTTATTAAGTTTATCATCACTTCTCCAGTGATGCTTTTCATCACTGTCTTCCCCCTCTCAGCTCCTTAAAGATGGAAGCCCTGACAATCTTGTTTGCCATGGTATCCTCAGTGACTAAGCCAATGCCTGGTAGAAAAGAATAAACTTGAGTTCAAGTCTCTGTTCACAATGTTGAACAAGAACTGTGAGTGTTCTATTCTGTACCCACTCTCACTGCCTCAATTCCATCAGTATCTGTGGGAAGACAATTTACTTAACCTCCCTGAGCCTCAGGCTCCTCGTCTGTAAAACAGAAATATCTCAACAAGTTGATCATACACACTGTGACTAAAATGGCTTTATTTGGCCATTCATTCATTCATTCATTCATTCCACAAATATTTGTAAATTCTAAAAGTCCTACAAAAGTATGGAACAATGGACTATATGGAGTGTCTGCAGTGTGACAAACACTAAGGATAACTATGAAGGTGAATATGGCACAATCCTTGATTTTGAGGAAGTGTTCTGTCAAGTGGATGAGAAGAAAGAGGTTGAGATGACAACGTGAACTGGTAAGTGACATACCAGAGTACAACAGGAACACTGCACATTCCCACCGGGGAACATTCTCCTACCTGAGTAGGTTTAAGGAAAGAAATCAGCTCACTTCACTTCCCAGCATTATAAATGTCAACACCCAAATTAAAGCCGACATGAGGCATTTCTCTTACTCGGTCACTGCACTGAGGCTACAGATTCTTTCTGAAGACCCCAGCCAATGCTGGAAACCTTCCAAAGGAGTCAGATCCTTTTGTTTGTCTGGATTTCTGCCAGCAAACCAAAGGAGTCAAATAGAGCTACTGGCCCATCCATTTCATATTAACTGCCAACTCCCTCCCCAGAACACAATACCCTTCTGTTTCAAAGAAGCCCCTCAGCAACTCGTTCCATGTCAATCAATGGCCAAACTAGGACACAGATTCATGTCTTTCAGATCCAATTGCAAACACAAGACCAACTTCTTGTCTACTAAAAATAGGACTTATTCACTCATGTTACAAATATATTTTTTTAATAACTTACCTCAAATTCTTCCCAAAAGCCTTGTTTGACTTTATCTGTGGTCTCTGCTAATTTGCTTAGTTCTCGAACCCGGCTCTCTATTTCAGCAGCATTAATACGAGTTGTGTTGAGGGGCTAATCAAATTCAGCCATTGGTGTGAAATGAAGAAAGTATTACAGAAAAAAGTGTTAATGCAAAAAAAACAAAACATAACAGAGATGTCTGTTTTGGTATTCATGAAGGCAAGGACAGGAAGTTCACAGGACATTGTAATTCTCAAGCATTTTCAAATATAGTTTCACTTTCTTTTCTGTTCTGTCAGGAAATAAATGTTTCTCCAATCTCCACACACACTTTACTCTGCTGGTATAAATTCAATCTGCTTTTTGTTCTAAATAGACCAAAATATTAGAGAGGTAAAATAATTTGCCACTAAGTGATAAGAGTAAGCTTTGAAATAGCAATAACTCCAAAATGACTATGCAACTACAGTGAAAGGCCTTTTAGGGGTACATATGGAGATAGTCATGGAAATGGTGTATCTGGAATTTCTTCCCAAATACCACAGGAGGGGGGCCATGAGTGGAGTAAAAAATGAAGTAGGATTTGATACGATGATCATAACTGAAGCTGGGTGATGGGCACATAGAGGTTCGGGATACCACTCTACTTCTGTATATTTGGAATATCCTACATTAGGATTTTTCAGCTCTGTAAGGAGATGGCACTTTAGCTTTCTAACACGCTCACCTGCTTGAGTTGTAGAACTGTGCCCAATGTTTCTACCATGGGATTCTTCTTATAATGCTCCACGAGGTCGGTCAAAGAGTCGAACCGCTCTCCTCCACCAACATCATATTTCAGTTCCTTGCAACACAAAAAAATGATGTTTATTACCTCTACGTTAAATTACTGTTTTCCCAACTGAAGTCCAAAGAGGAACTCCCCACCACCCCCAGTAATGGAAAGATCAGACAACTGGGTAACAGCAAGGAAAGGATGCAACAAGAAGAATGAAAATGGAATGACTGACCAAGAGTCTATTGTGAGGTATGAGAAGCAGTAAGTATCCAACATCAAGTAGGCCACAAGAAAGTTTCTCCTTCATAAGTTAACTAAATAGTGGCTTTTTTTTATGTTTTCATTGATTTCAGAGAGAGAGAGAGAGGAAGAGAGAGACAGAAACATCAATGATGAGAGAGAATCATTGATCGGTTGCCCCCTGGGGACCAGTGCTCAACCACTGAGCCACACCGGCTGAGCTAACTAAACAGTGTTAAAAAATGAAAAATAGTATTTACTCTCTACTTATACTCTAGACTGCTGAATAGAAGGTAAATAACTATTTCTCTCTGAAACACAACAAACTCCAAGGCTGGTGGAGGCATGATTTAAATTGCCAAAGAGAGACTGGAAATAAATGATTTAAAAAATTATAATTACTAAAAGTGTAGAAGCCCTTGACTAAGTGAGCAAGAGAATCTGACTTTGGAAGTAATGGTATCTGTTTTCTCCAAGTAGAACAATCACCAAAGACGCGAGTTGGCAAACAGACCCAAGTTCAACTGAGGCTTTACCTGACAGCGGATCATGACGTGGGTCACTTTGGACTTCCCGTCATTGCTCTCCCCCTTGTCATCACCAGTTCGGACCGAGAGAACAAAATCTCCAGGGTGGCTCTGGCTCTCTCGTACCAGAAAGCTACCGTGTTTTCCTTTCTCAGTTAATAACTTCTCTGCTTCTTTCCCGGAGAGGTGTCCATGAAACCACCTAAATATTTTAAAATTAAAATAAATTGAGTTCTGCCATGAAATCACCAATACTCTTTCACAAAATTACCATATATAGTCAGCTCTCCTAAACACAATTTAAAAACAAACACATTTTTCCAAGAGATGGAGCGATACTACGTTAAGACAGAATTGCAACCCAACAGGCAGGAAGAATGACAAAGCTGTCAAGAATGACCATTAGCCCGGCCAGCATGGCTCAGCGGTTGAGCATCAACCTATGAACCAGGAGGTTATGGTTCGATTCCCAGTCAAGGCATATGCCCGGGTTTCGGGCTCCATCCCTGGTGGGAAGTGTGTGGGAGGCAGCTGATCAATGATTCTCTCTCATCATTGATGTTTCTCTTTCTCTCTCTCTCTCTCTCTCTCTCTCTCTCTCTCTGTCTCCTACCTCTCTGAAATCAATAAAAATATATATTTTTAAAAAAGGAATGACCATTAAATTTCAATGAGCCCCCAGCCATTTGACGATAAATGTCCTCACCCTTTCCTTTCTCTTTTACATCTCCCACATTTTAAAAATATATTTTGTCAGTTCTCCATACCCAGCATTAAAAGGACCAACTACTTAATCACAGCCTTTTAGAGAAATTATAATAGAAAGTTATAGTAGAGATAGAGAATGATATAAATGTTTGCCCATAGAAAAAGAAAAGAATTGTATAAAAATAACGAAAAATAAATTTTTAGATAAAAAATAAAATAAATGTCTGCCCTTGCTCGGGTATATGAACAGTATGCAAAAAAAATACCTTCATTTTAAGTTCATTCAAGCATTTCAAATTTTTCCATATTTACAACCTATACTTGCAACAGCCTCCGAGTTTGCTAGCAACATCTTTGGCTTGTATGCTGGGTTATCATTTCAAACTGTAATGCATATAAGATCTAAAGGGGCAAGGGGTCTTGCTTAAAAATGTGAATTCCCATTGCTTACAACCAGAGATACCAATGCACTTGTATCTGCATTTGCAACCAGCACACCAGAGTCCTGACATAGGCCATTCGAGGACAGACGTTAAGCTACTATAGAAAACCTGAACATAGTCATGTTTATAAGGTGGCTTTTTCCCTCTGTATCTTGGGAAGAAAACAAGTACTACTCTGGCAGATGATGCTAATGGCTCATCATTAAAGGAATACACTTTGAGCTATTTTTCATCCACCCTCAACTGAACAGAGTAAAATTTAGAAGTAAACTGCACAGGGTTGGTGGGCAGCCTTTTGCTGGAAGTAGTCACAGCTGGAGAAACAAATTATCAGCATATAATAGCATTGACATGGAGGTACAGGTCGAAGATACAAAATACACAAACCTAATTAAGAGACCCCGAATTTGTACTGAGTCAGAGGAGATGGGAATGTAGAAAACCAATAAAATCAATACAAATTAAGTCAAGCCCCAGTTTACATCAGCCCAGTTCCAACACAGTGGTGGGGGGGAGGGGGAGAGAGCTCTGAAATAATACATTCCCACAAAGCAAGGTCATTCTCACACATCTGTGGGTGCAACAGAAAGGAGCTGCTGAGAAATCAGACCCTCGGAGTTCTCAGCTTTCCCACTTCTGAGCTTAAACTGACATCTGTTGGTGGCATTGCTGCATGACTGGTCAGCAGCTACTACCGAGAACTGCTGTGAATTTGGTGTTGCCATTATCTTTTGTTTTCCTCTCATAACTCTCAAAGATTATCAGTTCCATAATCTTAAAATTACTGCACGTACTAAGAATACACAGGAATAGCCCGAGCTCCTTAGAATGAGTGTAAGTCACACTGACTGAAGCTTTGGAAAGAAAAGGGTACCCTGAAAATAATGTGATCCTATTATTCTTACTTTAATAAAACTAAAAGATTGCAGCTTGGGCTGAAAAAGGCAAAGGGATTAAGATATACAAATTCGCCCTAGCTAGTCTGGCTCAGTGGATAGAGCATCGGCCCACAGACTGAAGGGTCTCAGGTTCGGTTCTGGTCAAGGGCACGTATCTTGGTTGCAGACTCGATCCCCGGTCCTGATCAGGTGGCGGGGTGTGGGCATGCAGGAGACAACCAATCAATGTGTCTCTCTCACATCGATGTTTCCTTCTCTCTGTCTCTCCCTCTCCCTTCCATTTTCTCTAAAAAAATCAATGGAAAAATATCCTCAGGTAAGGATTAACAAACAAACAAACAACAACAAAAAAGATACACACATTGGCAGGTGCAAAACAGTCACGGGGATGTCAAGTACAGCTTAGGGAATATAGTCAATAATATCGTAATAATGACATATGGTGTCAGGTAGATGCAAGACTTACCAGGGGATCACTTCACAAGTTATGTAAATGTCTAACCTCGACACTGTATACCTGGAACTAGTATAATATTGAATGTCAACTGTAATTGAAATTTTTTTTTGAAATTTTTAAAATCAGATTGCAGTGTGAGAAATAGGTACAAGCCAAACCCCCATAATGTATTCGCATAACACCTCTGGTGCAGAGGAGACGCAGAGACTGCAGTTACTAAGATGTCACTGACCTTTCAGAGGTAGGATCTGCACAGTTCAGAGGATATTTGAGCTCAATAACATCTCCATTCTTCTCTTTTAATTGCCCATGATGCTCCATGTAATACTGAACCAACTCAGCCAAAGTGGCGAACTTCTCCCCTCCGTACAGGTCATAGTAGTCACCAGTGTTCTGAATCTTGATGTGGGTGACAGCTCCATTTCTTCTAAAATAGTCCATCAGAAAGAGGGGGAAATAAATAAAACACTGCACTAGTAACAACAGATCTCATATTCATCATTAGGTTTCATCTAAACTTTAAAACAAACCCAAGGAACCCCCTGTAAGCAATGCAATGACTGAAATAACCACACAGTCCATCATTTCAACACAAAGGGCTCTGTTTATTGGTTTCTTCCCTTATACAGCTTCTATTTTGAAAGTCTGACCTATCCAGTTGCATATTTTAAGTGACTTTTTTTTTCATCATTAATCGAGACACAGAATTAAAAGTTAAACAAATATACATCTACTGTGTAACCCAGTAAATCCAATCCTAAGTATCTTACCCAAAAGAAATGAAACTGTATGGCTACCAAAAGACTTATATAAGAATATTCGCTGCAGCCTTATTTATAATAGACAAAAATGAAAACTCAAGCCCTAGCTGGTTTGGCTCAGTGGATAGAGCGTCAGCCTGCGGACTGAAGGGTCCCAGGTTCGATTCCTGTCAAGGGCATGTACCTTGCTTGCAGGCACATCCCCAGTAGGGGTGTGCAGGAGGCAGCTGATCGATGTTTCTCATCGATGTTTCTAACTCTCTATCCCTCTCCCTTCCTCTCTGTAAAAAATCAGTAAAATATATTTTTAAAAAAATGAAAACTCAAATATTTACCACCAAAATGGATAGACAAATAGCTGCATACTCATATATTGGAATACCGCACAGCAATTTAAAAAACCCACCAATACATGCAACACCATAGATAAATCTCAAAAACACTGTTATTAGAGAAAGAAGCCAGATACAAAAGAATATATACTTTTTTAATATATATATATTTTTAAATATATTTTTATTGATTTCAGAGAGGAAGGGAGAGGGAGAGAGAGAAAAATCAATGATGAGAGAGAATGATTGATCAGCTGCCTCCTGCATGCCTCATACTGGGGACCAAGCCCACAACCTGGGCATGTGCCCTTGACCGGAATTGAACCCGAGACCCTTCAGTCCACAGGCTGACGCTCTATCCACTGAGCCAAACCAGCCAGGGCTAAAAATATGTATTTTTTTAAAAACTGTACACAGCCCTGACCGGTTTGGCTCAGTGGATAGAGCGTCAGCCTGCGGACTCAAGGGTCCCAGGTTCGATTCCAGTCAAGGGCATGTACCTTGGTTGCGGGCACGTCCCCAGTAGGAGGTGTGCAGGAGGCAGCTGATCGATGTTTCTCTCTCATCAATGTTTCTAACTCTCTATCCCTCTCCCTTCCTCTCTGTAAAAAATCAATAAAATATATTTCAAAAAAACTGTACACATAACAAAAAACTGAATGAAAAATGAAAGAAATGAATCTAACTTTGAAGGTCAACTACACAGAAAATTCATTCCTGTGACTTTGAACACTGTACTAATTGTACACCCTTAATGGGATATATTCCAAGAACAAAAAGACTCCAAAGAAACCATGAACTTTACTTAATGGGTTTGTAATCAGAAATGGTAATGGTAGAGTCATTCTGAATCTATTTCAGTATCTAAGGATTGGGCAAATGAAGTCATATATTGATGCTGTTGTGGAACAGGGTTCTTGCTTCAGAAGAGAAACACAAATATTGGCTGGGGAAAGGTGAGGAAGTTGGACTGAGTTAGACCTATCAGTATGAACACTTGCTTTTAAATATGTAAATATTTATTTCCCAGCTCCGTCCACTGTAAGGGCCTAGAAGTAATGACACTCTGAGAGGATAAACACCAAAAGATGGAGCAAACAGATATATGTGCTTCCTGATGGGAAAAAACGGGATGGCTTCAAAAGCCTTTATAAAATCATAAGGGAAGTGGCAAGTATGGACTATATGTGAGATAATATTATCGAGTCATGTTAACATTTCTCATGTAATAATAATGTCATAGTTACACAGAATGTCCTTGTTCCTAGGACATGCATACCTAAGTATTTAGTAGTAAAAAATTGAGGTCCTGATATCTACAATTTATTTTCAAAAGGTTCAAGGGGTAAAAAGTACATAATATACAATAACAAAGACTCATAAAGAGAAAGAGTAAATATGGCAAAATGTTGATATGTAAAGGTGATGTGGGTGCTCATTGTTCTCATCTCTGAACTTTTCTATAGGTCTGAAATTTCTCAAAATAAAAAGTGGAGGGAAAAACCCACACTAATTCTATAGTCTTGTGTCTGCTGCTTACTAGCTCTGAGATCAGCCTACTAACTTAACCTGTGCCTCAGCTTACTCACCTGTAAGATGAAGATAACAGTGGTACTTATTCATAAGTTGGTGGGAAAAGTAAAAAAATGATGTGTGTACAGTGTTTAGCTCAACAGTCTGGAATATGTCAAGTCCCCAATAATGTTTGCTATCACCATCATCATCATCATCATCATCGTTATCTTACCTAATAATAGACAAACATGTAAACTGACCATACCTCCGCTACGCCCAGAGCCAATCAGAGTGAGTATGCAAATTAACCCCACAAAGATGGCAGTTAATTTGCATACATACCTGAGTCCCGCGAACAGCCTCAGCACCCAGGTCACTCCGAGCCGGCCATCGGAGGGGCAAGGGGGCCCCCTGCCCAAACCTAAAGCTTTGTGATAGGAGCCGGGGGGGCGGGGGAGGGCAGGGGCCGAACCGGAGATGGGAGGGGCGGGGGGCCCCCTGCCCAAGCCAGCCATGGGAGCAGGGGCAGGGGCCGAGCCGGCTATTGGAGGGAAGGGGAAAAAAATCAATGGAACCCTAACTGGTTTGGCTCAATGGATAGAGCGTCGGCCTGTGGACTCAAGGGTCCCAGGTTCGATTCCAGTCAAGGGCATGTACCTTGGTTGCGGGCATGTCCCCAGTAGGAGGTGTGCAGGAGGCAGCTGATCGATGTTTCTCTCTCATCAATGTTTCTAACTCTCTATCCCTCTCCCTTCCTCTCTGTAAAAAATCAATAAAATATTTTTTTAAAAAAAATCAATGGAAACATATCCTCAGGTGAGGATAAAAAAAAGAAAGAAAGAAATGTCATATCCTATGAAAGACAAATCTTGAAAATGCCTAAAGAAAGTTGTCATTTTTTCATGGTGAAGGGACTGCAGTCCGTGTTGATGAAAATACCTTGGTGGCTGCAGTGGCTGGCAGTGGCTGCAGCAGCGGGGTGATGGGGCTGGCGCCTTCCCCTGATCAGCCCAGTCGCCTCCCAGAGAGGGAGGCCAGACTGCGGCCTAAGCCTTCAGTAAGACATCCCCTGAGGGCTCCCAGTCTGTGAGAAGGGGCAGGCTGGGCTGAGGCACCACTCCCCAGTGCACAAATTTCATGCACTGGGCCCCTAGTTATGATATAATCTCTATCCAAACTCTTACAGGGATGTCACTTTAGGTTCGATATCAGTGCTGGGACAAGCCCAGAGGACTCATGAAGGCTTCCACCCATTTCAAATCATAAAACGGAAGTAAAAGCCAATGACAGAGGCTCCTTAAAAAACTAAACTACATTGAAAATGACTTCCCGAGTCCCAAAGTGATCCTAAATGAATCCTCGAGAACACATCTTACTAACTTCTTTATTTTAAAAAATAATAATAAAATCAAATTCATAAAGCAGTTCAGTTCTAACTCCCGGAATGAGCTTCAGTAAAGAGAGTTAGTATTTAAGAGAAAGTCAATTTCTATCAAATTCTCCTATACCTACTCAAAGACTCAGGTAACAGGATGTTAGCCATGCTGTTCAAAATTTTTTATACAGGCCCAGCTGGCATTGCTCAGTGGTTGAGCATCGACCTATGAACCAGGAGGTCACAGTTCGATTCCCAATCAGGCCATGTGCCTGGGTTGTAGGCTCAATCCCCAGAGTGGGGTGTGCAGGAGGAAGCCAATCAATGATTCTCTCTCATCACTGATGTTTCTATATATCTCTCTCTCCCTCTCCTTTCCTCTCTGAAATAAATAAAAATATATTTTTATTCAAACTAAAAACAGCCCAATGTTCAACAATAGGGGACTGGGTAAACTATGATGTGTTCACACCATTCAAAGATTATAGGGCCATTAAAATTAATAACTAGGTCAATAGGCACCAGCATAGAACTTAAAAAAATTTTTAAGAAGGTTGCAGAATAATACGTATGTTATAAAGCCATGGATGTGAATTCTAAACACACACACACACACAGACACACAGACACACACACACACACACACACACACACACACACACACACCAACTTGACCTTGTTCACACAAAGTACAAATACAAAAGCATGGCCAGGAAGCATATATGCTAACCTCTCGATGGCGGTTTCCTCTGGGGAGAGAGGAAGGGGAATGGGACTGGACAGGGGAATGCACAGGACCACAACTTCCTCAATGATATTTTATTTCTTGAAAAAGACAAATGGCCCTGGCCGGTTTGACTCAGCGGATAGAGCGTTGGCCTGTGGACTGAAGGTTCTCAGGTTTGATTCTGGTCAAGGGCATATACCTTGGTTGCAGGCACATTCCCAATAGGGGGTGTGCAGGAGGCAGCTGATCGATGTTTCTCTCTATCCCTCTCCCTTCCTCTCTGTAAAAAATCAGTAACATATATTTTAAAAAAGAAAAAGACAAATGAAACTCTTTAAAAGTATTTTTCCCACCAAGAGATCAATGGAAGGGAAGAGAAATGCAGGGATCCAGGTTCAGGATGAGTGGCTTCAAGGGTGGCTTAGGAACTAATTATACTCTGCTGCAGCTCATCCTCAGTGGTTTCCGAGGATGCCCACCATCAACCACTTCCGCTGAATTCTCAAGCCCCTCACTCTCAGGAGGCATAGCTTGAGTCAGGTCTGATCGGTGAGCCAGGCTTCACCAAGGGCAGCAGGCAGGCCTTCACACTCTACACAAGGGCAGCAAGTGTCCCCTCGTGGTTTCAACATTTCATATCTGGAAACCACTCTTGGGAGTCTCTCCTTTTCTTCCCACTTACCTAACGGAAAGTGTAAAGTCTCCTGGGTTACTTTTACTGGGCCTTGCCAAAAAACTGCCATCAACTCCTCTTGTCAGCAGTAGGTTTTCGGCCTCCACGCCGGTGATATTTGGGTGAAACCATCTTGAGAGAGAAAGAGAGAGCAATGAACAACAGGATTCTGTCAGCACTACATTCCACACCATCACAGCTGAAATGCCTATAAAATGCTAATAAAAATACAAATCAAACCTTCCCTGCCCCTTCCCCCTCTTCTCCTTGGTAGGGCCTGGGATCCTGCTAGCCTAGTAGGTGGGGGAGGGGACCTGAGTATTAAGCCAATCACTTGGTGGGTCAAGCCCAAAGTGACAGTCCACCTGGTCAGGAGACTGAACCCATGGAATGGAACTGAACAAGTAAGTACTGAGTCACACCAGCCAGGGCCAACCATCCAGGCAAGAATCATCAATGGATGTTAACACTAATGGTGAACATTTCAGGAGAGACAGAATATTTACTGCAATCCCCACAAAATGCTTACTAATTACATGTTAATTGATAAGAAAAATATACTAAAGAACTTCACAGTAGAGAATTTGAAGATACTATCTTAATCAACTGGTAAAAGTTAACATGACCAATTATGACATCATGTGCCTCCTGACAACACACACAGAGAAGAACAGTGTCTTTTCTGTGATATTCCTACTGAAAACGCATTACCTAATCTAATTATGAGGAACACAGACAAACCCTAAATGAGTGACAGTCCACTAACTGGCATGTACTCTTCAAAAATGTGAAAAACGAGTCAAAGAACTATCCAGATTGCAGGCCAATAACAACACACAAGTAATACAAGGCACGCTTCTGTCTGGACTGTATCATGGAACAGAGGGAAGGGAGATAAAGGAAAAAGAAGGGTTTCGTTGTTGTTTGTTTTGTCTTTTGCTATAAAGGATATTACAGAAACAATTTGAAAGAGGGATAGGAATTCGATGATAGTACTGTTTAATGCAAATTTCCCTGATTTTGATGAGTGTGATTATGTGTGCAAGTGTCCTTGTTTTTAGGAAATACTCAGAAGAATTTTGGAGTAATAGGCATCAAGTTTGCAACTTACTCTCAAATAGTTCAGATGGTATTCATTTCAAAAAGTTCCTCTCTAGTTTCCAGCAAGATTTCCTTCATGGGCTCCAAGAGGGACAAGATTTGTGGTAAGAAGAGTCATTTCTAAAGTCCAATTATCCTGGACCTTTACAGGCTAATTCAATGCTCCCAGGAACATAAATCAATATTAAAGGTAGAGTCCTAATACTGACAGTCAAGTGAACTTTTAAGAGACTGCTCAACAAATTATCGGCCCAATCACAGTGTTTTACAACAGAGAAGGAGACAGCGCAGGGTGAACATCTGCCATAAACCATACATTAAGGACATGGCGCGTCCTACAGCCACAGGATTCGGGCAGATCACACAGACTCAGGTGCACATTTTGAGTGCTACCACTTACTAGCTCTGTGACCTCAGCAAGTTCTTTACACCTCAGATTCCTCATCTGCAAAATGGAAATGACAGTTCTTAGGTTCTTTTTTTAAAAAATATGTTTTTATTGATTTGAGAGAGAGAGGGGAAGGGAGAGGGAGAGAGAGAGTGAAATATCAATGTGAGAGAGAAACGTGGATCGGCTGCCTCCTACACACCCCTTACCAGGGATCGAGCCTGCAACCCAGGCATGTGCCCTGACTGGGAATCTAACCAACAACCTTTTGGTGCAGAGAATGATGTGCACCAACTGAGCCACACCGGCCAGGGTAAAAGGAAAATAATCTTTATCTCCCCTCTATGGAAGGTGAAGTGTTGCTGCTCTCTCCCAACAGCTTACTCTATTATTAGTCTTCACTGGATACTGCAGGCTCAGAGGTTGCTTCATTTTTAATCACTGGTCATCCAGCCTGGGCCACATGATCTATCTGTTGAGCTGGTCCCTTACTGTCACCACTGTCATCTCTTCCTTCTTTTTCAAAATAGGTTCTGCCCTGACCGGGTGCTCAGTGGTTAGAGCATCAGCCTGTGGATGGAGGGGTCTCAGGTTTGATTCCTGGTCAAGGGCACATACCTCAGTTGCAGGTTCCCCAGCCCCAGTCAGTGCACATGCAGAAGGCAACCAATCAATGTGTCTCACATCAATGTTTCTCTCTCTCCCCCTCCTTCCTCCCTTCCACTCTCTAGAAATCAATGGAAAAAATATCCTCGGGTGAGGATTAAAAAAAAAAAAAAGGTTCTAGCCCTAGCTGGTGTGGCTCAGTGGATAGAGCGTCGGCCTGCGGACCGAAGGGTCCCAGGTTCGATTCCCGGTCAAGGGCACATGCCCGGGTGCGGGCTCGATCCCCAGTAGGGGGCGTGCAGGAGGCAGCCGATCCATGATTCTCTCTCCTCATGGATGTTTCTCTCTCTCTCTCCTTTCCTCTCTGGAATCAATAAAAACATTTAAAAAAAAAAATGGTTCTAAAAGTATTTCTCATGTTTGTCCTCTACCTCACCAATGGCAGCCTCAAGTGGAATATTTATGGCCTCCATCAAGATCTTTTTATTTAGTTATCCTGACTTTCATTCCCGTTTCATCTTTCCTTATCTCAGCCAGCTATTTTAGGATTCTCTAATTTTTCATAGAGTCTGTGTCCTTTCAGATCTTGTGGAGAATAAAAAAACAAACTTTCTAAAATCGCTTTAATTCATTTATTATAATAGCACAAATAGGTATGAAATCCAAAGAAAAAGCCCATGCTTCTCTTAGACTCCCAGGTGCACTCTTCAGAAGTATCTACAGCTAGCAGTTTCTCAATCTTTAAGAAACGTCTCATGCATAAACATATACAAACTTATCTATGTGTGCATGTGTGCAAACACACTGCTGCCTCCAAGCCTGCCTGTGTGAAACACACAGAATCCTCCTGATCTTCTTCACCTCCTGCAACTTGCAGATCTTTCTATATCAGTACATTCTTTTTTTAATTGATATGAGGGAGGAAGGGAGAGGGAGAGAGAGAAACACAATGATGAGAATCATTGATCAGCTGCCTTCTGCATGCCTCCTACTGGGGATCGAGCCCACAACTCAGGCATGTGCCCTGACTGGGAATCGAACCCGGGACCCTTCGGTCCGCAGGCTGATGCTCTATCCACTGAGCCACATAAGTCCATACTCAACCACTGAGCCACATCAGCCTGGCAGTACATTCTTTTTAATAGCTACACAATATTCCATTGTATGAATACACCATCCATAATTTAATTCCTATTCCAGGATACTCATATTATTGTTGGGTTTTTATTATCCTATATATTAGAGGTAATATGCAAATTAACCTCACGCCCCCACAAGATGGCTGCCTATGACCAGGCCTGCAGGGAGGTTAGTGAGGAACGACCAAACGACTGAACAGCAGGCTGTGTGGGGCAACCAGGCCGGCGGGGGGGCTGTGAAGGGCGACCAGGCCAGCAGAGGGGGGCAGTTGGGGGCAACCAGGCTGGTGGAGGCAGGGGGGCAGTAAGAGGTGACTAGGCCGGCGGGGGGGGAGGGGGCAGTTAGGGGCAACCAGGCCAGCAAGGGGAGCAGTTGGGGGCGATTAGGCTGGTGGGGGGCAGTGAGGGGCAACCAGGCCAGCAAGGGGAGCAGTTGGGGGCGATTAGGCTGGTGGGGGGCAGTGAGGGGCAACCAGGCCAGCGGGGGGGGGTGCAGTTAGGGGCGACCAGGCAGGCAGGTGAGCGATTAGGAGCCAGCGGTCCAGGATTGTGAGAGGGATGTCCAAGGGGTCCCAGACTGGAGAGGGTGCAGGCTGGGCTGAGGGGACCCCCCCAACTCTGTGCAAGAATTTCGTGCACCAGGCCTCTAGTTACAAATAACACAGCAGGCCCTAGCCGGTTTGGCTCAGTGGATAGAGTGTCAGCCTGAAGGGTCCCAGGTTTGATTCCAGTCAAGGGCATGTACCTTGGTTGCAAGCTCAAACCCCAACCTGGCCCTGGTTGGGATATGTGCTGGAGACAACTAATCAATGTGTCTCTCCCTCTCCCTTCCACTTTCTCTAAAAAGCAATAGAAAAATATCCTCAGGTGAGGATTAACCAAATAACACAGCAGAACCCATCCTTTACAAGCATCTGTACACACTTCTATAAGTATATTTATAAATTAAATTTTTAAAAATAAAAATTGCTTTGTCAAGACTTTTTCTTTTTACTTTGACAAATTTGCCAAACTGCACACAAAAGGAGACACCAGTTTCAACTTGCACAAATTGACTGTGAAAGTCCGTGTTCTCTCACTTTTACCAATACTACACACATTATCAAACGTTTTCATCCTTGTCCATTCTGCTTCACGGAAAACTGTGCCATTCTAGTTTGCATTTCTATGAGAGACTAAGCACTTTTTCATGTTTTCTGCCCACGTCCCCCCACCCCCTTTTTCTGTGAGCTGCCAGTTTTCATTGCTCGTTTTCTATTGGATTTTTTTTTCTTACTGATTTAAAGGAGCACTTCATATAACAGAAAATGATTCTTTATTACTCACGTGGCAAATATCTGTCTTAGGGTTATCCCCTTTCACTCTGTCTGTGGTATCTTTCTCCCCATAGAAATCTACCTGGCCATGATTACACTTATCAGGTTTTTCTTTTACAGCTTCTGAGTTTCTGGCTAAACTTAGAAAAAACTTAACTCGTAGCACTACTGTGAGATGGAAATAAATTATACACATAAAATGCTTGGCACAGAACCAGCCAGTGAAATTTCACCTTAGGAACTAGAAATTTCGTTTTCAGTCAGAAAAAAAATACAATTAAGTCACAGATGTTAGCGGGACCCACCAGGTCTGCACCCTACTTGACTCTCTGGCTCTGGTGACCTCTCTGTTTTCCTTAAATGTGCCAGACGGGCCCTAACCGGTTTGGCTCAGTGGCTAGAGCGTCGGCCTAGGGACTGAGGGGTCCCGGGTTCGATTCCGGTCAAGGGCATGTACCTTGGTTGCAGGCACATCCCCAGTGGGGGGTGTGCAGGAGGCAGCTGATCGATGTCTCTAATCGATGTTTCTAACTCTCTATCCCTCTCCCTTTCTCTCTGTGAAAAATCAATAAAATATATTTTTTAAAAAAATGTGCCAGACGGGGCCTCTATACTTCCTTTTCTCCACATTCAGATCCCCACCCCCATCCCACCTTCTCCACGTGCCACAAGCTCCCCCTCAGTGATACCAACATGGGTCCCAATCACACATTTCTACAGTTTCCAGGTCACAGGCTGGACGGGCAGCTCCTGAAGGCAGAGAAACTGTCTACATCTCCCCCATGTGTAGCCCCTGGTAAGGAGTCAACACTTTGCTCCTTAATAAATACCTGTGGCTGGAAGGGAAGGAAAGGGTAGCCCTGGGTGAGGCCCGTCCCGGCCTCTCCCGCATCTACACAGTTCCCCATCTGACCTAGGTCGTGTCACAGGATGACTCCTGCACGGTCAGGAGGAGGCACAGATGTCAGCAGGCAAAGGTTCTCTTCTCAATTAAAATATCAAAATTTGCCCGGCAGGTGTGGCTCGCTCAGTTTCACTTCCCAGTCAGGGCGCATACCCAGGTTTCCAGCTTGATCCCTGGTGGATCTTTTAGGAGTCAGCTAAAAGATATTAATGTTTCTCTCTCATTGATGTTTCTACCTCTCTCCCTCTCCCTTCCTCTCTCTAAAATAAATAAAAACTATTTCAAAAGAACAGCCATTTTCTCTGAATACACACACACACACACACACACACACACACATAAATTTGGTGATTCCAAATGCATGGGGAGGCTTTGGGACAAGTTTTTGGCTTTTGCACAAATGCCTTAGACATTCACTTTGGAAATTATTATTAAAATTACTGTAGTTAGGCCCTAGCCGGTTTTGCTCAGTGGATAGAGCGTTGGCCTGCGGACTGAAGGGTCCCAGGTTCGATTCTGCCCAAGGGCATATGCCTGGGTTGTGGGCTTGATCCTCCCCAGGGGGCGTGCAGAAGGCAGCCAATCGATGATTCTTTCTCCTCATTGATGTTTCTAGCTCTCTACCTCTCTCCATCTCTCCCCCTCTCTGAAATAAAAAAAATTTAAAAATTTGAAAAATAAAATTACTGTAGTTAGGCCCTGGCCAGGTCGCTGAGTTGGTTAGAGCATTGTTCTGTTACGCCAAGTTTGCAGGTTGATCCCCAATCAGGGACATAGAAGAATCAACCAATGAATGTATAAATAAGTGGAACAACAAATCAAAATCTCTCTCTCTATCTCTCTCTCTCTCTCTCCTTTCTCTCTAAAATCAATTAAATTCTTTTTATTACTGTGGTTAGGCTCTAGGAGGTTTGGCTCAGATGATAGAGCTTTGGCCTGCGGACTGAAGGGTCCCAGGATCGATTCCGGTCAAGGGCATGTACCTGGATTGCAGGCTCAATCCCCGACCCTGGGTGTCTCTCTCTCTCTGTCTCTCCCCCTCCCTTCCACTCTCTCTAGAAATCAATGGGAAAATATCCTCAGATGAGGATTAAAAAAAAATTACTATAGTTGGTAGCATACACATAGGAGGAAATACGGTCCTCAGCACCACCACTCAGGTAAGAATTAACTGAGTACTAGAAACAATAACTGCTGAAGGCGAAACTACCACCACACCCATCAGGCAGACTGGCAACAGGAGATAAGGCAGGTGGTGGTCTCTTCACCCCTTGATTAAATAAACTATATTATTTATTTTACAACTTATAATTTTACCTAACATGTTATTAGGAGTGAACAGAGGTGAGTGATGTTTACAGGGGAAACTTAGTAACCAGCACTTAGCACAAAGGATGGACAGAGTAAAGGCTTAATAAACATTAGTTATCACTGCTGTTATCACTGTTATTTCTGGTGGACGATATGGCCAGGACAGATTCTTCTGCATAATTATGTCAGTTTCACAGAGGCCATTTTGACATAGGTACCACTTATGTTATGCTGCCTTTTCATAAACTTAACTTCACAGCTTCAGGGGCTGTCCCTACATTATTTCAAAGGGCACAGAATTAGGAACTAAAATTTCTATTCTATAACCCATCTACTTGAACTTTGATATATATTGTAAACTCTCCTTCCTTAGTTCTTTTTTTCAAAAAGCATTTGTAATGATCAAAAACTCTTTCCCAATTATATGTTTAATACTTGTGTCCAATCACTGACAATTTTGTGATTCACAGTAGGCTTGTCACTTAATAAGGAGCTGTGAGAGTTCATTCAATCCCTGAGATTGCAATGAGGGCAAAGAACAGTGGGATTAACAGAATTTATATTATATTATAGGGCTGGCCTCAAGGATTATAATCACTTGTAATATTGGGTACTAAGACCACACATCTCTAAGCCCCAACCTCATCCCCCACCTAGTGTGAATGCAAACAATAGAGCTTAGTCTACCAAAAAAAAGTTACATAAATGAACCTATATTACCTGAAAGGAGGGGAAAAGGCAAATCAGGATGACTCCATTTGAGTTTATCAACAAGGTGATTAATACAGTGTGTCCAGACAGGATGAGAAGAAACATAAATTTCCAGTCCTCCCCGTGTATAAAGTAGGCACTAGATGAGTAACGGCTGAATGAATAAATTTGTGGGGCGTGAAGAAAAACCAGGTAGGCTGAAACACTGAAAGGCGGGGTGTGGAGAAAAGGCATATAGAGAAGGGATGGGAAGCGCATCCTCCTCTCGCTGGGTCTTAACATCTACAAACCTGCCCGCCCGGACAATTCCTGCTATCTAGCCATACTCTGAGCACTGTCTGTTATTAGTAAGGCTCTCAGGTCATCACATGGCCCAAGTGGGTAGCACCTGGCTCATAGAAAGAGATAAAGACACACACCACCACCACCATTTGTGAAAAAGAGCCTCAAATCAATGTCTAAACGAAATGTCTAAAACGCATGAGCCCTGTGCTGAGTGGGCTTGAAGAAACAAGAGAAGAATTCCTGCCTGTGCAAGTTTAAAAAACCCAAACTTTTCGCCGGGAAATCACACCAGAAATCAAATGCTCTCATTAGTGAATGCATATCCTGCAAAGGCTTAGCTCTCTGAGGCTAGGAACTTATTTACGTCAAGTATGTCTTTTAAAAAATGCTGATGAACCAAAAAGAAAATACAATGATGCCGAATATTTTATCTATGTACCCCCTTCCCCCAGTGATGTGGGGAAATAGTCAAGCAGGCCAATAATTTCAGGAACTTGTTCTCAAGGCTACTATGCCTGGAAGGGAGTTTAAACTAGAGATCCAAAGTCTAATTTCAGTTTCTTGTCTAAATATAAAATGATAGTGGGTGTATCTTTCTTACAGCTCCAGAAAAAAATCATTATCTTTGTCCTTGGGGAGAAAGTTTAAAGTTCAGCACTTTCTGCAGATTATAAGAATTTTCCTCTTTTATAATTAAGATTTAATATCCTATAGGAAAAGGATAAGCCACGAAGAAGGGGCAGTCCATAGGAACAAGCATTCTAAGTAACACAGGCCAGGAAAAAAGTTAAGGCAGCTTTTTCATGGGAGCGGACAGCTATGTCTTTATAAATTATTACCTTCTCATGGAGTTTCATTGGTCAGCATCTCTGCCCTGTTGACAAGGCAATAAAAGGAAGCTGCCTCCAAAAGTCTTTCGGCGAATGGCTCCTACCCTACCTAGTTCAAGGTCTCTCTTTTGCTTGTCTGTGCTCCAAGTCCACTCCTGCCTCCTATAATCCTTCCTTCACATCAGCCAGAGGGGTGTTTCTAAATAGGTCTGTTCATGCTGCTTCCCTGATCACATCCTTCTATGATTTTGCATTGCTCTTTTTTAAAAAAATGGGTTTTTTATTGATTTCTAGAAAGTGAGGAAGGGAGAGGGAGAGAGAAACATCTTTGTGAGAGAGAAATATGGATTGGTTGCCTCCTGTCAACCCACAACCTGGGTATATGCCCTGACCGGGACTCAAACGGGCAACCTTCCGGTGCATGGGACAACGCTCAACCAACTGAGCCACACTGGCCAGGGCTGCACTGCTCTTAAAATACAATCCCCACTCCTCTCTGAGGACCTTAAAATGCCCTGTGTGCTCCAGCCCCCACCTAAGTCCCCAGTCTCAGAGCTCCTGCATGTGCTCCCTTCTGTTCTTCAAGCACCCCACGAACTTCCCCACCTCAGCACTTTTGCACTTGCCTGTTTCCTAAAACCTGGAACACCCAATGCCTAGCACAGTGCCGGGCACTGAGTAATCCCACAGTAAATAGTTCTTGAATGGCTGAAACCGGTTTGGCTCAGTGGATAGAGCGTCGGCCTGCGGACTGAAGGGTCCTGGGTTCGATTCCGGTCAAGGGCATGTACCTTGGTTGCGGGCACATCCCCAGTGGGAGGTGTGCAGGAGGCAGCTGATAGATGTTTCTCTCTCATAGATATCTCTAGCTCTCTATCCCTCTCCCTTCCTCTCTATAAAAAATCAATAAAATATATTTTTTAAAAAGAAGACTTGAATCTATAGTCCATTATCTTTCAAATAAATGTGTGTGCATATATGCATGTGTGTACAGACAGATATATACAGTGTGTATGTCTGTGTGTATCAGATACAAGTATATGTGTATTCTAAACAGTATGTTCTATATTGACAAATTTCTATTTCAGTTTGATGCTGCCTTTATCAAATGCATTTGAGGTTGGCGTATGAAGTCTGTCTCCCTCTCTACACTCAATGGTCTCTGCAAACATGAATTGTATCTTTCATATTTCATTGCTGCCAGGGCCCACAGTACATATGGGTTTGCTAAATGCACACAACCCTCCAAAACTCAGTAATGAACTGGGCTGCGTTTTAGGATGTCTGAATCCATTCAGGAGTCTCAAGTCCTTGGTTGCCGTCTACAGCTAGGACAGAACCTGCCAAACTCAGTATTCGCCTTGGTGTATTCCATGTCATTGAGCTGGCCAGACTCCTGGACACCTTATGAGTGAGCGGTGTCCACAAGGTCCTATCTTCAGCAGCCCTATCAGCTCCTACAGACTCATGCCTACGGCTTCTTTTACGGAGTTAATCCATCTTATATTTGGTCTTCCTCCTTTCTTGCTGCCTTCTGTTTTTCCCAGCATTATTGTCTTTTCCAAAGAACCCTGCCTTCTCATTATGTGACCGGAGTAGGACAGCTTCAGTTTTGTCATTTTTGCCTCCAGCAATGTTTCAGACTTAATTTGCTCTAGGACCCACTTGTTCCTCTCCCTGGCTGTCCTGAGTCCCTAGGGCTCTCCTCCAACACCATCTTTCAAATGAATCAACTTCTTTCCTATCAGCCTTTCCTTTCCTTATGTGTCTTTCCTTTCCTTAAAAAGGTCAGCATTGAATGGCAAGGGCCCTCCGTGTTTCCCAAAGGGGAGAGGAATCAGCACAGTGTCCTCTATTGTCCTGTAGGGTAACAAATACCCTACAGGAGTTGGCTCTGCTTTCCCAGGATCTTGTGGGACTCAGTAACAGTCTCCACGATGACCATGTGCAGGAAGGGTAAGTAATTCTAGCAGCGAGCCCTGCACTTGAGCAGCTCTGGCCAAAAACCTGGGCTTACATCAGGACGTGACATTAATACAGACATCCAGTTTCAAATGGAAAGACACAGAACTGTTATTTTTTTCAGCAAGGCACGTTTATTTACTCTCACGGGACAGAAACAAACATGGCCACCAGGGAGAGCCTGGGACAAAATGTACTTGACCTACAACAGATAAACCAAAAGCCAAGTCTCAGAACGAGCTGTTTTCTGCTCCTCGCAGCTCAAGTCATCAGACATGAATTTTCAGAGGAACAAAAGGAAATGTAAAGGATGCTGAAGGAAGATGGAAAACGCAGCCAGTTTTGTCAGCTGAACAAGGCAGAGTAGGACAGACAGGCAATCTCAAAATCTGAACTCAGTACTACAATCGCTAAATTATTTGGGAAAATGTCATTTGCTTTCTCAGTGCCTTCCTTTCCGTGCCTGTGATATTGAGAGTTATCAGCACACTGAATATACTGACATTTAATACTGAATGCTACACAAAACCTAAACCCTATACATGAATCAAAAATAATTATTTTAATAATTAAGCAAAACAAAATTCAGACTACTACTTGTCATTTAGGAGTCAGCTCATATGATCATCTCTTCAAAAAGACGTCTCCTAAACCCCTAATCAAAACTAACCACATTCTCCCCATTTCTGGCTTATTTTTTCCCATCCCAGCAGTTATTACTACCTGAAATTATCTTATTTATTCATGTGTTTGTCTACTCTCTTTTTCAGCCACAGAAATAGGAATCTTTGCCCATCTTACTGCTTTATCCTGCCTGGTTGAATAACTACTTGTTGAATGAATTAATACTGATGTTAAAAATACTTTGAAAAAGAAGAATGAAGTTGGAAGACTAACACTATCTGATTTCAAGACTTGTTATAAAGCGACAATATTCAGGCCCATGGCTGAATGGTTGAGCATCCACTTGTAAACCAGGAGGTCACAGTTCAATTGCAGGGTCAGGGCACATGCCTGGGTTGCAGGCTCGATCCCCAGTGTGGGGCATGTAAGAGGCAGCCAATCACTGATTCTCTTTCATCATTGATGTTTCTGTCTCTCCCTCTCCCTTCCTCTCTGAAATCAACAAAAATATAAAATAAATAAATAAAGAGACAATAATCAAGACCATGTGGTATTAGCATAAGGAGAGACAAACAGACCAATGTAACAGAATAGAGTCCAGAAATAGACCCACAAAAAAACAGACAACTGATTTTCAACAAAGATGCAAGTTCAACAAAGACGGGCAGTCTTTTCAACACATAGTGCTGGAATAACTATCCATATGCCAAAAAGAGAATATGTATCCACACCTCATCCCATATACAAAAATTAACTCAAAGAGGATCAGAACCCTAAAACTATAACACTTGTAAAAAACATTTGAGATCTTGCGTTAAGCAAAGATTTCTTAGAAATTACACCAAAAGCATTATCCATTAAAAAAAAATACACAAACTTCATCCAAATTAAAAACCTCTATTCTTCAAAAGATACTGTTTTTAAAAAATGAAAAGACAAGACACAGACTAAGAGAAAAATATTTGCAATTCTGATAAAAGACTTGTATCCAGAATAAATAACTCTCAAATCTCAATACTAAGAAAACAAACAATTAAATAAAAAAGAAGGAAAATATTTGACCAACTAAACATGTCACCAAAGAAAATATACAGACAGTAAATAAACACATGAAAAGATGATCGGCATGATCACCGAGGAAAAAAGAAATTAAAACTACAATGAGAGCCCGGCTGGTGAGGCTCAGTGGTTGATGGTGGACTCACGAACCAAGAGGTTATCAGTTCCATTCCCGGCCAGGGCACATGCCTGGGTTGCGGGCTCAATCCCCAATAGGAAGTGTGCAGGAGGCAGCCAATCGTTGTTTCTCTCTCATCGATGTTTCTCTCTATTCCTCTCTCTCTCAAAATCAATAAAACAAAACTATAATGAGATACCATGACACACCCACTAAAATGGCTCAAATTTAAAAAGTAATCATACCGCCGAAACCGGTTTGGCTCAGTGGATAGAGCGTCGGCCTGTGGACTCAAGGGTCCCAGGTTCGATTCTGGTCAAGGGCATGTACCGTGGTTGCGGGCGCATCCCCAGTGGGAGGTGTGCAGAAGGCAGCTGATGGATGTTTCTCTCTCATCGATGTTTCTAGATCTCTATCCCTCTCCCTTCCTCTCTGTAAAATATCAATAAAATATATTTTTAAAAAAAAAGTAATCATACCAAGTGCTGACAAGTATGTGGAAGAACCCCTACATACTGCTGGTGGGATGTAAATGGTATAACCACTTTGAAAGACAATTAGGCACTTTCTGGAAAGTTAAATATACACCTACTATATGACCCAGCCATACCCCTGATCGGTGTTTACCAGAGAGAAATGAAAGCATATGTCCATTCAAACTCTTGTACATGAATGACCAGAGCAGCTTTGTTTGTGATAGCCAAACTCGGGGAAATAACCCAAATGTCCATCAACAGGCGGATGCACAAACAATTGGTGGTACATCCATACAATGGAACATTACTACGCAACAAAATTAAGTAATGAACTATTTGACACATACTACAACATAGATAAATCTCAACGTAATTATGCCAAGCATAAAAAGCCAGATATAAAATTCCATTAATATAAAATTTTAGGAAATGCAAACTAATGTATAGGGGCACAAAGCAGAACCGTGGTTGCCTGACGAGGAAGAGATTATAAAGGACATAAGGAACCATCTCAAACAGTGGTGGATGTGTCCATTATCTTGGTTGTGGTGGTGGTTTCACAAGTGTATACATATGTCAAAACTTATAAACTGCATTTTATTGCATGTCACTTATACCTCAATAAAGCTGGTTAAAAATAATAAAACAGACCTATAATCTGAAAAACAATAATCCCCAATTATGTGTGTTGTTCAGAACCTGCCTTTTTAGGTGGCAGACATTTATATATTTTTTTAATTGATTTCAGAGAGGAAGGGAGAGAGAGCAAGAGAACGAGAGAGAAACATTAATGATGAGAGAGAATCCTTGATCGGCTGCCTCGTGGTGCCCCCTACTGGGGATCGAACCCGTAATCCGGGCATGTGCCCTTGACTGGAATAGAACCCGGGACCCTTCAGTCCGCAGGCCAACGCTCTATCCACTGAGCAAAACCAGATAGGGCGACATTTCTTTTTTATAATAGAAAGAGCTGGAAGAGAGGAGGAATTACTCCATTTCAAACTGTCATCTTTATCACTTGCTATACCCACACTTCCCTGCTTCTAGACTAACAAGCTGGACAATGTAGGATCTATTACTATTCTGCTCCTTCCCCACCCCCAGGCCCCAGTCTTTTGTCTACTAAAGAAGCAGATCTTTGCTTGTCTAGAAGAGCAGACACAAGGAACAATAGGCTCAATGACTATTTGACAGATTAAAGAATAGACAACTGCTTTATTTCAAAGCTCCCTAAAGGATTACAACATTTTGCCAAAACCGGTTTGGCTCAGTGGATAGAGCGTCGGCCTGTGGACTGAAGGGTCCCGGGTTCGATTCCGGTCAAGGGCATGTACCTTGGTTGCGGGCACATCCCCAGTGGGAGGTGTGCAGAAGGCAGCTGATCGATGTTTCTCTCTCATCGATGTTTCTAGCTCTCTATCCCTCTCCCTTCCTCTCTGTAAAATATCAATAAAATATATTTATAAAAAAAAAAAAAAAAAAAAAAAAAAAAAAAGGATTACAACATTTGAGGCTATACACTGTTCTGTTGAAATGCAGTTACATACTACCCAGATCTGTAAGCACTTGCCAACAGACCTGTCCAAGTCACTTCCTAAGTTTCCAGTTTTCGTTCCAGATCCACCAATAAATAACGTGCAGGTGTATTTTGAGAAGACAGTCCTAATATTTTGAAAAGTCTCTCATTCAAATAACCCCAACAGCTTGAAACAGTTTTTCAAATGTCTATGACATTGACCATACCGGGACAATTAAGACTAAACAATGAGTCTTATATGTGAAATGTATATAAAGAGAGGCAATACAAAATAGCAAGATCGCCATCTGAAAACAAGAGGTCACACACTACTGTTTAACAACAAAATTAAGGCTTAAAAATGATTAGCAACATTATAAAATAGTAAGAGCAACATGGTGATTAAACAGTGGGGATTCTGGCTCCACCACTTATAGGCTGAGTGACCTTAGGCAAGTTGCCTAAATCCTGAAACTCAGTTTACTCATCTTTAGAAAGGGGATAATAGCTTGGCTGGCACAACTCCGTGGTTGAGCTTTGACCGCTGAACCAGGGGGTCACAGGTTCGATTCCAGTCAGGGCACATGCCTGGGTTGCAGGCTCGATCCCCAGTAGGGTGTGTGCAGGAGGCAGCCGATCAATGATTCTCTCTCATCACTGATGTTTCTATCTTTCTCTCCCTCTCCATTGCTCTCTGAAATCAATAAAAATATTTTTTAAAAGGGGGGGGGGGAGTAATAGTACCTAGCTCGTAGGGTTATAGTGAAAATTAGATGTGTCTGGCTTTAGCTTAACAAATGTTAGCTATTAGTATTACCCTGAACTTTCAAAGGATCTCATTAATTCACAAATCCTCCTTGTGACACTAAGGTTCAGATCCTGTCATTTATTAGCATGTTACGTCAGAGCCTCGGTTTCCACATCCGCAAAACGGCGGGTGATTAATGCTACCTGACTTTTAAGGTTGTGATGAAGGATTAAACAAGAGATACAGCTCCCTTCCCTCCCATCTCTCAAAAGCGAAGATCGCTGAGAAAGGAAATACTTCTAATAGCTGCAGATACAGTCAGTTTTTCCATGTCTGGCACGTGAGGGGAGGGAGGGGGTGATGCAAAGACGCCTCCAAAGGGATCAGAGGTCCTGAGCGAAGCCCCCAAACGCGCGCGGGAGGCAGTGACCGCCAGCAGCTCCACCGTCGGGGGCCCGGCCCCGCGCAGCGCCCGCCGCTTCCCTCAGGCTCCCGGGCCCAGGAGCCTCCTGAGCGAGCGGGGTTATTTCGGAATCACCATGAGGCAATTCTCATGAGGCAATGGGTCAGGAATGCGGCGCCGGGCCGGGCCGCTGGCGTCCGCGGGTCCCCCGGCGGCTCTACCTGCCCCCGTCCAGACCGGCATCCCCAAGGCTGCGGGAGCCGGAACTCGGGGAGGCAGGAAATGAATGGGGACCGAGAGGTGGGGGCGCGGTGGAGCCGGGCCCGGCCCGAGAGGGCGAGGAGGTTGGAAGAAAGCATCTTCCCCGGCCCCCTCCCCCGCGACCCCGGACGAGCGACCGAAGCCTAACCGGGGCGCCCCCTCCCGGGAGGGGCTGCCGGAACGCGGCGGGGGACGGGCCGAGGCCGCGCCGGGCCCCTGGGGCTCCTCACCTCCGCGATGTCATGTTCCTCCCGCCCTCCGGCTCCGCGACCGGCGCGCTCCTGGCTCAGGCGCCGCTGGGCCCGGTCACCATCGGGATGGCCCGAGGGAGGCCCGCTCGGGACCGGACGAGGGGAGGCAGAGCCAGCCGGCCGCACGCAGACCCCCCTCCAGGCCTGGGGATCCCGGAGACTGTGCAGCCGCCCCCCAGCCCGGCTTGCTCCGCCTCCTCCCCCGCCCTTCGCCGCGGGCGCCCTCCTGACGTCGCCGCGCCGCGCGCCGCCACTTCCTGCTTCCAGGCGGCCGGGACCGCGACGTCCAGGCAGTGTGGTGGCTCGGTGGAGCCGCGCCTCTCAGTTCTCCAACCACCCTCATGTTCGCCTTTATTATTTTTTAAATATATTTTTGTTTATTTCAGAGAGAGGAAAGGAGAGAGAGATAGAAACATCCACAAGGAGAGACTCATCCGTCGGCTGCCTCCTACACGCCCCACTCTGGGTGTCGAGCCTGCAACCCGGGCATGTGCCCTGACCGGGAATCCAACCGCGACCTCCTGGTTCATGGGTGACGCTCCTCCGCGGAGCCTCGCCGCTGGGCTCACGGCCTCCTGTAGCCCTTGGCCGCGGGGCCGTGCTGGGCGCAGAGTTGGACGCACTCCCACTACCCGACCGCTTCCGGGCCACCGCTGGTTTCCATCCCTGAGCTGTCTGCCAAGTCCAATATTCATTCATTTCATTCCCCACATGGCAGCTCCACTTAAGGAGCAGGGTAACCTTGGGAAAGCTGCTTAAATTTCTCTGAGCCTCCGTTGTCTTCATGCCTTCACGTCTGTAAAATGAAGCTGGTGATTGTATTTTCTTCATGGGATTAGTGTGAGGATTACATATATAACATACTTAGAACTAGGCCTGGCCCATTTGGTAAGTGCTTTGTCCTCGTTCGATTTATTAAGATAATTAAACACCTGTTGAGTATTTTCTATCTGTTAGGCACCCGTTTTAGACGAGGGGGATACAACAGTGAAGTGAAAAGGCAAAAATCCCTGGGTTCTCCTGGGAAAAGCTACAGTAATCAAGAAAAATACTCAAGATAATATTCTCGAGGAGAAACTAAGATGGCAGCATAGGTAAACACCTAAACTGCTGCCTCGCACAACAATTTCAAAACTACAACTAAAAGACAAACGGACATTATCCAGAACCACAGGAAGGCTGGCTGAGTGGAAATTCTACAACTAGAAGGAAAGAGAGGGGCACACTGAGACTCAGAGGAGCTGCAGGAGGCAGAGGTACTGAGACACGCGCACAGAGAGGGCGGGCAACTGAGTGCACAGCTGGCTTTCTCAAGCGGGAGGGAGACAAAAGCTCCCAACTGCACTGAACTCCAGTTCCGAGCGAGACTCTGGGGACCCAGACTCATTCGGGGAGAAACTGGACTGTCTGGCAGCAGGCAGAACTCAAGGGTGGCTTTCTCTCAGAGGTGCTTGCAGCGATTACTGAGGGACACTGAGACCCAGGGGCCTCTTAGGGCAGGGCTGACGGGAAACCAATGCTGTCTGCTCCGCCCTGAGACTCCGCCCCATCCAAGCTGAGCACAGAGGCTTTTGCAAGTCTTGTCCATAAGGGTATCTCCAGCACAGTTCTCCCAGCATAGACACAGCTGATCCTCACAGCCAAATGGCCTGGAGGTCAATTCCTCGCAGTGATACCAACAACAATCAAGGCTTAACTACAACAAGACTGTGCACTTAGCCCACAAAGGGGTGCAACAAGAGTGTCCACCTCAGGTAACGGGGGAGGCTGAGCCACTGGGCCCTATAGGACACCTACCACACAAAGCCACTCTATCAACTCAAGGAAGCAGCCAAAATGTAGAGACAAAGAAACATGTCACAAATGAAAGAAATGGAGGAAAACAAATGACTGGATATAGAGTTCAAAAACACAGTTATGCCCTGACCGGTTTGGCTCAGTGGATAGAGCATCGGCTTGCGGACTGAAGGGTCCCGGGTTCGATTCCGGTCGAGGGCATGTGCCTTGGTTGCGGGCACATCCCCGGTGGGAGGTGTGCAGGAGGCAGCTGATCGATGTTTCTCTCTCATCGATGTTTCTGGCTCTCTGTCCCTCTCCCTTCCTCTCTGTAAAAAATCAATAAAATATATTTAAAAAAAAAAAAAGAAGACTAATACAACTATCTTTTAAAAAAAAAAAAACAAAAAAAAAAAACAAAAAAAAACAAACACAGTTATAAGGTTTTTCAAGAATTTTCTAGAAAAGGCCGATAAATTTAGCGAGACCCTCGAAGATAGGAGAATGGACCAACTAGAAATTAAGCATACACTGACTGAAATAAAAAAATATTATACAGAGATCTAACAGCAGACTAGAGGATCACAAGAATCAAGTCAAAGATTTGAAATACAAAGAAGGAAAAAAAACACTCAACCGGAAAAGCAAAAAGAATCCAAAAATATGAAGATAGTGTAAGAAGACTCTGGGACAACTTCAAGCGTACCAACATCAGAATTATGGGGTGCCAGAAGAAGAGAGAGAGCAAGATACTGAAAACCTATTTGAAGAAATAATGACAGAAAACTTCCCCCACCTGGTGAAAGAAATAGACTTACAAGTCCAGGAAGCACACAGAACCCCAAACAAAAGGAATCCAAAGAGGACCACATCAAGACACATCATAATTAAAATGCCAAGAGCAAAAGACAAAGAGAGAATATTAAAAGCAGCAAGAGAAAAACAGTTAGTTACCTACAAGGGAGCACCCATACGATTGTCAGCTGATTTCTCAACAGAAACTATGCAGGCCAGACGGAAGTGGCAAGAGATATTCAAAGTGATGAACAGCAAGAACCTACAACCAAGATTACTCTACCCAGCAAAGCTATCATTCAGAATTGAAGGGCAGATAAAGAGCTTCACAGATAAGAAAAAGCTAAAGGAGTTCATCACCACCAAACCAGTATTATATGAAATGCTGAAAGGTATTCTTTAAGAAGAGGAAGAAGAAGAAAAAGGTAAAGATAAAAATTATGAACAACAAATACATGTCTATCAACAAGTGAATCTAAAAATCAAGTGAATAAAAAATCTGATGAACAGAATAAACTAGTGAATATAATAGAATCAGGGGCATAGAAAGGGAGTGGACTGACAATTCTCGGGGGGAAAGGGATGTGGGGGGTGCGGGAAGAGACTGGACAAAAATCGTACACCTATGGATGAGGACAGTGGGGGTGGGTAAGGGCAGAGGGTGGGGTGGGAACCGGGTGGAGGGGACCTATGGGGGAAAAAAGAGGAACAATTGTAATAATCTGAACAATAAAGATTTATTAAATTTTTTTTTTAAAAAAAAGATAATACTCCCAGCCTCCTTTCTGGTCTTTCCCTGAAAATAGCATTTGAGTAAAGCTCAGATGCAGAAGCTATCAGAGGGAATAAGTCAGGGGACCAGCATTTCAAGCACAGGGGAGAGGCAAGTGCAAAGGCTCTCAGGCCCTGACTGACTCTTGTATTTTAAGGACAATAAAGAAGTGTCTGGCTTGGGGGAGAAGGTTGTGGTGAAGGATGAGTAGTAGCAGATGAGGTAAGAAAGATGAAGATGGAGATAATAGAGGTCCTGTAGGCTATTATCAACAAGACGAGTAATAACAAGTGTTGGAGAGGTTGTGGAGAAAAAGGAACCCTCTTTCACGGCTGGTGGGAATATAAACTGATACAGCCTCTGTGGAAGAGAGTATGGAGGTTCCTCAAAAATTTAAAAAACAGAGTTACCACATGCCCCGGCAACCCCTCTTCTGGGTATCAACCCCCAAAATTTGAAAACATTTATTTGCAAGGATATCTGTGCACCTATGTTCCTTGCAGCATTATTCACAGTGGCCAAGATGTGAAAACAACCCAAGTGTCCTTTACCAGAAGAATGGATAAAGAAGATGTGGTACAGCCCGAGCCGGTTTGGCTCAGTGGGTAGAACGTCGGCCTTCGGACTGAAGGGTCCCAGGTTCGAATATGGCCAAGGGCACATGCCTGGGTTGCGGGCTCGATCCCCAGTGGGGGGCACGCAAGAGGCAGCCAATCAATGATTCTCTCTCATCATTGATGTTTCTATCTCTCTCTCCCTCTCCCTTCTTCTCTGAAATCAATAAAAAAAATATTTAAAAAGAAGATGTGGTACATATATACAATGGAATACTACTCAGCCATAGGAAAAGATGAAATACTGCCACTTGCAACAACATGAATGTCATGCTAAGCAAAATAAGTCAGACAGGAAAAGTTAAGAACCATGTGATTTCACTCAACTGTGGGATATAAACCTCAGAGCAACAAACAAACAAAAACTCATAGACACAGATGACAGTATGGTGGTGACCAGAGTGAGGGGGGTAGCAAAAGGTACAAAAGGTAAAGGGGATCAAATATATAGTGACGGAAGATGATTTGACTTTGGGTGGTGGGCACACAATGCAATATACAGATTATGTATCATAGAAATGGGCACTTCAAACCTCTGTAATCTTATTAATCAATGTCACCCCAAATAAATTTAACTTTTAAAAAATAAAAAGTGAACTAGGGAGCCATTGGAAGATTTTAGCAGAAGATGAATATAATCTCTGTTTTTTAAGTATTACTCTGGGTACACTGTGAGGAATCAGATCAGGAGGGCAAGACCAGTAACGGAGAAACAGTTCAGAATACTGGAACACTAGAGTATTCCTGGCTGGGGAGGATGATGGTTCAGACTGGAGGAAGAAGGTGGAGCTGTTATCTATGCCTATGACATATTAAAAGCCACAAAAGTAGTAAGGGAATTCAACCCACATTAGGTAGCTCCAAAATCGTTGCTTTTTTTCCTCTCAATGCTCCCCTTCCCACTCCTTTATAAAGAACGGGCACACTGTGCTTCATCAGCATTGATGAAAAAGTAAGCTCCTTACAAAAATTGTCTTTCACCCTGGCCGGTGTGGCTCAGTTGGTTGGGCATCATCCTAGGCTCCAAAAGGTTGCCAGCTTGATTCCCAGTCAGGGCACATACCCAGGTTGCAGTCTTGATCCCCAGTAGGGGACATACAGGAGGCAACTGCTCTCACATCAATGTTTCTCTCTCTTCCTCTCTTTTTCTTTTATTTTTTAAAAATATATTTTATTGATTTTTACAGAGAAGAAGGAAGAGGGATAGAGAGTCAGAAACATTGATCAGCTGCCTCCTGCACACTCCCTATTGGGGATGTGCCTGCAACCAAGGTACATGCCCTTGACTGGAATCGAACCTGGGACCTTTCAGTCCGCAGGCTGACACCCTATCCACTGAGCCAAACCGGTTAGGGCTCCTCTCTTTTTCTCTTGCTCTAAAAACAAAAAACAAACAAAACAAAAAAACAATTAAAGAAATCTTTAGAAAAATTGTCTTTGCCATGGCTGGGTAGCTCAGTTGGTTAGAGGATTGGCCCCATACACCAAAGTTGTGGGTTCGATCCCTGGTCAGGGCACATACAAGAAGAAGCAACCAATGAATACATAAATCAGTAGAACAATAAATCCATGTTTCTCCATTTCTCCTTTCCACTGTCTCTCTCTCTCTCTCTAAAATCAAGTGGATACATTTTTTAAAATTTGTCTTTTATATATGCAAATTTAACCTAGGTAACTAGGTAATAGGGGTTCAACAAGAAGTTGCCCAATCTGTTCCTTTTTCACTCTCCCTAAATCCTGGCCACCTTGATGACTCAAACATCCTAATTGATCTTAGGCCTGCAGGTTTGCCCTTTCCCATCCATTCTCCACATAATAACCAGAGTAATCTAAAATACAAATCTATTTTTTTTTAAATATATTTTATTGATTTTTCACAGAGAGGAAGGAAGAGTGACAGATAGAAACATTGATGAGAGAGAAACATCGATCAGCTGCCTCCCGCACACCTCCCACCGGGGACGTGCCCGCAATCAAGTTACATGCCCTTGACCGGAATCGAACCCGGGACCCCTCAGTCCGCAGGCTGACGCTCCTTCACTGAGCCAAACCGGCTTTGGCATAAAATACAAATCTAGTCACTTCCTACCTTGAATGGATTGCTTTTAGGATGCAGTAAAAAAAAATTTTTTTATCAACCATCTTGTCTGGTTCCTGCTCACTGCACCAGCCATGCCTCTCTCTACCACTCTCCTCATTCTCTTTGACCCAGTCATGCTGAATAAGTCTCACTTCCCCTCCCAACTCTGGGCCTTTAAACCACCTGTTCCCACTCCGGAGAGGGTTCATTCCTGACCCTTCCTTCCCATGAACTCCAGTTTATGCCTCAGGTCGCAGACTAGAAGTCAAGTCCCCTGGGATAGGAAGCCTTCCATGATTCTCTCAGTCCAGGTTATATGGTTCCCAACACACCTTTCCTAGCTTAGAGTCGAACACCCTCCAATATAAACTCCAAGATGTAGTATCATGTGGGAGTTCAGTCATTGATCTCCAAAGCTCAGCCTGGGAGCCCACAGGTAAGTCACTTGCCTCTGTGTGTCAGCTTCCTTCTCTGTAAAATGGATTAATCAAAATACTACCTACCCCATAGCTTAGGTTGCAAAGAATAAAGGAGTTAATGTTTATGAAGTACAGTAAGTTCTTACTTAATGTCCGAGGGAGGTTCTTGGAAACTGGGACTTTAAGCGAAATGACATGAAACAAAACCAATTTAATCAGAGGCTAATTGATAGAAAAAAGAGTTAAGTTCCTACAACACAACTGCCTACTAGTTTTCTGTCTTTCTGTGGCACTAAGAGACATGAGTCAATGTCAGTGTATATGTGACTTTGAATAAGTCATTTATTGTAATTGAGCCTTAGTTCTTTCATCTTCAATTCCTACCTCACAGGGATGTTTCATTAGGACTTAAAATGATTTAATATCTGCTTTATAATTAATAAAGCACTGCACAAGTTTAAGAGAATTTTATATGTGGCACAACCAGGTGCTAATGTTTACTTTATAATTAACACAGTACATTGATTATATTTTGCCCAATTTAATGAATGTTAAATTTTGCAATACCACAACATAACACAAGAGGGAGGCCTTTCCGTTTTATTTCAATAAGTAGGTCATTTAACAAATATTTTGGGGCTTTTACTACGTGAAAGTCTCTGAGGGTGTCAGAATTTTTGAGGGGTCAATAAAACAACTCTGCACTTCACTCATTCTTATACATTTTCTGGAATAGCAGTTTCTCGGAGATGCTTTGCTCAGAATGTTAAAGCTGCTCACCTGCCTCTTGGATTTATTATTGTTCCAATAGCCACTTTCATCTGCCAAATATGCATTTTTAAAATTTATTACTTTTTAATAGAGAGAGAGGAAAGGGGGGGGGGCGGAGAGAGAGACATCGATTTTTGTTGTTCCACTTATTTATGCATTCATTGGTTGTCTCTATGTGCCCTGACCAGGGATGTAACGGCAGCATTGATATATCAGGACAACGCTCTAACCAACTGAGCCAGGGCCAAATTTATATTTATTCTTCCAAATCTTAAACAAAAACCACTGCAAAACATTCCCAAATTTCCCAGAAGGAAGAACTTATATCCATTTTCTGTTTTTCCATTGAACGTGTGTTCTTTGAAGCAGGAATATATTTTATTCATTTTAAATTCTAGCTTTCCTGAACCTCTGCCATTGCGCATAGTCTGATTAGGGGCTATAAGCATTAAGCCAACTGTGGAGAAAATGTCCGCGGAAGGTTCCCAATTAGCCTTTCATAGAAAAGATTTCAATTTACTTGGGGATCACATTCTTCACCCATCTATTCCTTCTAATATTGATAATGTAGTGCTCTCTAATGTCCTCGGTAAGGAAAATGTCGGTTCCCAGAAGTACTGTGAGAATTTTATTGGTCTATAACATGAAACAGAGACAAAAGGTTCTTCGCTTTCGTCTCCTAGAAAAAAACCAGCTCTCTAGTATGAAGCTTTCAAAAGAAGAAAAACTACATTTCCTATGATGCCTCGGACCCGGAAGGAAGTGATACTCGACCCATCCGTGATGCTTATAGACCGGAAGCCAGGACCTTAGTTCTCTTTCCCATCTTGCAAGGTAAGAATGGCGGCGCTCCTCCGCAAGATTCGATTTCAGGACCCCAATCCTTCGCCATCCGAACCAGGAGGGTATCAAGTCGACACCTGCAAGGGTCAGACATGTCTGGGGCCAACTGAGACGCCTCCCAGGCGCTTCATTTGTCTTGCTTGGGCTTGCAGTGGGACTCGAAGAGGGTGAGGTGCAATGCCGTAGAGGCTCCCGGTCTCCGGCTGCTCGCTACCCTCCTGGGCTGGGGGAATGGGGCCCTCCGGGGATCAGTAGCAGGTTAATGGGCCCGCAGGGACCAGGGCGATGGGCGCGCGCTATGGCATCCAGGGCCCGGCTGCCAAAAGACGCCGCTGAGCTTGTCTCAGCCACGTTGAGATTGTGCATGAGGCCCAGTGCTACTTTACCGTCTCCCCACGTTCGCGACCGGAAGTGTCTTTTTTTTTTTTCGACGTGGCCAGAGTTGGGGCTAATTCTGTAAGATGCCTTCAAATATTGAAGTGTATAGTAGTTTGAGAGAACACCCAAATTAACCACTATGAGGTGGCTGCACATGTTTGGGTTTTGGAGGTATGCCTATGTCTTGGGAGGGATGAAAAGGATGTTATCGCTACCTGGAGAGGGTGGGCTTGTATGGGAACCCCCTTGTACAGTTAAGATGCTGCCTTGTTATGGGATAATTGGTGAGTACCTTTAAAAAAAATACTGCGTATTGGTAGATGGCGGGTGAAAAGAAAACTGAGAAGCCGGATACTAAAGAGAAGAAGCCTGATACTAAGGAGAAGAAGCCAGATACTAAGGAGAAGAAACCTGAAGCCAAGAAGAAGGCTGATGCCGGCGGCAAGGTTAAGGCGCCTAAGAAGGGGAAGCCCCACTGCAGCCGAAACCCCGTCCTCGTCAGAGGAATTGGCAGATATTCCCGGTCGGCTATGTATTCGAGAAAGGCCATGTACAAGAGGAAGTAT
This sequence comes from Plecotus auritus, assembly GCF_963455305.1. Taxonomy (NCBI): domain Eukaryota; kingdom Metazoa; phylum Chordata; class Mammalia; order Chiroptera; family Vespertilionidae; genus Plecotus; species Plecotus auritus. The sequence goes on from NC_137779.1 coordinate 11,166,805, forward strand.
TCGGCCCCTAAATCCAGGGTAAGGAAGGGGTGCGGGAAACCACTGACCATTAATTATATACATTGTGTCTTAACCTTAAATTTTTTGTCTGCCTCTGACGCTTTGTTGCATTTGTGTTCTAATAGATTGAAAAGAAAAAGAAGGAGAAAGTTCTTGCTACTGTCACAAAACCAGTTGGTGGCGACAAGAATGGTGGTACCCGAGTGGTTAAACTCCGCAAAATGGTAAGCTTAAGAGGACACTGTAGTTGGATGTTTAGTTGAGGTTTGAAAACTATTAGGGTCTTTTTGTGTACTCAGGTTTTGGAATTTTATATTTTCCAGAGAGACTTATTTATGGAGGAAAATGGGTTCTGGGTTTGTAATGTGACTGATATTAAGTAGAGTTACTTTTCTCTGCTTTTGTTTCTTAGCTTGTAATATAAAGAAAGGTTTGTCGTACAGGGTGTTTGTGAGAGTTAAATAATAGAGCCTAGGACACTCGCTGCCAAGATTATAGTTCATTGGTCCACAAGAGCAGTGTTTCTTTTGTTCTTGTTTAATATAGTTTTATTGATTTCAGAGAGGAAGGGAGAGAGAGAAACATCAATGATGAGAATCATTGATTGGCTGCCTCTTGCACGTCGCACACTGGGGATTGAGCATGTGGGCAAGGCATGGTGTCTTTTTATTAAAGTAGTTTTTTTTTTTTTAATATATTTTATTGGTATTTTACAGAGAGGAAGGGAGAGGGATAGAGAGCTAGAAATATCGATGAGAGAGAAACATTGATCAGCTGCCTCCTGCACACCTCCCAGTGGGGATGTGCCCGCAACCAAGGTACATGCCCTTGACCGGAATTGAACCTGGGGCCCTTCAGTCCGCAGGCTGACGCTCTATCCACTGAGCCAAACCGGTTTTGGCCATGGTGTCTTATTTTTATAATTGAACTGGCAGTACTGGTCTGAACTGTCTATTTTTGTACAGTTTGTTTTCCTTCATGGAAAAAATGGGAGGAATCATGTTAATGGGACAGATAGGAACACACTTAATTTGAATGGAAAACCAGCCATGCCTCCTTTATAATAACATATAACATTCTGGAGAAGTATAGTCAGGGACCTGAGAAAAGCTTGAGAAACACTGTTACACAGTGAATAAGGAATGATAGGTTGTCATGTAATCTCTAAAGGGATGTAGCAAAGGTTTCATTGACTATCAGCTCTACTTAAGCTGATTAGCTTATTTAAATAATTTGGACCTATGGGTTCTCTCCAGCCTAGATATTATCCTACTGAAGATGTGCCTCGAAAGCTGTTGAGCCACGGCAAGAAACCCTTCAGTCAGCATGTGAGGAGATTGCGGGCTAGCATCACTCCTGGGACCATTCTGATCATCCTCACTGGGCGCCACAGAGGCAAGGTGAGCCTGAAGTGCTTGATCATAGTGTGTGCATTCTGGGTAGGACTCTCTTTAGCACCCAGTAACTAGCATAAGATATTTAGCCCAACATGTACAATAATTTATTACTACTTCCTGCTGTTGGTAAGGTAACTTGTTGCAGTTGAATCAGATACCCCTATACCCAAAATGTTTATGTATTTGAGTTACTTCCTTTGGCTAGATTTGCAGGGGCAGAATTACTGAGTGAAAGGTTATTAATTAAGTGCCGCTCCTTTCTTAAAAAGAGAGCAAGCACCCAAGTATTGCTCATATCCTAGTGTCACCCCTGTTAGCAGTTTGGTTCAGTTGCTTCCAGAGTTGCTATGCATATGCATGTATAGACATTTCCTTTACCAAATTTAGAAACCTGTGGTTTGGTTAATTCAGAACTTAATTTCTAATTGCAGAAATGTCTACCATTTCTGTTTAATTTACAGAGGGTGGTTTTCCTGAAGCAGCTGAGCAGTGGCTTGCTACTTGTGACTGGTAAGAAAGCCCTTGGATTTTATATTCTCTGAAACTTGTCTTTTTTTTTTTTTTTTTTTAATTGATTTCAGAGAGGAAGGGAGAGGGAGAGAGAAACATAAATGATTATTAGAGTGAATCATTGATCGACTGCCTCTTGCATGCCCCCCTACTGCATCAAGCTCGCAACCCGGGCATATGCCCTGACCGGGACTCGAACCATGACCACCTGGTTCATATAGGTCAATGCTCAACCACTGAGCCACACCAGCTGGGCTGAAACTCTTTTTATTTTTTTATTTTTATTTTTTTAAATATATTTTATTGATATTTTACAGAGAGGAAGGGAGAGGGATAGAGGGCTAGAAACATCGATCAGCTGCCTCCTGCACACCTCCCACTGGGGATGTGCCCGCATCCAAGGTACATGCCCTTGACCGGAATCGAACCCGGAACCCTTCAGTCCGCAGGCCGACGCACTATCCACTGAGCCAAACCGGTTTCGGCTGAAACTCTTTTTAAATGCTTGCAGTATACACTTTGCTTACACCTATGTGGAAGTTTTAATGCCATGATGTGCTGAGCCCCATTTCATTGCCTTATATACATGAGTTTTAAGGAAGCAGATATTTCAATGTTACATAACAACATTATCAAGTAACTGTCACCTAAAATGCAGAATGGTTGGCTACCAGCCCCAAGGAATACATCCTACCCAAGATTCGTAATTGGTCTGCCATTTGGCAATAGAATGGAGTTCCTAAATGGGCAAGGGAAAAAATTGAGGCCACAGGGTTCAGGCTGAATCCGCAGGCCAAGGAGGTGGTGGAGGGACCTTATTTAACCTTGGGGCACAGGTGTGGCCTTGCAGCAGTTGACAGTGCAGAGGTGCAGGCGAACATGTTGGGAGAGGGCTCAATGCTGTCCTGCACCAAGTGCAGGGTGGACTCTATGAATGTAGCCTGAGAGAGTGCAACCATCCTCCACTTGTTTATCTTTAAGAATCAGGCGCTGCTGGTCAGGGGCAATGCTCTCTGTCTTGGATTTTAGCTTTGACCTTCTCAATGGTGGCACTGGGCTCAACCTTGAGGGTGATGGTCTTGCCAGTCAGGGTCTTCGCAAAGATCTGCTGCCTCAGAGTGAAAAAGTATTGATGCTGGCAGCAGAAAGAGCAGTCTGGACTTTCTTCAGATCCAGAGAAAATTTAGAAATTCAACTCCCCCGATTTCACCTAATTAAAAGTCAGTTCTTAAGAGCTTTGCTTCCCTGTTCCCTCATTATACTGATTTCTCCCCCCTTAGGACCTCTGTCCCTCAATCGAGTTCCTCTTCGTAGAACACACCAGAAATTTGTCATCGCCACCTCCACCAAAATTGATATCAGTGGTGTGAAAATCCCCAAACATCTCACGGATGCTTACTTCAAGAAGAAGAAGCTGCGCAAGCCCAGACACCAGGAGGGTGAGATCTTCGACACAGAGAAAGAGGTGAGCTGCTGGTTCTGTCTTTGCCTCTTATAGCCGTGCCTCCCCAGTTCAGGAGTGAAAATAAACAAAAGGAAGAAAAATAAAAGTTGTAATTAATGAGGACTATCAGGGGAGTAATATTGTTCTAGATTCTGCAAAAAAAAAACAAACAGTTAATAGCAGGTGGGAGCTCAACTCACAATCCTGACATTTTGGCAGAACTCTTGAGTTACTGCTTCTGTTCTGTTGGGAATCCGTCCTTATGTGTCTTTGGTGTGTTATTGCAGTGACAAAAGGATAAGAGCTGTTGTTTTTGTTATATTTCCCAGCCCTCCAAGGAAAGCAATATCAAAATTGCTTTCTAAATATTCTTGGGATTTGAGTATTTGAAATGATTAATCCAGGAGTTGGTACTTATGCCCAACTCTTACATGCTTTTCTCTTTCTTTCTAGAAATACGAGATTACAGAACAGCGCAAGGTTGACCAGAAAGCTGTGGACTCTCAAATTCTGCCAAAAATCAAAGCTGTTCCTCAGCTCCAGGGCTACCTCCGCTCTCTGTTCGCTCTCACCAATGGGCTTTATCCTCACAAACTGGTGTTCTGAATTTCTTATAAGAACCCGATTAAATAACTGATATGTTTCCTGTGTCTTTTTTTTTTTTTTTTTTTTTTAATTCTCTTATGCCTGACTATGTGTTTGACTCAACCAAAGAGAACAGGAAGCACTTCTTAGGGTCCAGCTTCTCAGCTTTTTCACCCAGCACCTACCAATATAAAATAGCATTTCTCCAATCACTAAGCAAGTTAGTGCTAAAATGTACATGGATGAGAAATGTCTTTTAGGTCACAGACTTTCATCCCATTCAATGATTTACCATCCATTTCTCCCCCATCTAATTCTCAGCCTCACCCCTATAATCTATAATGATAAAAGCATAATATGTTAATTAGAGCAGACTAAGCTGGGGCTGCGAGTAAAGCCTGGGTGCTGGCAGCTGGGGGAAGGAAGGCCTACTCTTGCACTATTTTCGTGCATCGGGCCTCTAGTTATTAATAATTTATTAACACAGCAAAATATTGTTATTTATCCTTTTTAAAGCCAATAGTATATTGTATGACTATAGAAATATACATATTTTGATAATTCCATAAAAAGTGTCTTTAGTGCTACATAGTACAATAGTCCCCCACTTATCCATGGGGGATGTGGTCCAAGACCTGGTGGATTCCTGAAACATGAATAGTGCTAAATCCTGTATATACTGTTATTTTCCTACATATACATACCTATGACAGTTTGATAAATGGGAGACATCAATAATGGGACTACTATGCTGTAATAAAAATGTGAATGTGGTCTTAAAATATATTCACCTACTTCATGCTGAGGTGAAGTAGACATTGTGATAGTGTTAGGCTGTTGACTCAGGATGGTCTGCTTCGGTGACCCTGGATCACTAAGCCATGACACTACAGTTGGTCTTAGACTAGCTAGCCAGCTAGCATATGCAGCATGGATACACTGGACAAAGGGACAATTCATATCCCAAGAGGGACTGTTGAGAGATTTTATCAATGACTCAGGATGGTACACAACTTAAAACGAGTTATTTCTGGAATTTTAATGTGTTTGGACTGGTTCATTGCAGGTTAAAACCATGGAAAACAAAACCTTTGATAAGGATTACTGTCTGGCACTATTCTATGGATATTTGGGTTTCCATTTGCAATTATAAACAAGGTAGTAAATGGCATTAAGTATGCATATGGAGAGTCAAGTAGGTAAGTGATTTTTTTTTGCTAAGTTGAAGGCTTTATACATTTGAATTTCTATCAAAATGCCAAGGCTGAACCAGTTTATACTCATGTGCAAGAATGCCTCTTGAACAATGGGTCATCAGATGGGTTTTTGGCAATAGAGAAGTAGAAAATGGCTCTGATGGGTTTTGGTTTTAAAGTTGACTTTCTTGATACATATTTACATTTGGTGAAATACCTGATTTTTAGTGTGCAGCTTTGTGACAATCTATAGTATGTAAGCACTACTCTCACTAAAGATCCTGCATGCTCTTTTTAAATAAAATTTTTCATCCACTCCTTTGATGCCATCAGCTTGTTCTCTATTGGTCCTTTTCTGGTTTAGTTTGTTCGGGTTTGTTTCTTATATTCCACATATAAGTGAAATCTTACAGTATTTGCATGCTCTTTTAAAGTCAGCTCTCACTATAGGTAACCAATGGTAGAATTTCTGTTCCATAGTTTTGCCTTTTCCAGAGCATCAGCATGCTAAATCTTAGCATAACATTTTTGAGATTTGTTCATGGTTCAGTAGGTCTTATTGCCAATCAGTATTCCATTGTCTCAAAGTATTATTATTCTAAATTTCAACCACTGAAAGGCATTGGGTTTGTCTACAATTGGAGATTATGAATAAGGCCACTAAACAAGTGCATATAGGTTTTTGTGTGGACTTGTTTTCATTTCTCTTGGGTGATAATGAACGACCGTCACAATGCTGTACATTACTTCCCCATGTTTGTCTTTAATATTCTAACCATTCCAATAGGTGTACAGTGATAGTCTCTGCTGCATTTTTTTTAAATCCTCACCTGAGGTGTTTGGGTTTTTTTAAATTGTTTTGAGAGGGAGAGAAACATCCATTGGTTGTCTCCTATATATGCCCCAACTGGGGTTCAAACCCACAACCTAGATATGTGCCCTGACCGAAATCGAACCAGCGACCTCCTGGTATTTGGAATGACATTCAACGAACTGAACCACACAGGCCTTAGGTAAATTTCTAGAAGTTAAATGATGGATCAGAAAGCATGGTCCTTCCATGACCTTTGCATATGTGTAGCCAAAGTGATTTACCAAAAGGGCCAATTTAAAGTGCCACCAGAATAGATGTGTTTGTCCCTGGGTTCAGACACAGGAACTGAGACCCCAACCTAGGCAGTCCAGGATTCGAGCACCCTGTACGTTGCATTTCATGTAAATGCCTTCCTTTTGTTTACTAAATCCCCCCTCCCACCCTCATGTTTATATAGCTAACTCATACATATCAGTTACCAGCATTCAATGCTACATCCTCCGGGAACCTTCCCACTTTTCAGACCAGGTCCCTGGACTTGTCATCCTCTTTGGAATCACTTGCGTCACGTGACTTCCTATCCTAAGCTTTGTGAGGCAGGGAAGGTAAGTGTCAGACCTAACTCTTAGCTTGCACAAAGTAGGCACAGTAAATGTCCAATAAATGAAAACAGTGTTTGCTTTTCCTCTGGCGCAAACTCGATGATCCTCTCTTTTGCCCACTCTTCTTTTGTGGGGCTTCTGACTTTTAATCTGTTTTGCAGCGGGGAAGTGTTTGCAAATTAGCAAATTCCAATCGGAAATTCTGGTGCACCAAGGCCCTTTATGCTCACAAGGGGGTGCCAGAGAACAGGCGTCTTTCTGAGCTCCGTTGTGCTGATTTTCCTGTAGAGCTGCTCTTTATTTGTAAGGATTTCAGAGAGAAAGGGAGAAGAAGAGAGAACAGCTGCCTCCTGCAGACCCAGCACGGGGTCGATCCCGAAACCTGGGTATGTGCCCTGACTGGGTATCGAACCTGGGAGCCACGCCAGCAGGGGGAGGGGGGGAGCTGTTCAAGCTGCTTTATCCTTAGGCTTTTCATCAATGTGGATGCTTGTCCCTTAGTTATGATAATTCAAAAGCTCTAAGGAGACATTCTCCCTCTTCATTTTCAAATATCTTTCCTCAGATTTCTTTTCCGGGTCGCCTCATAGACCTGCCCAAGAGCTGAAAGAATATTCCTTACAAACAAACAAAAAACGACTGGCCAGATCACTTGGAAAAAAGATTTTGAGTAGGTGTGTGTGTGTTTCCTCTTTGTGACAGTGATTAGTGAGAGAGAACTAATCCATTTCCCCACAAATTCTGTTAGTGTGTGTGCCTATTTAGCAAAGGGGTGTGTGTGTTCCTTGTGTTTTGAAAGACCTTAAAAATTAATATGGCTGCTTTGTTTAAAGCTATTTCAAGCTCTATTAGGCTTATCAAGGACTACTTATCTTTATGCCACACTCGCATTTTTCTGAGCCTGGTAAGGATTACAGACTCCTTTTAGACAGTCAGCTGGTACAGAAAAGCCAGCAGAAGGGAGAGATTGCAAAATCCCAGAGGGTCCGGCTGCGGTAGCGAGGAGATGCTCTGAACCAACAAGCTTGCTCTCTCTTGGGGAGGTGCCTCCCAGGGGAAACTGAGTCCCAGCTCCTAAGAGCTTTCTCATGCTTCCTCTTTGCTTCCAACTTAAGGTTGCTCAGCCAACACCTTCTCTTGCTCCTTTTCCCATTCTAACACCCCCCACCCCGCCCACTCTCAAATGGAAGCATGAAGAGAGCAATTCCAAAGAAATCATAAACCTTTTCTTTCTATGAATCTGAATGGATGTTTTCTGTGAGCACAGTGTGTGATTGTGTGTGTGTTGTGTATGTGTTTGTCTTGACTAAATTTAGATTCTTTTCCTCCAGGCTCCCAGCATCCAGTTCTTTTGACCAGGGACTTTCTTTGTCCTGCTGATCCGGTCTAGAAATTCCCAGTAAATGGTCTTTTTTCCAGAGGGGGTTCTATAAATATTAATTCATCAGCAGCCTCATCATGGTACAGTGGCAGCCATGTGGCCCTATGACTAATAACTGTTGCTAAAATATTAAATAACTACTCATTATGCAATCTAAAGACTTTCAGTTCTGGATATGTGCTATTTTCACTCATTGTGGTGAAAGACAATAGTTCCTGGGCACCTTGACTCCTGATCTTGAAATCGAAACAAAAGCAGGAGCATTTTTCTCTGAGCTGCACACCATAATTATTTAGATCCCCAAACCTGAGCATTTAAAAATGGTGATGGTTGCCATTTGGTTTGGAACTTGTGAGCAAAAGGAATGAAGGGGTGTCTTTACAGCCCAAATAAGGAAGCTGGGATTGGAGAATGAGAGACCTGGGTTCATCTCTGAGGTTGAATGTGTACTGGCTTTGAGACTTTTAACAAAGTATCTAACTGGACCTTGGTGTCCCAGCTGAAAGTTGGGAGAATAATACTACTCTCAGAGGGCTGTTACCAGGATTTGATGAAATGGCCATTCTTTCACATTTGCCTGTTTTGTTATTATTTTCATGGTAATATTTGCTCTGAACTGCTGAACTTATTGTCATTTTGCTTCTTATCTATCCCCTCAGACTAGACTGTCAGTTCTTTTTTTAAAAAATTGTTTTATTTATTGATTTAAAAAAATGTATCTTTATTGTTGAAAGTATTACAGATGTCCCCTTTTTCTCCCATTGACCTCTTCCACCCCACTCCTTCCTCCTCCCCAGTACTGCTTTTTTTTTAGAGAGAGAAACATTGATATGACAGGGAAACACACCAATTGGTTGCCTCCCGCATGCACCTGGGTGACTGAGGATCAAACGTGAAACCTGGGTATGTGTCCTGACCAGAAATCATACCCACCACTTTTTGGTGTACAGGAGGACGCTCCAATTCCTGAGCCACCCAGCCAGGGCCGCTTCTTTCAGAGAAGACTTTTCTGCCTTGTTCAACATGGTAACCCCACACCAACAATGTCTGTCAGTAATCAAGAAATATTCGTTGAGTGAATAGGAGAAGAATAGCCATCTCCCTGTGGAAGAGTTTCTGCATACATTAGATTAGCTGTCCAGGTTTTTGAGAGCGGGGAGTCAATTTTTCATATATTATTTCAGATATTCAGATATATTGTATTTCCATTCTATATACCTCCCAGGATTTGACACCTACTCGTGACTTAACAAATGCTTGAGGAATAAACATAATGAAATTAGCAATAATTATAAGGGATATGAGATTGTTGCAACAGTACAAAGTATATGAATTATTTGTTTGGGAGGAGGCAGTGCGGGATGGAGCTAGCGAGGGGTTCAAGTCTCCATCCTGCCAATTCCTAAGCAGGTGCAAGTTACTTACTAGTAATCCTGAGCCTCAGTTCCTTGTAAAATGGGGCCATTAATGAATACTCTGAAGGGTGTTATGATGGATAAATAAATTGATGTACCCTCACTCAGGTGCTCAATAGCTTTTATTTTTTAATTTTTTGCTTTTTTCAAAAGTAATGCATGCTCTAGGAAGAAAACTTGGGAAACATTCCAAAGTAAAAACCACAAATTCCCCAGTCACCTGGAAATGCACTCCTGAGATTCACCCAAATGTTATCAGGCATGATACCTTCCCAGACTTTTATTCTACACCTATAGTCACACATGCATGTAATTTGAAAAATGCAATCACACTATAAACACGATTAAACCTCAAAATTTCCTTTCTACTTGGGCGTGATATTTTCCATTTAGCAATATATCATGACATTTACTTGTGTCAATATTCTTCATAAACATAATTCTGGATGGCTTCATAATGACCATTATTATAGTTAACCAATCCCATATTGTTGGACATTTAGACTGATTATAATTCCCCTCTGATAAACAATACTAAGCTGTTCCTTCCTGTATACATATCCAAAACTATGGATTGAATTATTTCTTTTGGACAACTTCTTCAAAGTTGAATTGCTGAATCAAAGGGTATGTATCTTAATGTTCTTCAAGTTTATTTAGTGACCCGGTGCACAGATTCGTACACATTGAAAGGAAATTAATTAGAAGAAATATTTTAATATTGCTATTTGCCCTTTCTCTATAATAGAAGTGTCAATCAAATTCATGATCGACAATGATAGAGCAAAACATACGTGTGCGATTGGCACCAGCGAGAGCTTTATATGTATCGTGCATGTGGGAATCAACTTAGCCTTTTGTATATGTAGAGTAAACTTGCCTAATTAGACCTGCTTTCTGATTTAGCTAAACTTTTTCCAGCCCAGTGAAGCACCCCAACTTCTCATTCAGGTAATTGTCAGCAACACAGCAGTAAATATCAACACAAAATAGATTATTATTATAGATCACACAAAGAGAACAAAGGGTAAAATATTTAACTGTAGCAGTCTGACTACATTCTGCTCAGTGAGAAAACCTGAAGTCATTTTCAAGTTCTACCATTGCTTACTTCTTTTCAGTTGGGTCAAATTTCTAAACTTTCTAAATCTCCATTTTCCAGCTAATGAAAATAGGAGTCTACCAAGTCTATCTACCTACTCCAGGACTTCTGTGAGGATCAAATGAGATGAGGCACATAAAAATGCTTCACAAACACTTGGTTAAAGTGTAAAATATTTGTACCTAGCTATAAAGCAAGTCGTGTTCCTGGGCTGAAGAAACTGCAAGGAGGCTAGTTGTTAGGGAGAGGAAGCTGGGCGTTGCTATGTGACATCATCACCTGGTGCCCACAGCCACCATTTCTGGGCTGCGCTGGGCTGTGGGCCACATTTTGCACCATGGGGTCTTGGCAGCATTGGCTGCAATTTGGTGGGGTGTTGCTTCTGGGTGGTGGCAGGGCCTGTGTCCTACTTGGAGGAAGCCGAGTGTTGGTTTGTCGGGGCCAGGTCAATGGTGCCAGTCAGTGTGCATCATAGTGGCTCCTGTGTTGAGCGTCTACCCCCTGGTGGTCAGTGCACATCATAGCTACCGGACAGTCAGATGGACACATCATTTTAGCCTTTTGTATATATAGATTCTTTATTAAAAGTATTTTTTAGAGCTGTTTTAGGTTCGCATTGAGAGGAAGGTACTGATATTTCCTGTGTACCTGCTGCCCCCACACATGCATAGTCTTCCTTATTGTTAACATATGGCACCAGATGGTACATTTGTTACAATCAATGAACCTACATCATCATCCAAAGTCCATTGTTTCCATTAGGTTTCACTCTTGCTGTTGTATATTCTATGGGTTTGGACAAATGTAAAATGACATGCCATCATGATATCTACAGTATATATTCAGTGCCCTAAAAATCCGCTGTATTCTATTTACTTATGACTCCCTCCCCCTAACCTCTGGCAATCAGAGATCCTTTTATTATCTCCATAGTTTTGCCTTTTCCAGAATGTCGTGTAGTTGGAATCATGTGATACGTAGCCTTTTCAGATGGGCTTCTTTCACTTAGTAATATGGATTTCACGTCCCTCAGCGTCTCTCAGGGCTGGATAGCCATTTCGTTTTAGCACCAAGTAATATTCCATTGTCGCCCTAACCGGTTTAGCTCAGTGGATAGAGCGTCGGCCTGCGGACTGCAGGGTCCCGGGTTCGGTTCCGGTCAAGAGCATGTACCTGATGCCAAAACCGGTTTGGCTCAGTGGATAGAGCGTCAGCCTGCGGACTGAAGGGTCCCGGGTTCGATTCCGGTCAAGGGCATGTACCTTGGTTGCGGGCACATCCCCAGTGGGAGGTGTGCAGGAGGCAGCTGATCGATGTCTCTCTCTCATCGATGTTTCTAGCTCTCTATCCCTCTCCCTTCCTCTCTGTAAAATATCAATAAAATATATTAAAAAAAAAAAAAGAGCATGTACCTGGGTTGCAGGCACATCCCCAGTGGGGGGCGTGCAGGGGGCAGCTGATCGATGTCTCTCATCGATGTTTCTAACTCTCTATCCCTCTCTCTTCCTCTCTGTAAAAAAAAAAAAAAAAATCAATAAAATATATTTTAAAAAAATATTCCATTGTCTGGATGCACTAGAGTTTATTTATCCATTCACCTACTGAAGGACATCTTGGTTACTTCCAAGTTTTGGCAATTATGCATATAACTGCTATAGATATCCATGTGCAGGCTTTTTGTGGACACACATTTTCAAGCCTTTTGATACAAAGGAGCACTTTATTTTTTGTAAGCATCAAAACAATACAAAGATAACATTCTCATCTCAACGTTCTAGACCCGTGGTCGGCAAACTGTGGCTCGCGAGCCACATGCAGCTCTTTGGCCCCTTGAGTGTGGCTCTTCCACAAAATACCACGGCCTGGGCGAGTCTATTTTGAAGAAGTGACGTTAGAAGAAGTTTAAGTTTAAAAAATTTGGCTCTCCAAAGAAATTTCAATCGTTGTACTGTTGATATTTGGCTCTGTTGACTAATGAGTTTGCCTATCACTGTCCTAGACCATCCCTACTCTGCTTGGCAATTCACATTAACAATTTGGTATGTATTCTCCCATACATTTTTCTCGACACATATAGTTCTTTTCATGTTTGTATAAAGATTGGATGGTGTGCGTATTTTTAAGGTTTATGTCAATCAGTGTTGAATATTGATGAAATATAACAAATAGTTTCAACTTTCGTTCAGGGAGGATTTATTATTGCCAGACAGTGGGCACCACGCATTGTGACTGGTGTTTTATTTTCATTGAGTTTTTATTTTATTTATTTATTTACTTACTTACTTTTGACAGACAACTGTTTAGTTTTTATTTCATAATCATAAACTTAACTCTGCAATCCAGCTAGACTGGGAAGGGGTAAGGAAATTATGTAACCCAATAAACTGGCAAGAGCACAAAGATTATGGAACATTCCAAGCAAACTGGACTGAAGGGGTGCTCTCCTGAGCGACAGAGGAATGGTCAGGTGGTAAAGATAAAACACAAGTCAAATTTATTAGAGTTGTCCACAGTCAGCAATGGTGTCTTCTTGCTGGTCTTGCCATTCCTGGACCCAAAGCGCTACATGGCTGTCACAATATCCAGGTCTTCTGTCACCTGGCCGGAGACCACGTGCTTGCCATCCAACCACTCAGTCTTGGCAGTGCAGATGAAAAACTGGGAGCCGTTTGTGTTAGGCCCAGCATTTGCCATGGACAGGATGCCAGGGCCTGTATGTTTCAGGATGAAGTTCCCGTCCTCAAATTTCTCCCCGTAGATGGACTTGCCGCCAGTGCCATTATGGCGTGTGAAGTCACCACCGTGGCACATAAATCCCGGAATAATTCTGTGAAAGCAGGAACCTTTATAACTGTGCTCAGAGCATGGAAGTTTTCTGCTGTCTTTGGAACTTTGTCTGCAAACAACTTGAAGGAGACGTGGCCCAAGGGCTCGCCATCGACAGCGATGTCGAAGAACATGGTAGGGTTCACCATGGCTGGTCACGGGCAGCTTCAGAGTGGCGGTGTCTGCAAAGCCTTTATTGAGATTTTATTTTTAATTTAATAAATCTTTATTGTTCAGATTATTACAATTGTTCCTCTTTTTTTCCCCCCATAGCTCCCTCCACCCGGTTCCCACCCCACCCTCTGCCCTTACCCCCACAACACTGTCCTCATCCATAGGTGTACGACTTTTGTCCAGTCTCTTCCCGCACCTCCCACTCCCTTTCTATGCCTCTAATTCTATTATATTCACCAGTTTATTCTGTTCATCAGATTTTTTATTCACTTGTTGATAGACATGTATTTGTTGTTCAAATTTTTATCTTTACCTTTTTTTCTTCCTCTTCTTAAAGAATACCCTTCAGCCCTGACCAGTTTGGCTCAGTGGATAGAGCATCGGCCTGCAGACTGAAGGGTCCCAGGTTCGATTCCGGTCAAGGGCATGTACCTCGGTTGCAGGCACATCCCTAGTAGGGAGTGTGCAGGAGGCAGCTGAATCGATGTTTCTCTCTCATCGATGTTTCTAACTCTCTATCCCTCTCCTTTCCTCTCTGTAAAAAATCAATAAAATATATTAAAAAAAAAAAAAAAAGAATACCCTTCAGCATTTCATATAATACTGGTTTGGCGGTGATGAACTCCTTTAGCTTTTTTCTTATCTGTGAAGCTCTTTATTTGACCTTCAATTCCGAATGATGGCTTTGCTGGGTAGAGTAATCTTGGTTGTAGGTTCTTGCTATTCATCACTTTGAATATCTCTTGCCACTCCCGTCTGGCCTGCACAGTTTCTGTTGAGAAATCAGCTGACAATCGTATGGGTGCTCCCTTGTAGGTAACTAACTGTTTTGTTTTGTTTTTAATATATTTTATTTATTTTTTACAGAGAGGAAGGGAGAGGGTAGAGAGCTAGAAACATCGATGAGAGAGAAACATCGATCAGCTGCCTCCTGCACACGCCCCATCGGGGATGTGCCCACAACCAAGGTACATGCCCTTGACCAGAATCGAACCTGGGACCCCTTAGTCTGCAGGCCGACGCTCTATCCACTGAGCCAAACCAGTCAGGGCAGTAACTAACTGTTTTTCTCTTGGTGCTTTTAATATTCTTTGTCTTTTGCTCTTGGCATTTTAATTATGATGTGTCTTGATGTGGTCTTCTTTGGATTCCTTTTGTTTGGTGTTCTGTGCGCTTCCTGGACTTGTAAGTCTATTTCTTTCACCAGGTGGGGGAAGTTTTCTGTCATTATTTCTTCAAATAGGTTTTCAGTATCTTGCTCTCACTCTTCTTCTGGCACCCCCATAATTCGGATGTTGGTATGCTTGAGGTTGTCCCAGAGGCTCCTTACACTATCTTCAAATTTTTGGATTCTTTTTTCTTTTTGCTTTTCCGGCTGAGTATTTTTTGCTTCTTTGTATTTCAAATCTTTGACTTGATTCTTGCAGTCCTCTAGTCTGCTGTTAGGTCTCTGTATAATATTTTTTTATTTCAGTCAGTGTATGTTTAATTTCTAGTTGGTCCTTTTTCATATCCTTGAGGGTCTCGCTAAATTTATCGGCCTTTTCTAGAAAATTCTTGAAAAACCTTATAACCGTGTTTTTGAACTCTATATCCAGTCGTTTGTTTTCCTCCATTTCTTTCATTTGTGATCTGTTTCTTTGTCTCTGCATTTTCGCTGCTTCCCTGAGTTGATAGAGTAGCTTTGTGTGGTAGGTGTCCTCTAGGGCCCAGTGGCTCAGCCTCCCCAGTTACCTGAGGTGGACACTCTTGGTACACACCTTGGTGGACTGTGTGCTCAGCCTTGTTGTAGTTAAGTCTTGATTATTGTTGGTATCACTGGGAGAAATTGACCTCCAGGCCATTTGGCTGTGAGGATCAGCTGTGTGTATGCTGGGAGAACTTCTGTGCTGGAGACAGCCTTATGAGACAAGACTTGCAAAATTGCAAAAGCCTCTGTGCTCAGCTTGGATGGGGCGGAGTCTCAGGGCTGAGTAGAAGCTTTGTCCTCCCATCAGCCCTGCCCTATGAGGCCCCTGGGTCTCAGTGTCCCTTGGTAATCGCTGCAAGCACCTCTGAGAGAAAGCCGCCCTCGAGTTTCGCCTGCTGCCAGACAGTCCAGTTTCTCCCCGAATGAGTCGGGGTTCCCAGAAACTTGCCTGGAACTGGAGTTCAGCGCAGTTGGGAGCTTCCTTCTCCCTCCCGCTTTAGAAAGCCGCCTGTGCACATAGCCGCCCATCCTCTCCACGGGCTTGTGCGTCTCCGTACCTCAGCCTTTTGCAGCTCCTCTGATTCTCAATGCGCTTTCCTCTTTTCTTCTAGTTGTAGAATTTCCACTCAGCCAGCTTTCCCGTGGTTTTGGATGGTGTCCGTTTTGTCTTTTAGTTGTAGTTTTGATATTGTTGTGCGAGGCAGCAGTTTAGGTGTTTACCTATGCCGCCATCTTGGTTTCTCCCTCATTGAGATTTTTTTAAAAAGATATAGTTTTATTGATTTCAGAGAGGAAGAGAGAGTTAGAAACATCAATGATGAGAGAGAATCACCAATCGGCTGCCTTGGGCACGACCCCCACTAGGGATGAGCCGGCAACCTGGGCATGTGCCCCTGATTGGAATAGAACCCAAGAGCCTTCAGTCCACAGGCCAACGCTGTATCCACTGAACCAAACCATCAGGGCTTTCATTGAGTTTTGAGTGCTAGACTTTTTAGTAAGTATGAAGCACCTACTGTGCGGTTCTACCAAGGGCTTATGAACAAGTTTGCAGCGCCTACTCTGCGCCTTGTTTTTTGCATATATCACATTTAAAGGTGAAAGCAGGGAGTGAATCTAAATGTTCTGTGGGAGCTCTAGTCTGAGTGAGGGGTGCACACCTGAGTTGGGAGAGAAGAGAAGGCGGAAGCCTCTTCCCCAGGTGGACTGCAGACCCCGGGCGCCCCCAAATGGCTCGGGCAAGAAGGGGAGGGAGGTCAGTCTGAGAGCAAGATGGATTGAAGGCGATGTGAAGTGCCCCAGACCCCGGCTCCCAGGGCTGCGGGGCGGTGGGCGGGGCCAGCGGTGGGCCGGGCCCGTATTGTCCGCTCCGCGGGGCATGCCGGGAGCCCCGCCCCCAACATGGCGTCTCACTGACAGTTGGCTGCCGAGCGCCAGAGGCGGATCCTGCTTCTCAGGGCGGCGGCGGCGGCGGCGGCGGCAGCAGCGGCGACGGGGCCGGGGTCTCCAGAGCGAGGGGCTGGAAGGATGGCGGCTCGGACCGCCTAGGGCGGAGCTGCACGGACGAGACGGCGAGCGGGGCGTTGCAGGAGGGCGCGCCTGCTGCTGCCATGGACTGGTGAGCGCGGCGACTCCTGCTCGCGTCTCCCCGGGCCGGGCGACTGCTCTTCTCCGTCAACACCTCAGCCGGGGCCATGGGCTCGTCGGCGGCCGCGGCAGCTGCTGCGGCGGCGGCCGCGGACTCGGCGCAGTGGCTCTCGGTGAAGGAAGAGACCATCTTTCTGCATGACGGGCTCATCCGCGTCACCGACCTGGCCGAGCTGCCCAGTGAGATCCTCGGGGCCCCGGAGGCCGCCGATACCGACTTGGAGGTGAGCGCGGCTGCCCCCTCCTCTCCGCCGTCAGAGGAGCCCATCCGCCCGCACCCCTGGGGTCGGCTCTCACCGCAGCCCCGAGCCCCCGGGGGCTGCCCGGGCAGGTGGGAGAGCGCGCCCGCAGCGCTGCAGACCGACCGCCTCCCTCCCTCGCTCCTCGGATCCCAGGCCCGCCGGGGATTGCATTTGTGTATTCATTTTGACACCAGCATTTTATTAGGCTATCACCCGGCACGGCCTTCACGCCCTGGAGGAGCCACTGCCGCCTCCCCAGCCTTTTCTCTCCTCCCCCCACCACGGACCCCAGGACTCACTTCACGGGCACACCCAGGCTGCTTAGCTTTGGGGACATTTTCATTTTAATGTCATTTCATTTAATGTCACCCCTCTTTCCTTACCCAGTTCTGTGTTGATTTTCTTTTCTTTTCTTTCTTTCTTTCTTTCTTTTTTTTTTTTTTTAACCACGGTGGAGGTTAGTGGCTGCTGCCGGTCCGCGATGGGCAATCCAGCAACTGTGTGTCATGCCTCTGATTGACACGGGGCCTTTGTCAGGGAAGCGGACGGTGTGGACCGCGAGGGGATGCTACTGCGGCCCTCCGTGCGCTCTCCGCCCAGGGTCACGGGCGCTTTAGGCCGCAAGGCCTTTTTGTGAGCGCGCGGGTCGCCGCAAAACCCAGGCGTAGGAGCCCTGGCAGGTGCAAAAGCAAATCTCAGCAATTGTGCTCCTGCTTTGGGGGCAGAAGGAAACCAAATATGCTTGGGTGATGGGAACTTTCCATCGACTTCCCTTGGCTTCGCCTTACCCAGAGGTGGGAATGCGGGCCGAATCGCTTCTTCGAGGCCACCGATGCTGACACTGCTCCCCCTTCACTGTGTGGGATAACATTCTGACGTGTAGGTAGCACGGGGTGTCATGAAATTCTTATTGACAGCAAAAAAGGCTCTGTGGGGTAGGGCGCAGAGAGGATAGCCTGCCTTCAGGCTATAAACGGAATGCGAGGAATCTTTGTGTTTTTCGGGTTTGCATGCACTTTGGCTTTGGGCACAAGGAACATTTATGGAAATGGATTAAAACCCATTACTGCCCCTTTCTGGAAACGGCAGTGATCGGATCGCGTTGGCTGAGACCTTTCTTTGGACGTGCCTGAGATGCGAAAACGGTCCACTGTATTTTTCTGTCTGGATTTGAGGTTGAGGTTGCAGCATTCTCATTGTGAACTCTTAATTGATTTATTTTACAGTTTGGCCACCAAAACAGAGGAAGATACGAGTTGCTAGGGAATTCCTAACATTGAATCGTAGTTTTATTGTGTCTCATTTGGGCTTGCTCTATAAAAAGTAAGGTGTGTCTGAGTGTCTTATCTGCTTGAAAACTCAGAGAGGTAATATGCTGTGATGGTGGAATCTTTTAATTTAATTGGTTCTATTGTTCGAGATATGGGAAGTGGATGCTCTTTGTTCCTTAGAGACCAATCTAACTTCACAGGTCCAAAAAATGTATATATGCAATTTATTTATTTTTTTAGGATTAAAAAGAGCAGTAGTTAAAAATACTTTAACTGTTAAGTTGGTTTTCCTAAGATGTTTACTGTATAAATGTGTTGAATGAATTTGTCAGCCGTTTCTACAGAAGAATGATTTTAAAAAGAAAGAACATCTCTGGCCTGATAGATTAAAAAAGAAAAAACACCTTGAAAAATTTATGGTTTGACCCCTCAGAAACCAATATGTGTAAGGGTGATAAACATTTATGACTGGCAGTTGTAAAGAACTTTTTTCATTTCTTTACATGTTATATAGGCTACATAGTATCAGTAGAAGTGGGTAGCTAAGAATGTTTTTGTAGCTATTAGATTTGTATTTGTGTGGGTGTGTTCATATTTAATTATTTAATTATGATAATAGGGATTAAGTGAATCCTTTGTGTCTGGCCTCATCTTACTAAATTCTCAAAAGGATCCTAGTAGCTACATGTTGTTACTCATTATAACAATTGTAAATATTGCACCCATTGTACAGAAAAGGCAAGAAAAGTGAAGAGTAGGTATGTGACTTGCTCAAGATCACACACAGAGAAGAGCACCTGGACCAGCCGTGGGCAAACCACGGCCCGTTCGGCTCTTTTATCCAGCCCGCGGAGCCGAAAGAGCGGAGGGTTCTCTTGCTCTCCCCTCCACTCCTTTACTTTGAATTTATATTAGTTCACACAAACACTCCATCCATGCTTTTGTTCCCGTCCTCCGGTCCAGTTTAAGAACCCATTGTGGCCCTCTAGTCAAAAAGTTTGCCCATCCCTGAGACATTAACCTCAGGTCTGTTGGTCTCAAACACATCTGCTCCTGATCATAATATTCTACTACCTTCATGCATATATGATATTCATATTTGTAACTACTTAAAATTTCACAATTGGCTGAAGATAGGGTAGTAAACAGATACCTTAATTTCCTTTCTAGTAACATTCTTTTTTAAATTTTATTTTTCAATTACAGTTTGCATTCAATATTTCTATTAGTTTTAGGTGTGCAGTATAGTGGTTAGATAATCATGCTTTTTACAAAGTGATCTCCCCAATATTTCAAATAACCACCTGGCACCTTACTTATTACAATATTACTGACTATATTCCCTATGCTGTAATTTACATCCCTGTGACTATTATTTAAAATAAATATATTTTTATTGATTTTAGAAAGGGAGGGAGAGAGATAGAAACATCAGTGATGAGAGAGAATCATTGATCGGCTGCCTCCTGCACGTCCCCTACTGGAGATTGAGCCTCAAATATGGGCATGTGCCCTGACTGGGTATCGAATCAGGACCTGTTTTATAGGTCGACCCTCAACCATTGAGCCACATGGGCCAGGCCCCATGACTATTTTGTAACTACCAATTTTTACTTCTTCTCAATCTCTTCACCTTTTTCACCCAGTCTCCAAACCTCCCTTCCATCTGGCAACCCTTAGTCTGTTCTCTGCATCTGAGTCAGTATTTATTTTGTTTTTTAGATTCCACATATAAGTGAAATCATATGGTATTTATTTTTCTCTGTCTGACTTATTTCACTGAGCACAATACCCTCTTGGTTCATCCGTGCTTTTGCGAATGGTAAGATTTCATTCTTTTTTTATGGTCAAGTAATAGTCCATTGTACATACAGTATGTACCTCAACTTTTTTATGCACTCCTCCATTATAGGGCTCTGGTAACATTATTTTTTAACATTTGAGAAAGATTAGAGGTTCATCAACCTTTTAAAGACTAACTTTTGAAATGCTACCACCCCTATGAATTACTCTCTTTCATGCCTCTTTTTCCAGTGGACATTTAGATGAACAATGGCCATGTGTTGTGTTTTTTTAAAACAGCCACTTTAAAAAAATTTATTTTAGAGAGAGAGGAAGGGGAGGGGAGAGAGAGAAAGAGAGAGAGGAAAAGAGAGAAAGAAAGAAAGTGGGAGAGAGAGAGACTTGTTTTTCCACTTATTGATGCACTCTTTTGTTGATTCTTTTTTTAATTATTTTTTATTTATTTCAGAGAGGAAGGAAGAGGGAGAGAGAGATAGAAACATCAATGATGAGAGAGTGTCATTGATTGGCTGCCTCCTGCATGTCCCCTACTGGGGATTGAGCGCGCAACCTGAGCACGTGCCCTTGACTGGAATGGAACTCAGGACTCTCCAGTCTGCAGTCCTATGCTCTATCATTTGAGCCAAACCGCCTAGGGCCATTGGTTGATTCTTGTATGTGCCTTGACCGGGGAATGAACTCACAACTGATGCTCTAACCAACTGAGCTACTTAGCCAGGGGCAATGGCCAAATTTCCACTGGGGTTTTAGAGTTCTATAGAATCCTTCAGTTAACAATTTTGCATTTTGGGAGGTGAGACTCAAACTAAGCCAACTAATATATGGTTGTCAACATTAATGTATAAGACTGCACTAGCAAGCTTTTGTGATCTTGCTTCCCAGCAACTGTCATCAGCCTGTCTCAAATAAATTCTTCTTCTTCTTTTTTTTTTTGGTTAATCCTCACCCGAGGAATATTTTTCCATGGATTTTTAGAGAGAGTGGAAGGGAGAGGAAGAGACACAAAGAGAGAAACATTGATGTGAGAGAGATACATTGATTGGTTGCCTTCCACATGCACCCTGACCAGGGGTTGAGCCTGCAACCTACATACGTGCCTTTGACTGGAATTGAACCTGGGACCCTTCAGTCCACAGGCCCAATGCTCTATCCACTGAGCCAAAGTGGTTAGGGTTCAAATGAATTCTTACAAAAATTTAAAAATAAAAAAGACTGCACTAGCTGAAATACAGTTGCAGAATTTTAGAGCAAGAAGATGATTAGCAATAATTTCTTTCCTTTTAGAGAGAAGTTATCTGAGATTAGGAGAGATTATGACTTGGTCCCTGTAGTGTAGCTAGTTAAGGAAGAGCAAAGGATTAGACCCTTGCTTTCCTGCCTTTGAATTCCAGTGTTCTTTTCACTCTGTAAGTGCTGCTCAAAGTTAAATGTTAATATGAAAAAAGAACCCATCCTGAGAAGTAGATCAGCATTAACTTAGCATTTTAATTTAAGCAAAAGATGAACATTTGAATTAAGAGTTTTTCCTCAGTAAATTATAAAGGAAGGTGTGTATATATATATATTGATTTCAGAGAGAAAGGGAGAGGGAGAGAGAGACAGAAACATCAGTGATGAGAGAGAATCACTGATCAGCTGTGGGGATCAAACCCACAAACCAGGCATGTGCCCCTGACCAGAATCAAACCACAGGCCGATGCTCTATCCACTGAGCCAAACTGGCCAGAGCTAACGGAAGGTATTTTGTTTTTGTTTTTTAAATCAAATAGTGTTTAATCAACAAATTTATTCAATGAGTACTTGTGGAATTCAGGAGTGAAATAGGCCCTCTCTCCGAGTGTTAGGGGAATAGCAGGGGATAAAAAAATTCTTAGTCCTAGCTGGTTTGGCTCAGTGGATAGAGCATTGGCCTGCAGACCAAAGAGTCCTGGGTTCGATTCCAGTCAAGGGCACATATCTAGGTTGCAGGCTCTTCCCTGGCCCTGGTTGGGGTGTGCAGGAGGCAACTAATCGATGTGTTTCTCTGATACCGTCTTTCTCTCTCTTGTCCACTCTCCCTAAAAATCAGTCGAAAAATATCCTCGGGCCCTAACCGGTTTGGCTCAGTGGATAGACTGAAAGGTCCCAGGTTCGATTCCGGTCAAGGGCATGTACCTTGGTTGCGGGCACATCCCAGTAGGGGGTGTGCAGGAAGCAGCTGATCGATGTTCCTCTCTCATCGATGTTTCTAACTCTTTATCCCTCTCCCTTCCTCTCTGTAAAAAATCAATAAAATATATTTAAAAAAAATAAAATACATTTTTTAAAAAAAAGAAAAATATCCTCGGGTGAGGATTAACAAACACACACACATGCTTTTATTTTAGTGGGAGGATATAGACAATAACGAATAATCAAATATACAATATACATATACTCTACATAAATGTCAAATGATAAGTGCGGTGGAGAAAAGTATAGCTGTTTTACAGTGAGTGTGGGTAGGAAAGGAAAGCCCAGGATGGCATTTGAGCAGAGACCTGAAGGAAGTGAGAGAGTGCCATATGGCTACTGGGGAAAGCTCCTTCCAGACAGGACAGCAAGCCAAGTCCCTGAGAGGGAAGCATCCTGAGCATCCTTAGCTTGGAGCTCTGAGCCCAGTAAGCAGAGGGAAGAGGATAGTGATAGGAGATGGGGGTATGGGTGATGCAGATAAGGTAGGGCCTTGTAGATAAGGACTTGGGCTTACTTCGTATGAATTAAGAGTGAGGCTTTTTCTTGGCCTTAAAAATAGTTATCTGTATTCAATTTTACATTGCTGGCAAAAGCAAAGAGCATGTAGGAAATTATTTTTAAGTGTTGAAATAAATATACATTTAAGAGAAATAAAAAAACAACAGTAGTCCTAACCGGTTTGGCTCAGTGGATAGAGCGTCGGCCTGCAGACTCAAGGGTCCCAGGTTCAGTTCTGGTCAGGGGCATGTACCTTGGTTGTGGGCACATCCCCGGTAGGGGGTGTTCAGGAGGCAGCTGATTGATGTTTCTCTCTCATCGATGTTTCTAACTCTCCCTCTTCCTTTCTCTCTGTAAAAAATCAATAAAATATATATTTTAAAAAAATAACAGTAGCTCAAAAATGCCCACTCAGATATTGAATTTTGCATTATATTTTATAGGACATTAGTCTTTTTTTAAATGAAGAATTTATAAGGGAAAAGCAACACAATAGCTCATTTGTGAAAGTTTCTGCTTTCTATCGCATTTTTCTTTACAAATTCCAGGTGGGGACAGGCATCATACATATGGATGTTGACAGAGATACTAATTGACTTGCTCAATGTGGCCAAGGTATTCTTTACCCCATAGTAAAAATTAGATTAATTTTGAACCCAGGCATTTTGGTTAGTGTTTCTCATTTTCCATTGTGTGTGTTTATAAGTACACCTTCCCCTGCCTCTGCCACACATACCATTAAAGGACTTGAACATGAATGTTCATGGCAGCTTTATTTCTGTTTGCCCAAAACTGTTCACCGAAAGGTGAGTGGATAAACAAGTGTGGTATATCCGTATGGTACCACTCAGCAATAAAAAGAAATGAACTGTTGATATTCACAACATAGATTTATGCTGAGTGCAAGAACCCAGTCAAACACCATAAGATTTCATGTATATGGAAATAATAGGAAATGCAAACTAATCGGTAGTGACAGAAAGCCGATCAGTGTTGACTGGAGATGGAGGCAGGCAGGAAGGGATCCTTGAAGGGATTGCAAAGGAGCATGAGGAGACTTTCAGGGTGACGGGTAGGTTTCCTATTTTGGTTGTGGTGATGGTTTCATGGTTCTATGGTTGTATGTTTCATGTGTCAAAATTTATCAAATTGTACACTTTATATGTTTGCCGTTTATTTTATGCCAGTTACACCTCAATAAACAAATAAACAAAACCCACACAGGCCTAGAATGCTTTCCTGATATTTAGGAAATGAAAAAAGGCTCAGCAGGGCTTTCTGTTTCTTTCTTGTTTGTTTGTTTGTTTTTTGTTGTTGTTTTTTGCCATGTCAGGAAGGGAGGTTTGGTTTTGGACCTGATCAACTGAAATAGTCAAGGCTTTGAATACTTAGGATATACTTAACTGAAATGTTTGAGACACTATTTAGATCTATAAATGTTGATCTGTTCTCTAGGAGGATACTACTAGCCTGTTTATCTTTGGTCAGAATTCTTTGGAAAGTGTTTGTGTACTTTTATTGAATTCTAAATTCTAGATTTAGAAATGTTAGTGAATAAATGAATAAACTACCTTTGTTCACCAGTAAATTGACCACCATGTAATTAATGAGCACTGGAAAAAGAGTTACTGAATCTTGGTGCAGTGTTCTGTGAGCTTGGGCAAATGGTTTGAAAGCTCTGAGGCTTGGCTGGCTAGATGTCAAGTTAGAATGAAGTATCTGAGGACTGTGGGAGGCAGTATTGTCGGGAGGTCAAAGTCAGGTTTAAAGAGCCAGATTGGGGTTGAAATTCTAGCTCTGCCCCTCACTAGCCGTGTGACTTTGGGCAAATTCCATACCTTTAGTAATCCTTGGTTTCTTTTTCCACTGCAGCTTCTTTGTCATAATTGTCACCATCTCTACCATGGCCATGACAACAGTGTCAGCATATTGTGTCCCAGACTCAGTGCTAAGCACTTCCCATGCATTAACTCATTTGGTCCTCACAAAAACTTTATGAGTATGAGGTTGATAGTATTGTTATCCTTATTTTACAAGTGAGGAAACTGTGGCACAGAAGTGGAGTAATTTGACAAAGGTCATACTCTTTAGTAGCAAAACTGAGACTGAAAGAGATCTGAGTCAGGGCCAGGGTGCAGGCTCTAAAACCATTGTGCTAGGCTGCCTCATCATCTGTAAGAGGTGGACAGTAATAGGGTTAATATAAGGGTTAGCTGTGGAGGAATGTGATTATGTATGCTCAGTGTGTGGACTCTCTATATGGTGCTCTGTTGCTGAAAGGTTAGTTTGTGCTTTTTCAGTCAGTGCTTATTGTATATGAAAGCAAACGATCCCATCAACAGCATTTTTTTCTCTCTAGTAGTGGGTAGTGGAGGTAGTGGTGTGTGTGTGTGTGTGTGTGTGTGTGTGTGTGTGTGTGTGTGTGTATGAAAGAGAAAGAGAGAGAGAGATCCTTCTGGAATTTGCTTTTCAATTTATTTGCAATATGGCTAGGTAGATAATAGATAGTCTTCACTTCACTTTTCCTCTAATTGTATGTCTAAGGTCTTGCTAAATAAATCAGTTTTGATTATTATCTGTCTTCTTGGCTTCCATATTGACTGTCACAAATAATACCTGTTGGCCAGGACTACTGGATAGATTGTCATCCACCTGTTCTTTCCCAAGTCATAAGGTGTTTGTGGTGATAATTACGGAAGGACTGTCAACATTCTTGAAAATGCCCTATGCTTTCTCCTCCCCGCTCCTCCCTCTTTCCATCTTGTTTTACAATGGTGGTTGTGGGTGAACACAAGGAGTGTGATCTGCTTTGCAAGATGTTTAGTTAATACTTGTAGACATGTAAATAACAGCAGGTGATCAATTATGGGACAAATGGATAGTTATTTCAGAAGGAGAGAAGACAGCAGAAATAGTAAAACTTTTACTTTGATCATACATTTTT
Source organism: Plecotus auritus (assembly GCF_963455305.1). Classification (NCBI taxonomy): domain Eukaryota; kingdom Metazoa; phylum Chordata; class Mammalia; order Chiroptera; family Vespertilionidae; genus Plecotus; species Plecotus auritus. The sequence continues at coordinate 11,192,560 of NC_137779.1, forward strand.
AACATACCTTATGTATCTATTACATTTTTAGAAACTAATACATGAATACATTCTTAAAAAATGGAAGCAACAGATGAAACTGAAGTTCCTTTTTGACTACCATCCCTATTCCTTGTCTCCATCTACTCCCCACCCAAGTTAAATCAGGGAGAAAATTGTTTGTATATTCTTCAAGACTATTTTTGAATATGTATGTTTATGTGTGTGAATATACAACACTTTGTGATGCTAGACCTGTCTTCCTGTAACTTGCTTCTTTAAAAAACTCAATGCTCTGTTTTGGTTTTTCTATGTCTTTATGTATAGATCTACCACCTTTTTTAAGTGTTGCACAAGACTCCAGAAATACCATAGTTTATTTAGCCATTGTTCTATTGATGGGCGTCTTGGTTTCCTGTTGCTGTGCTAACAAAGTATCAACAACTTAATGACTTAAAACAACACAAACTTATTCTTTTACATTTTTGGAGATCAGAAGTCAGAAATGATTCACATTATGTTCATGTGAAGTGTTGGCAGATCTGGTTCCTCCTGGAGACGCTAGGGGAAAATCTTTTCCCTTGCCTTTTCTCAGCTCTAGCGCCCTCCTGTATTCCTTGGCTTGTGGCTCTTTCCTCCATCTTCAAAATCCATCACCCTATTTTATGATCTGTCATCATTCCTTCTTCTCTGACTGACTCCTCTCACATCCTTTTCCCTAGGACCCTTGTGATTACATTCAGAGCCCAATAATCCAGCTTTCTCCATCTTGAGATCTTTAATCGCATCTGCAAAGTCTCCTTTGCCATCTACAGTCACATCCATGGGCTCCAGGGATTAGGACATCTTTCAGGAATTCTTCATACTGCCATAGCAAGTATTTTGGTTGGTTTCAGTTTTTCACTGTTAAAAATGGTCCTTTTGTGCATATTTTTGAATGCTTGTTTGTACACATATGGGAGTATTTCTCTAGAGTAGTCCCTGAGAAGTAGAATTATTGGGTCATGCATGGGTGACCATTTTAAATTTTAATAGATACTGCCCAGTTGCTCTCCAAATGACCATACCAGTTCATACTCCCAAGTAACATTGCTTGATAGGACTTCTTTTCCTCAAATCCCCATAGAGATGACTTTAGAATTCATGGATTTGCTTAAATTTCTCATTTGTTTAAGCCGATAGCTTGCACTTCAAAAATGAGTCCAGTAGGTGTAATTGGGCACCTGGAAATGCAGGCTGGCCAGCCGAAAGGAGCCAGAGTTTTCTGTTCCTACTGCCTAGCTGTTATCACATCCCTGCAGAGCACTTCTCTTGTGGTGTGATCTCCTTGGACTCCTGGCATATACTCATTTTGGTCAGTAATCCAGTTAATACAGACCATGTCCATATATAGACAGGAGAGAACAACAGCTTCTTATTCTGATAGTCTGGGTTTGCTGCCAGAGGCCCACAGAGCGAGGGAGCTGCCCACTCTGGGAAGAGATGCACTGGCCCCTAGAGTGTGTTCAGAGTGTACAGCAGTTGTTACACAGACTATTTCAACTCAAATCCTCTTAAATCTTCTCTTTTACATGCCAATATAAGGAGCAATTTTTTGGTTTTGACCTATATGAAAAATAACTGATATTAAATTGATTGTATTTTAATGCTATGCAAAACTTAAAAAAAAATAATTTAGCCCAGCCAGTGTGGCTCAGTGGTTGAACATCAGCCTGTGAATTAGGAGGAGGTCACAGTTGATTCCTGGTTGGGGCACATGACCAGGTTGTGGGCTCAATCTCCAGTATGAGCATGTAGGAGGTGGCCAATTAATGATTCTTTCTCATTATTGATGTTTCTCTATCTCTTCCTCTCTGAAACCAATAAAAATATATTTAGAAAAAAAGGACATTTTAAAAATAAAAAAATATATATTTTATATTTTATTGATTTTTTTACAGAGAGGAAGGGAGAGGGATAGAGAGTTAGAAACATCGATGAGAGAGAAACATTGATCAGCTGCCTCCTGCACACCCGCTGCTGGGGTTGTGCCCGCAACCAAGGTACATGCCCTTGACCGGAATCGAACCTGGGACCTTTCAGTCCACAGGCCGACGCTCTATCCACTGAGCCAAACCGGTTAGGGCTAAAAATAAAATATTTTTATTGATTTTTAGTGAGAGAGGAAGGGAGAGGGAGAGAGAGAGAAATAAACATCGATGGGTGAGCACAACATCGATTGAATCAGCTGCCTCTTGCACACCCCCGACCTGGGATCGAGCCTGGAACCCAGGCATTGACCCTGGATTCTGGGCATGTGCCCCCACTGGGAATCGAACCAGCAACCCTTCAGTACATAGGATGATGCCCAATCAACTGAACACTCTGGCCAGGGCTATGCAAAACTTTTTTGATTTTAAAGAAGTAATGCATGAATGTTGCAGAAAATAGAGAAAATACTTAAAAGAGTAAGAGGGAAAAGAAATATGCTTTTTAAAAAAATATACATTTTATTGATTTTTTACAGAGAGGAAGGAAGAGGGATAGATAGTTAGAAACATCGATGAGAGAGAAACATTGATCAGTTGCCTCCTGCACACTCCCTACTGGGGATGTGCCCACAACCAAGGTACATGCCCTTGACCGGAATCGAACCTGGGACCCTTGAGTCTGCAGGCTGACGCTCTATCCACTGAGCCAAACCGGTTAGAGCGAAAAGAAATATTCTTTGATTGCACTACGGTCACATCTGTAGGTTCCAGGGATTAGGACATCTTGGTTGGTTTCAGTTTTTCACTGTTAGAAATGATTCTTTAGTGCATATCATTGCATGCCTATTTGTGCATACATGGGCGGGGTTCTCTAGAGCAGTGGTCACCAATCAGTGGTTCGCAGACCACTGGTGGTTGGTGAGGTCCGAAAGGTTGGCAACCGCTGCTCTAGAGTAGTTCCTGAGAAGGAGAATTGTTGGGTCATGGGTGACCTTTTAAAATTTTTACTATACAAAACTTTATTTATTTATTTAAATATATTTTTATTGACTTTTTACAAAGAAGAAGGGAGAGGAATAGAGAGTTAGAAACATCAGTGAGAAACATCGATCAGCTGCCTCCTGCATGCCCCCTACTGGTGATGTGCCCGAAACCAAGGTACATGCCTGCCCTTGACTGGAATCAAACCCGAGACCCTTCAGTCCGCAGGCCGACGCTCTATCCACTAAGCCAACCCGACCAGGGCCAAAACAATTTTTTACTATATTAATTAGTTTTTACTATTTTTTTTTCTTTAAATTAAAAAGTGTTTTTATTGTGACAGTTGACATTCAGTATCTTATATAATAAAAGGCTAATATGCAAATAGTCCCCTCAACCAGGAGTTCAACTGGGAGTTCGACCAGGGGGTGGGGCCGGCCCGCCAACCACCCGAGGCCCCTCCCCATCTGCCCTGGCCCGATCTGCCCCCATCACCGGGGCGGACCCCACCCATGCATGAATTCATGCACTGGGCCTCTAGTTATTTTATATTAGTTTCAGGTTCTGTTTTCTTTATATATAATTGGGATTATATGCTTTTTGCAGTTTTGTATTCTTTAATCACTTATTGGAACCATTTTGTCAAATAACTTAAAAACATAATTTTTATGGTTGTATAGTAATTTATGGATATACTATAATTGTTTTGCTGCACATTACTGCCTTTTTTAAACATCTGTTTTAAAGATAACTTAAGCTTATAGGAGGCTAAAAGATTTTTAGCATTTAGAGTGTTATTTGTTTGATGAAGTTTGATAAATTATAAATTTGTAGTAATTATTAAAGTGTGTTTCTGCAACCCGGTACTATTGACAGTTTATAATTTAAAGGGATGTTTATAGTGCTAAATTATTTCTCTCCAGATTATGTAGAATATTTGTGTGGAGCTTTGAGTTTCTAAAGTGCTATTAAGCACAATTGTGGAATAATTAATGTTCCACAATGAGATACTTGGAGTACACACTTGAATCCCTAGTGTTTTTTGCTGAAACCTGAAGATGACTGAATTACTAGGTCATAGCACAGTGTATAGCAATGTTAGATTAACAGTAAGGAGATTCATCATTTGCAAATTGTTTTATGCAAATTATAGGTTTAGTAATGCTAATAACTACAGATGTAGCATTCAAATAGTGGTTTTACACCAACAAAATATTAACGTTTAGCTTGTACTAGTATTTGTAACGAATCTGATCCTGTTTGCTTTGTGCTCTGTAGTTTGCATTACTGATTTCAGAACAACAAAGTCTAATATAATAGATATAGCTATTCACAGAACAGACTGGAAAACCTGGATCTCCTATCTCTATTGATACGTTTGCTTTTCCTTACTGTTGAAATAAAATAATTAAGAATGTTAAAGGATACTCTGTGTCAATGCATTTTCATCAAAACAGTGGTACATAATAGAATTACCCTCTTTATTTCATGATACTGATTCCTTCCTGATCATTTAGGTGTGGGACAGCTGAAAGACATCAACTGGTTTATTTAATTTAGAAAGGAGCAAAATGGCCCTGCCTAGTGTAGCTCGGTTGATTGAGCATCATCCCATGCGCCAAAAGGTCAATGGTTCAATTCCCAGTCAGGGCACATGCCTAGGTTATAGGTTCAATCCCCGGGTCAGGAGGCATCTCATTGATGTTTCTCTCACATTGATGTTTTTCTCTCTCTCCCTCTCCCTCTCTAAAATAAATAAAAACATTTAAAAAATATATTTTTTATTGTTGATAGTATTACAAATATCTCCTGTTTTCCCCCTTTACCTTTCTCCTCCCAGCCCCTATCCATCCACCCAGGTCTTCAATGCCCTCCTGCCCATGTCCATGGTAAAAACATTAAAGAAAATGGGTAGAGAGGTAAAAATACATTTGGGGAACTTTGAAGAAAGCACTATTTTTAAAAATATTTTTATTGATTTCAGAGAGGAAGGAAGAGGGGGAGAGTGAGATAGAAACATCAATGATGAGAGAGAGTCATTGATTGGCTGGCTCCTGCACGACCCCACTGGGGATCAAGCACACAACCCAGGCATGTGCCCTTGACCGGAATCAAACCTGGGACCCTTCAGTCTGTAGGCCGATGCTCTATCCACTGAGCCAAACCAGTTAGGGCTAAGAAGAAAGCACTTTTTGGATGAGCTTATAATAAAGCAGCATTTCCTTTCCCTCAGAGGTTCTGAATCTGACTAAGGATCCATAGGCTCCCCAGATAGAATTCAGAGGGTGTGTGAACTTGGGTGAGATAATTAAATCTTTAATTAAACCAGCTTTTTTTATTCAAAAAGCACTGAGTTCCGCCCGACCTGTGTGGTTAGTGGTTGAGCTTTGACCTATGAACCAGGAGGTCACAGTTCGATTCCTGGTCAGGGCACTTGCCCAGGTTGTGGGCTTGGTCCCCAGTAGGGAGTGAGCAGGAGGCAGCCCATCAGTGATTCTCTCTCATCATTGATGTTTCTATCTTTCTCCCTCTCCCTTCCTCTCTGAAATCAATAAAAATATATTTTTAAAAAGACATTGAGTTCCTTTAGCCTGTTGTCACTACTAAGAACTTGGAGACTTTTAAAATTACTTGGGTAAACTAAATACAGCATGGCTACTCAAAGTGTGCTCCATATACCATAACTGTCTGTTGCCTGTAATGACAAGATAAGCACAGAAATGGAGAGTAGTAAGTATTTAGAAATTTCATCACAGTTGCTAGACTAATTTTATACCTGCTGAACTTAATTATAGAACTTTGGACTTACAGCTTGTGTCCCTTTTTCTTATTTATTTATTTTTTTAAAAAATATATTTTATTGATTTTTTACAGAGAGGAAGAGAGAGGGATAGAAAGCTAGAAACATCGATGAGAGAGAAACATCGATAAGCTGCCTCCTGCACACCCCCTACTGGGGATGTGCCCGCAACCAAGGTACATGCCCTTGACTGGAATCGAACCTGGGACCCTTCAGTCTGCAGGCTGACACTCTATCCACTGAGCCAAACTGGTTAGGGCTAAATATATTTTTATTGATATCAGAGAGAAAGGGAGAGGGAGAAAGAGATAGAAACATCAATGATGAGAGAGAATCATTGATTGGCTGCCTCCTGCACACACCCTACTGGGGATCGAGCCCGCAACCTGGGCATGTGCCCTTGACCGGAGTCAAACCAGGACCTTTGAGTCCACAGGCCAACGCTCTTTTCACCCAGTCAAACCGACTGGGACTTCACTTTATATTTGTAATAATTGATTTTCATTCTATTTTACAAAAGTTTTGTTCTCCAGTGGATCAGAAAGAAACTCAACTGGTTCTTCACCATAGATAGTTTGAGAAGCACTGATGCAAAATATCTAATACAGTGTTTGGCACATAGTAGGCTCTCAAAAACCAATAGCTTCCTTGTGTCTTAAAAGTCTACATTTATTTTGGATGGAGTAGCAGATGAATGAAACATTCTTTTCTAGAAATAAGATAATTGAAATTGGCATGCTGGTTTTTAAACACAAGTAGCTCAGTTTTTTTCCTAGCCTATGATTTAAAGAAAGATTCACATGTAGTAGACATGGGAGGCACATTTGTATTGATTTATGTAGCTACTTTATACCATTTAACATATTGCTAGACCCTCAGCTCAGCAAGGCTGAAGGAACTTAAAACTTCTTGGTAGTTAGCCATATCCATAAATATTTGAATATATCATAGCAGATTTTATATATTGTTTTATTGGCTAAGAGAAAGAAAAGATCTAGTGAGAAGCAATGGGACTTTTGTCAGTTTTATCACGCCATTCAGCTTTTGAAAAGTATAGGAATGATATTATTTAGCCTTCCCATTTTGATGCAATTTAGTGCACATGCAGTGACCCTTATAATTTTAGTGATCTTTGGCTATTCCTTGGAATTAGAGTCATCTTGTCTTGATTTTTTAAATTGAATCAAAATGTAGTTGAGTTTATGTATGATACAATACATATAGACAACCAAAAGCTGTTAGTTTACTGTGGTGTTTACAGGTTTGAGGGACATATTTTGCATACTAGTCAGGATCATGAAATGCCAACTCCCTATTTAAAGATAAAAAAATGTCAGTGACTGAGCCAAGTGACACAAATGTCACACCTTTCAACATTCTGTTTATAATCTAAGAATCTTTGAATCTTTAGAAATGAGATCTCTTGGACTTCTTAGGTCTCATTTTGGCACATTTAAAAAATTATCTGAATGTTGAGAAACCTGACTGCATAGCTTTTTTGTTGGCGATACCATCCATCTCTGTCATAACCATACACATAATGTAAGAGGAGAAATCTTTACTCACGTGATGAAATGGAGTGACACATTACATATTTTTTAAAATTCCGTTTGGAACATCCTTAATCTTATGCTTAGTTAAATATAGAATAAATATTTGTTCTGTAGGGCAGCGTTTCTCTTTGTTTTGGACCTTATTTTTATTTGTATAGGCTCACATTCTTTTTTTTTTTTTTTTTTTAAATATATTTTTTATTGATTTTTTACAGAGAGGAAGGGAGAGGGATAGAGAGCCAGAAACATCGATGAGAGAGAAACATCGATCAGCTGCCTCCTGCACACCTCCCACTGGGGATGTGCCTGCAACCAAGGTACATGCCCTTGACCGGAATCGAACCCGGGACCCTTCAGTCCGCAGGCCGACGCTCTATCCACTGAGCCAAACCGGTTTTGGCAAGGCTCACATTCTTAATATTTGCAGTGTTTGAAACTGAAGTAGGACTTGAAATAACCAGCAAATACCATGGTGGAGAGTAGTTTTGTAGTGATGACTCAAAATAATTTGAGATTTAGGTGTCGTTTCTGGTTTTAATAGGAGCATTTGAGTAACACTCTGGTGCCCCCCCCCCCCTTTCTGTCTCTTTTAGGAGCCAGACTAAAGAACAGAAAAAAGAACAACCATTATTAATCCTCTCTTGCACATATTACATTTTGGCAAATGTTGGCTGATGGGATTAAGATTATCCTTCACATTTAAAAAGTTATATTTCTGTAATATTATTAGCAAGCAGGTGGATCCTAGCGGGGGCAGGACATGGAGATGTAGTCTAAAGTTTAGAATTTATATTGGGATTTTGCTTTGAGACATGAGAGGATCTGGTTGTAGTTTCTTAAAATAACGCAGTTTATCTCTGTTCAGCAGTCATTGTTGAACCCCAAGGAAAAGCCACCTTTGGGGAAATATGAAAGACAAGAAACTGGCACTTTTTTAATGGCATAATAATGTTTTTCTGCGAGAGAGATGATAAAAACAGTCTGTAGGCAGGTTAATTTCAGAGCCTTTTCTCTCAGGTAGCATGGTTAGAGTTTAGGGAAATAGTACAAGTTTGACAAAATACCCATTTGCCTAGAAAGGTACCAGGTAAGAATTCCTCACCTGTTCTTAAATCGCCCCTTGACTGTCACGAAGCCGTGTGCTTGTTCTTGGAACTTTAGAGCTGTCGAAATAACTTTGCTAGAGAGATCAGCATAGTTTTAACCTGGGATTGGTGGCTATCTAGTCAGGTTCTTAGCTCTTAGGAAATCCTCCTATTAGTTCCCACGGAGTTGTCATTCTGTTTTGGTCTGGGCTAACGCAAGGACTTCATCCTTGTCACGGATGTTTGCTAAATGAAAACCATGGTGCTTCCAGCCTTTAACAACTGCCTGTCTTATAGAAATTCGGAGGTTTCCTTCATTGCAGACAAGGTCTTACTTATCGAGCAACACACCAGTTTCTGCTGTTGGGTTTTTGAGGATCAATTAAAGTTATGCTCTGTGAGTTTAAAACTCGGGTTGATAGCTGAAAAATTCCCCCTTTGCTTCCTGTATTTTCAAGTGCCTAAATAGAACCGATAAATTTTTTGTTACATGGCTATGCCATTTCCTGCCCAGCTCTGAGGCCTCTGGTCTTCCATTTGCTTCAGACAATCTTTTTCTAGGTTTTTGTTTCTTCATGAAATGAGTTTTCTTTATATAAGAGCTTTGCTTTTCCTTATTATGGTCTAAAAGCTTTTTTCAATGTTTTAGAGAATCCTTCAAAAGCAGAGTTGGTTTTTTTAAAATGAAAGAAAGCTCTATTTCTCTTCTTTATGATAGCATACTGATGTGATTCTAGTCAGAAGGTGCTTCATGTGCTTTTTCACATTATAGCTCAATTTCTTGTTCTCCAAAAGACAAACGGAGTTTCAGTCTCTGAGAAGGAAAAATCCAGTCATGGCCTCCTGGTTCATAGGTTGATGCTCAACCACTGGGCCACACTGGCCAGGCTTGTTTTGAGAATTTTATAAACCTGCTTCCAGGTAATGGAGGAAAGATGGGTGTTCTTGCTCTAAGTCAGTGGTCGGCAAACTCATTAGTCAACAGAGCCAAATATCAACAGTACAACGATTGAAATTTCTTTTGAGAGCCAAATTTTTTAAACTTAAACTTCTAACGCCACTTCTTCAAAATAGACTCGCCCAGGCCGTGGTATTTTGTGGAAGAGCCACACTCAAGGGGCCAAAGAGCCGCATGTGGCTTGCGAGCCGCAGTTTGCCGACCACAGCTCTAAGGCATAATTTGGCAGCTCAGAGATTTATGATGGTCCTTACTATTTCCTCTCATCCTTTCATCAGCTTCTCATTGTTATTCTAACATTTGAATGAATGCAAGTAAATAGAAACAAATCAAGAAGTAAAGTCCAGCCCTAACCGGTTTGGCTCAGTGGATAGAGCTTCGGCCTGCGGACTCAAGGGTCCCAGGTTCGATTCTGGTCAAGGGCATGTACCTTGGTTGCGGGCACATCCCCAGTAGGAGGTGTTCAGGAGGCAGCTGATCAATGTTTCTAACTCTCTATCCCTCTCCCTTCCTCTCTGTAAAAAATCAATAAAAATATATTTAAAAAAAAAAAAAAGAAGTAAAGTCCAGCTCAAAAATAGCTTTATCATTAAGTGCAGCTTCTGTTTGTATAGGAACTGTATAGTGCTATATTATCTAAAAAAAAAAAAAAATCCTCAGCAACTTCATGAAGTAAAATCTATCCCCCAAAAAACATAATTACAAGTTTTTACTTTTCTATGTAATGTAATATTCAGTGACAATAATTCACTCATATAACAGAGTAAGTTTTCTCCTTAGATTCTTCTGTTCCAGCCCTGCTAGTCTTAGGCTTTTTCATTACTTAGGAAGATGATAGTGAATAATATGTTTAAATAGTTAAACTCCTAGGCTAGCAAGGATTGTACCTAGTGGTCTTGTTTTGGGTTATTTTTTGTTTTTCCATGTTTTTACTTTTAAGGGACTTAATGTGACCCAAACTAAATAGATGTCTAATGTTTATTGATGATTTTCTTGTTCCCAAGTCATATTGAAACTATGGCATTTACTCCGAAATATTTAAAAAGTGAGGCATTCTGTAAATTAAAACAAAACAAAAAACTTCTAAATGGGAAAAATTCTCAATTTCCCCATAACTGCATGTGCATTTGAGGATGAGAGCTCCTCCTCCTTCTTACTACCCACAGTGTGGTATGTTTACTGAATATTTGTGTGTGTGTGTGTGTGTGTGTGTGTTTTAATATTTATTGATTTCAGAGAGGAAGGGAGAGGGAGAGAGAGATAGAAACATTAATGATGAGAGAGAATCATGGATTGGCTGCCTCCTGCATGCCTCCCCTACAGGGGACCAAGCCCGCAACCTGGGCATGTGCCCTTGACCAGAATTGAACCGGGACCCTGTGGTCTGCAGGCCAACGCTATGCACCGAACCAAACCAGCTAGGGCTGTTTACTGTATATTTGTAAATTGAATGAAAACCAGCATATTCGCGAGAATGGGCATGCTAGGCATGTACCTTCTTTATTCACATTTCTGAGAGGTATCTAGGTATGGGTCATTCTGTTTTTATTTTAAAGACTAGGAAATCAGAGGAACGAAAAGATTAGTGACTGACATAGCATGGAAATTTTTGTCTCTTAAACACATTGAGCAGTAGTTTATTTGTTAAGCTATGTTACTAAGTAGGTACATATGATGTCCTTGGTAATGAAACATTTCTTGCATTGCCACAATTTAAGTCAGGCAACATAAAGTAAAACTATGTAAAAATACTGTGATGATTTTCTGTGACTTATTAACGGGGGGTGGGTGGGCAGAGGGGTGTTGAAACAACTAAATACACTAAATTAGAACCTTTCACTTTTACCCTCTTGCCTGGAAATTAAATTTCTGTTTATTAAAGGAGGAGATTCATTGGAATCTGTCCAGCCACTATGAATGGTTTATAGACAGATCTAGAAATCTCAAGTTGTCTCTGTAGTCCTCTTTCCTAAAACACTCACCTAGGTTTTTACTATTAAAAGATGATTAAATTGGTTACCTAGAGAAGACCTTCGTGATGTTAAGCTGAATTCTGAGGGCCAGCTGTGCCCCCTTATCTGCGTCCTTGCAGACTCTGAACACACCCCACCTGGCATATTTGGCGAGAGGTGATAGTGTGTCGGAGCTGATGTTGAGCCCTGCCCCTTCAACTTCTGCTCTTACAGTAAGCTTATATTACTTAGAAGTGAGAGATTGGAATTCTATGTAAACACAAATAAAGCAAATCAGGGGCGGGGCGGGGGGAAGGAGGGAGGTGAGCAAGGGCTGCCTACTTGATGCATCTACACAGAAAGCTGGGTTCAAGATCGTTTAGATCTGCAAGAGAGAGAAAATAAGCCCTTACCCGAACTGAGCTGATGGCTAGACTGGGAAATGAAGTGGGTGATCAGTGAAGGTGATGACTTATCTGCCATTCATACCCAGTTGGATTTCTGTCACAGAAGTGAGCTCTTTCTTAGGGAAACTAAAAAGCCCTTAATGTAGATTGAACCACAACTTGGTATTTGGTTCTAGTATGACTAAGCTGCCATGCTAGCCAAGGGTTGATCCAGCCCTCACACAGAAAGATCTAATACCTGGGAGGATAAAGGGTGGTGTGACGTGTGGCCAAAAGCATTAGCATCATAAATCAGAGCAGACAGTACAGCATGTAGAGAATGAAATTGAGGGTGTGTCTTGCTGACAGCCTTAGCTTTTTATATTGGATTTTTTTTCTAATGAAATAAAGTCTTATTCACTTGAGGGTACACTAAAGATGTTTGCTTCTTTTGAAGCCTAGAAAAATGAATTCTTCCAAGAGCACTAAAGCATAAAGTTCATTAGATAGAAATGCACTGAGAGCCCTAGCTAGTTTGGCTCACTAGATAGAGTGTCCACCTGCGGACTGAAGGGTCTGGGTTCCATTCTGGTCAAGGGCACATGCCAGGATTGCAGCTCCATCCCGGGTGTGGGGTGTGCAGGAGGCAGCTGATCAATGAAAATTCTCTCTCTCATCAATGATGTTTCTAGCTCTCTCTCCCACTCCCTTCCTCTCTGAAATCAATAAAAATATATTAAAATATATATATACTGAGAGATTAGGAAGGACCTCTTTTACTTCATTGACTTCATATCCTTAATAAAGAAAAACCAAATAGGCACTTTAAACCTCTAAGAATGAGAAGTACTGCTCTCAAAATCAGTGAAATCAAAGCATGAAGTTATACAAAATAATATTTTTCCCTAATAGCATACACTATTTCTTCCAAAATGATTATTACTTTCTTCCTGTGAGAATGGCATGTTTATTTTGGGGTTTGAGTCTAAAAAAGATTTGACACCCAAATAAAAAGTGCTGTATTTTTATTACCATTAGCCTTTCCAAATTTTTTTTTCAGAAATACTAAAATTGTCCTGCTGGTTTGGCTCAGTGGATACAGCATTGGCCTGCAGACTGAAAGGTCCCAGATTCGAATGCCTGGGTTGTGGGCTCGATCCCCAGTGCGGGGAGTGCATGAGGCGCCGGTCGATGATTCTCTTTCATCATTGGTGTTTCTATCTCTCTCTCCCTCTCCCTTCCTCTTTGAAATCAATAAAAAAAAAATATATAAAATATTAAAATTATTCAAGGTATTCCCAACATACTCTATTGCTTTTCTAGAATAAATAGGCTTTTTTCATCAAATTCACTTTCCTCCTTTGCCCTCAGCCCTTGCCAAAGAAAAGTCCTTCTATACTTGTTCCCCCTTTTTTACTGCATAACACTCCAGGTACTGTTTCTAGGAAAAGATTAAGATGAATACTTATTTCCCGTTGACCACCATGTTTATACTACCACAGCTGAATTCTGGAACAGTTTCTTTTGCCATCTGTTCTCAGCATGGATAAGTTGAGATTCGTATAACCAGAGAGAAGTGAAATTAGATGTTTCCTTTGATTTCATCTTTCCCAAGAAGCATGGCTTATCTTTGCCAATTTGACTCTTCACTGGAGAATAACTTAACATGGAAATACCACTTCAACAGATTTATTTATTTTGGGATCTATTTAAAAAAATAATTATTTATTGTTGAAAGTATTACACATGTTTTTCCTTTTCTCCCATTGGCCCCCTCCAGCCCGTCCCTGCCCCCCACCTCCACCCCGGGCCTTCACCACCCTATTTTCTGGCCATGGGTTATGGATATATGCATATAAGGTCTTTGGTTGATTACCTCCTACCCACCTACCCTCCCCTACCTTCCCTCCATGATTCCACACTCTTTTCCATACTTCCATGTCTCTGGATCCACTCCGTTCATCAGTATATTTTTTTACTTAGATTCCACATAAAAGTGAGCTCAAGTGATACTTGTCTTTCTCTGACTGACTTATTTCACTTAGCATGATACTCTCTAGGTCCCTTAAAGGGTAAAAGATTCTTTTTTACTGCTGCATAGTATTCCACAGTGTAAATGTTCCACAGCTTTTTTATCCACTCATCTACGATGGGCACTTGGGCTGTTTTCAGATCTTAGCTATTATAAATTATGCTGCCATGAACATAGGGGTGCATACATTCTTTCTGATTGGTGTTTTTGGGTTTCTTAGGATATATTTCTAGAAGTGGGATCGCTGGGTCAAATGGAAGTTCCATATTTAATTTTTTGAGGAAACAACATACTGTTTCCATAATGGCTGCACCAGTCTGCATTCCCACCAGCAGCGCATGAGGATTCCCCTTTCTCCACATCCTCCCTAGCACTTGTCATTTGTTGATCTGTTGATGTTAGCCATTCTGACAGTGTGAGGTAATACCTCATTGTCGTTTTTTATTTGCATCTTTCTAATGATCAGTGACTCTGAGCATTTTTTTGTCTCTTGGCCATCTGTATGTCCATTTTGGAGAAGTGTCTATTTAGGTCCTTTGCCCATTTTTTAATTGGATTGTTTGTCTTCCTTTTGTTAAGTTGTGTGAGTTCCTTATATTTTTTGGATATTAACCCATTATCAGATGTATCATTGCCAAATATGTTCTCCCATACAGTGGGCTTTCTTGTTGTTTTGTTGATGGTTTCTTTTGCTGTGCAGAAGCTTTTTATTTTGATGTAGTTCCATTTGTTTATTTTCTCCTTAGTTTCCTTTGCCCTAGGACAGTGGTCGGCAAACTCATTCGTCAACAGAGCAGCAAACCGCGGCTTGCGAGCTGCAGTTTGCTGACCACTGCCTTAGGAGATGTATCCGTAAACATATTGCTATGAGAGATGTCTGAGATTTTGCTCCCTGTGGTTTCTTCTAGGATTTTTATGATTTCCCGTCTTACATTCGAGTCCTTTAGCCATTTTGAGTTTGTTTTTGTGTACGGTGTAAGTTGGTGATCTAGTTTCTTTCTTTTTTTTTTTTTTTGCATGTATCTGTCCAATTTTCCCAGAACCATTTATTAAAGAGGCTGTTTTGACTCTATTGTATGCTCTTGCCTTCTTTGTCAAATATTAATTGAGCATAATGGCTTTGGTAGATTTCTGGGGTCTCTGTTCTGTTCCATTTGTCTATATACCACTTCAACATATTTTTAAAATGTTGATTTGGGGGTATTTTCTTCTAGGTTTCTTTCTTTATAATTTTTAAGTACTAAATATAGTTTAATCATTTTCCCCACGATGTTATATCCGTTCTCCCACTCACACCCCACTTCCAATTCAAAGACAATTTGTGCTTATTGTACACAACTTAGAAAATAAAGATAAGAAAACAAGAGGATTATAATCAACTGTAATTTCTTTACGGTTAAGATTTTGAACCTGTTTCTCTTCTTTCCAAACCCCTCTTTCTATAAATGCACAGTATATACACACACCTGCATTTATGTATAAACCAACACATATGCACAATTTCAAAGATAGGATTATGCTCTACCTAATATTTTAGTGACTATAAGTTTTTGGTCCACAGTTTTGTGTGATACAACTTTCAGAATAATCATAAAGCCTATTTCCAGGACATCCTAGAGTCTACATAATGAAGCTTATTTTTCTGAACCATAAAATTGATTCGTTCTCTAACTCTTGCTTTAGAGGTTACTCTGAAAAATAGATTAATTATGCTCACCCAGATAAAATATATAGTCCAGTGACTTGAATAAAGTTTTTCCACCTGCAATTTGAATGCTTGGCCTTTAAAAACATTCAACCTTTATGTTCACTGGGCTTTACTTTTTAAAAAATATATATTTTATTGATTTTTTACAGAGAGGAAGGGAGAGGGATAGAGTGTTAGCAACATCGATGAGAAAGAAACATCGATCAGCTGCTTCCTGCACACCCCATCCTGGGGATGTGCCCGCAACCAAGGTACATGCCCTTGACCGGAATCGAACCTGGGACCCTTGAGTCCGCAGGCTGATGCTCTGTCCACTGAGCCAAACCAGTTAGGGCTGGACTTTACTTTTATATCTCCATGATCTGTCCAAGCTAATAAGTGAACTATTTTGCCCTAGCTGGTTTGGCTCAATGGATAGAGTGTCAGCCTGCGGATTGAAGGGTACTGGGATGAAGGATTCCGGTAGGGCACATGCTAGGGTTGCGGGCTCAATCCCCAGTAGGGGTTGTGCAGGAGGCAGACAATCAATGATTCACTCTCATCATTGATGTTTCTATCTCTCTCTTCCTCTCCCTTCCTCTTTGAAATCAATACAAATATATTTTTTTTAAAAAAAGAAGTGATCTATTTCTGCCCAGAGGATTATAATCAACTGGGACAGGGACCTGGCAGAACCACTTAGGTCGACAGCCTGAAAAAGCTCAAGCAGGGAGTTCTGTGTATTGTCCTGTTACACGTCATCCATTTAAATGGAATGTGTTTATAGTTCATATGGCAAACAATTGGCATGAGAGCAAACACAGCTTGGGCCAACATACTGTCCTTATGTTCTAAATCAGCAGTTCCTAACACCTGCCTCGGGGCCCCCTCTCCTTCTGCCCTGCACATTGCTGCATTGGGAGAGCACAGTGACTGGGGAGAGGTGCTGTTTCTCAGCTATGGTGGAACAGAAGGATGTTTGTGAATCATAGCTCCAAGTTCTGTCCATGAGGGGGCCAATATTATTCCTAATAGCTGATGGTTAGTGGTAGGTAACTGACGTGCAGGTAAATTCATTTTACATGATTTGTATTTAAATCACTAGGTTATTCCCAATACTGGAGTTTCATTTTTCAAAAGGAACTACTTCCGACGCTAACTAATTTTTCATCAGAGATTTTTTTTAGCTTTATTTGTGCACCAGAGGCCTGGTGCACAAATTCGTGCACCGGTGGGGTCCCTTGGCCTGGCCTGCGGGTTCGGGTGGGATCAGGTGGAAACCTGCTCTCCGACATCCCCCGAGAGGTCCTGGATTGCAAGAGGGCGCAGGCCAGGCCGAGGGACCCCACCGGTGCACGACCGGGGCAGGGAGGGACGCAGGAGGTTGGCCAGCCAGGGAGGGACTGCGGGAGGGCTCCAGGGCATGTCTGGCCTGTCTCACTCAGTCCCGATCATCTGGACTCCAGCAGCAAGCTAACCTACCGGTCGACTGTCTGCCCCCTGGTGGTCAGTGCGAGCGGTTGAGTGGCCTTAGCATATCATTAGCATATTACGCTTCATTTGGTTGAACAGCCAACTGGACACTTAGCATGTTAGGCTTTTATTATATAGGATAACTAGCAAGAGATTTTAAAATTCAACATTTGTCACCCCATGAAATATATAAATATATATTTTATGTAATAAATACATAGGTTTATGAAAAAATAAGATGTAAAAAATTTAGGTCCATAGGATTGCAAACTATCGTCAGAGGTCAAATTCAACCCACAGAGGTTTTGTTTGGCATGTAGAATTTCAAAAGTACTTGAATTTGAGTGCCTCTAGAAGGTACATGCATTTTCCAGTTTACTGTGGACCTCACTGTTTTTGTTTTTGGTGTATGTTTTTATTGATTTCAGAGAGGAAGAGAGAGGGAGAGAGAGAAACATCAATGATGATAGAGAATCATTGATCTGCTGCCTCTTGCACACCCCCTACTGGGAATCGAGCTTCAGCTCAAGCATGTGCCCTTGACTGGAATTGAACCACAACCCTTCAGCCCGCAGGCTGACACTATTCACTAAGCCAAACTGGCTGGGGCCCTCACAGTTTTCTGTATTTATGTGTATATGAAATACTAATCCAAATAATTGATAACCTGTTTCTCCTAGGAAAGCTCTTATTTAGGAATATGAAATTCCATGTCTCCTTTTCTCCTGATTTTAAAAATGAGAGCAACTGAGTGTGGCTGTCATTGAGCACATTCCCCTGCTCCCTTCTCCTTTCCCCAGACTCTGAATTCATGGTTGGGGAAAATAAGCTGCCAGTAACTCTCAGAGCAGTTATGGAGACTGTAGAAATTCAGGAGACATGGCAGCCTCAACACAAAAGCTTTAGCTCCTGCTTCATGGAGTGCTCATTTCTCTCTCTCTGGAAACCCAAGAGTCTCTTCAACCAATAGATTGTTTTGATTTTATTTTGTGTGTTTTTTGTTTTTGGAAAGTGTAGAACCTGTCATTTAAACGAGGGACAATTTATATTCAGTAATAGGTTTCATCCCAAACGAAATTTTGGGTGGCAGTGGAGAGAGGGTGGACAGGGTTTTCTAAGTCATATTTGATAAGAATCACTGGGCTATTACTTATACAGATTCCTACGCCCTCCGATGGAAGGTGTAGGGTATGGGGATATAGTATGTTTCTCTAACCAGTGTGTAAGGTGATTTTTAAAAAATATATTTTTATTGATTTCAGAGAGGAAGAGGGAGAGAGAGAGACAGAAACATCAATGATGAGAGAGAATCATTGATTGGCTGCCTCTTGCATACCCCACACTCACTGGGGTTCGAGCCCACAACCCAGGCATGTACCGTGACCTCCCGGTTTGTAGGTCATCACTCAACCACTGAGCCACACTGTCTGGGCCCTAAGGTGATTCTTAGCATGTGTGGGAAACACTGCTGGTGTGCTTCAGAATTGAGCTCTGAGTTTAGAGATTGCCTTTTAATCCTAGTTCACCGTTTACTAATTATGTGACCTTAGCCATTGGCTTAATTTTCTAAGCCAGCTGTTTTCTTATTGTAAAACTAGAGGCCTGTTGCACAAAATTCGTGCATGGGTAGGGTCCCTAGGCCTAGCCAGCGATCAGGGCTAATCTGCAGAGTGACCGGCGGGGTGATCAGGGGGCCCCTGCTGGCACCCGCCTTGGCTGGCCTGGCACTGCCCACTCGCTGGCCCTGCCCCTGCAACTGCCCCTGGTTGCCTCCCTCTGCAGGGCGACTGGCGGGGCGATTGGGGGGCCCCCCCACTGCCACCTGCTTTGGCTGGCCTGGGGCCTGTGGGCTGGGGGCAGCTCCTGCATTGAGCATCTGCCCCCTGGTGGTCAGTTCGCCTCATAGTGACCAGTCGTTCTGCCAGTCGTTCCGCCATTCAGTTGATTTGCATATTAGGCTTTTATTATATAGGATGAGCACAACACTGCTACTTACCTATCTTATGCTATGATTTTCCAGATAAGGAAAATGGAAATGGAAGCTTCAGCATAGCTTCTGGCACATAAACATTGTAAATGCAGCTCCCTCACTACCAGGCTTCCTGTGTGCTCTAGAGCCTATAGGAAAGACTATTTGCTTTCTAGTCTTTCTAAAATAACTTCTTACAAAAGTTGTACATGTTCTCTGGAGAAAATTAAAAGAAAAATATAAATTATTTGTACTTTTTTCATGAAATTACTTCCACTTTCTGTAGATAAATGTTATAATGTGATTAATATATAGTCAGTAATTTTCTTTTGTAAAATACTTAATTGTCCTCAAATTGCTTATTTTGCTATTTATCTTTGTGTTTATTATATTTTTAAGGTTTGCTTTTATTGCTTGATTTGTTTTTGTTTGTGCTTATAGATAAGGTGTAGAGGCTTGCTTATTGTTTTTGTGTTGTTCTTGATTTTTTTCTTGATACAAAACTTTTGTATGCAGTAGGGAAATCTCGAGACCGTTCAGAGATCTACTGCCAGATTTGTTTCCAGTCTCCTGTGCTTTCTATTAGCACCTGTGTGCCTCTGCTATTTTCAGCTTTTTAGAGTTTAGCTAGTTTTGGAATTTGTTTTTTGGACAGAGGTATTTTTTTAAATTGTGAGACAGGACCTATAGCTAAGCAGTGAATGCTATATTTTTCAGATATCGAAGGTGAAGCTATAGGTTATGAGCCAGTTTAGGTTTCTAATGTTTAAATGAGAGGGAAACAAATGGATGAGTAAAACTTTAGGGTTGATAGTCACGTGTAATTACTTTGGGTGAGCAATATTTGACATGTGTTAATTTCATCAGAAAGTTTTGCCTTTTGATATAAACCCATTTTAGCCAGTAATTTCTGGATTTGTCCCTGATTTCTAAGGTGTGAGTTGAATATCTAAATATTTAATGTGGTTAAGCTTTATGTTACCTTCTTTTTAGTGATTTATTGTTGCACTCCTTGTTCCCAGTCTCCAACGGTATATTAAATCTTAGCTAGTGTGGCGAGCCGGCACAGCCATGGCATACTCAGCCCCACTCAGCCTTATGTGCCGTACCAGCTCAGCCAGGTTCGGTGAGCCTGAGTGGGGGCAGTGAAGGATTGAGAAAAGACAGACAAGAGAATAAAAGCTGGGTGTGGGTGGGTCGCTTTCCTCTCTGATGGAGTGCTAGCGACAGAGCCACGGCCTGTAAGTCGTCTCTTTATTTCATAGCCAGATTCCACGAGGCAAAGTAAGGGCTTGGTTTCAACGTTCTCCTGGGTTTCAAAGCTACTCAATTACATGCACCTGAATTCTGTCAAGCCCACATCACTCAGCCACATGGGGCCACGTGTTCAGACCATAGGTTCAAGCTTACAACTACAGCTGTTGGCTATAATTGTGCTGGGAGGGCTCTGCCCTCCAAGCTGGGACTTGCATGTGGCAATGAAGGACTGTGCCCTCTTATTAGTCCGAGGCTTGAACCTGTCCAAATACTGTAGCCGCTCCCCACAAGCTAGAAAAGGTACATTTAATTTTAGCTAGTTGGTTAGTTTTTCTGAACATTCGTTCTTTGCAGACTGAGGAAGACAGATGGATTTGAATTCTAAAGTGGAATCTTGATTAAGTAGAAGAAATAACCGGTAAAGTGATAGATGAGGTTTCCAGGCAGTTTTAATTAGTCAGGCACAGCTGTGAGTGGGAATTGATGAGAAAGGCAAGATTCAGTGGCATGAAAGATGCAGCATTTCTCATGTTTCTTAGATGTGGTTAGGGGTCAGCCATGGTGATCGGTAATTTTTATTGAATAGTCACTGGGTGCATATTCATGTCCAGCCAAACAGTTACCAGCCGTGGGTTTAGAACTCATGCACCGATCTTATCATCAGTGTATGAAAGATACTGACTTCAGCTTTCTTGTTCATGTTGTCTAGAAGGTGAGGTTGGGAGTCTCAGGCAGAAGTTGTGCTGATCTGGGGGTGCATTAGGATTTGGTGCCTCATTGTGCCTCTTGCATTCTGTTGTTCTGTTTCTTTGGGGGGCATGCAAGTGCACTCCTGGGTAGCGTTTTTAGTCATTCACTCATTCAATAAATATTTATTGAGCATCTATTTTGTGCCAGGTTTTCTGATGCTTGGGATATCTTAGGGGGAAAATTGACAAAGTTGTAAGCTATATTGCTAGAATTTGAAATAAATTTGAATTTGAAAAAGATTTTTTTCAAGTAATATTAACTGAAGTGATGAGTGCTCACTACATGCCAGGTGCTGTGCTCTGTGTCTTTTTTTTTTTTTAATATATTTTATTGATATTTCACAGAGAGGAAGGGAGAGGAACAGAGAGTGAGAAACATCGATGAGAGAGAAACATAGATCAGCTGCCTCCTGCACACCTCCTACTGTGGATGTGCCCGCAACCAAGGTACGTGCCCCTGACTGGAATCGAACCTGGGACCCTTCAGTCCACAGGCCGATGCTCTATCCACCGAGCCAAACCAGTTTTGGCTGTGCTCTGTGTCTTATTTCAGGAGAAACAAATCAAAGCATACTGAGATTTTCAGTGCAGAAGATGTAAAGATGAATGAATCAAAGTCTGCACCTTTGAGGAGTTTACAATCTATCAGAAGCCTTCTTTCACATAATACTTATCCATAAAACTTGTATTCTAGCCCTAGCCGGTTTGGCTCAGTGGATAGAGCATCGGCCTGTGGACCAAAGAAGCCTGGGTTCGATTAAGGTCAAGGGCACGTGCCTCGGTTGCAGGCTCCTCCCTGACCCGGGCCCTGGTTGGGGCTCGTGCAGGAGGCAACCAATTGATGTGTTTCTCTCACACTGATATTTCTCTCTGTCTTTTCCTCTCTCTTCCACTCAGTGGAAAAATATCCCCGTGTGAGGATTAAAAAAAAGAAAAAAACCTTATATTTTAATTGAGAATATGATTAGACTCCCTTCTGTGCACAATTCTAAGGATCAACAAACTTTACAAACTAGGGCTCTCTCTATCCTATGGGAGATTGGGTCACCACAATTAATGTCAGATGGGCTTCCTGAATGCTCTCAATCAAGTGGGTACACAGAACAGTTTTCTCAATATCAGCCGGATGATTTATGTTGTGAGGGCTTCCTGTGCATTGAGGATGTTCCGTAGCATCCCTGACCTTTAAGAGTAGCACCTCTATACTTGTGACAACCAAATGTTATATCCTCTGGGAGGCAGTCTTTGTCCACCCTCCTACTCCTGCCACCTTTTAAGAGTCTCTACCGTCCTAGACATTAGTCTCCCTAGACAACCAACAGCTCCTTCCAGAGGCAGATGCAACTATAGCATCATTGAGAGCTAAGCTTGTGCATCAGCTCATGCTGTTCCTAAAAATAAGAAGCCCTTGAGCTATGGATACCTTATACTGGTAATACTTTCATTTTACAGTGATGCCATCTCTAGAGAAACCACTAAGTGCTAGTCAACACTGGATATAATTATCTTGGTCTGCTTTATAGGGCTGGAATAATAATAGGAATTACAACATTTTTTACTAATATATAATATATATTCAAACATATATATGTAAGGTATATATATCTTTTGGGAAGAACTTTTGAATATATATTCCCCAAAAATGTATACACACACTTTGAATAATTATAAAGTAATTGTTTATTAAAATACATTTCATTTTCAAAATTGAGCTATCAGCTGATAAAGTGTGTATACATTTTGGGGGACACCCTGTATATATATTCTGTGATCCCATCACCCAGTTAAGAAATAAATGGATTCTTAACTAGTACCTTTAAAGCCCTGTGTGTTCTATAATTTAACCATCCTTTCCATGTAAGAAACCACTATCCTGAATTTTGTTTTTCTTTTCTTCGTTGTTTTTTAAAAAAATATTTTTATTGTTTTTAGACAGAAAGGGAGAGGGAGAGAGAAATAGAAACATCAATGATGAGAGAGAATCATTGATTGGCTGCCTCCTGCATGCCCCACACTGGGGATCGAGCCCACAACCCAGGCTTGTGCCCTGACCAGGAATCAAACCATGACCTCCTGGTTCATAGTTTGATGCTCAACCACTGAGTCAAGCCAGCCAGGCATCAAGAATCTTTACTTTTTTTTAAAAGTAAATACATCCAGGAATTCTGATAAATACTGAATTTTCATCAAAGTTCCCTATTGTGCTGTGCATCCCAGTAACGTCCTATTTTTGCTTCTTGAGCAATAATGTCATCCTTTTCCCCGTAGCAGCCCTTCAGTCTTACGAAGGCACTCATCTCTTTTCTAGGCCACACATCCTCAGTTTCTTAACCGTTTCTAATGTGACACGATTACCAGGTTAGTCAAATCATCCTCTCCTGGACACACTCGAGTCTCTTAATGACATCTTAAAATGAGGTACTCTGGACTGAACAGGATATTCCAGTTATAGTTTGACCATTGCAGAATATAAATGGGATTATTACCTCCCTTGCTACAGACAATGGAATTCTACTAATGCATTTTAAGATTGCATTAGCATTGTTTTAAACAGTGTTGGCTCAAAAGAAGCACGTGTTAAATTCAAATCTCCTTTACCGCACCCCCAGCCCTTCAGCTTTCATCTAGTCAAGTCTTCCTTCTTGTAGGGTTATCCAGAAAAATTCCTTTCTTGGTGGTAATCGCTCTAAAATAAGGAAGTATCTGTAATGTTCTAACAATCGTTTAGCGGTTTCCACTTTTTCAGAGCAATCCTTGTACATCATTTCCTTTGATCTTAACAGTGATGTAAAATAGAAACAGGTGTTACCTGTTTTACAGATGTAGAAATACAGACTGAGAAGATTTAAGTAAAATGACTGCGGGAAACAGTTATTTGCAGAGGCTGGGCTTCACCTAGTCCCCCTAACTCAGTGGTCGCCAAACTCATTAGTCAACAGAGCCAAGTATAACGATTGAAATTTCTTTTGAGAGCCGAAAACCGACTTCTGCTCATGGGCCATGAAGTTTCAACCGCACTGTACATGCGCACCTGCACGTGGTATTTTGTGGAAGAGCCACACTCAAGGGGCCAAAGAGCCGCATGTGGCTCTCGAGCCGCAGTTTGCTGACCACTTCCCTAACTCAGTGGTTTGCAATCTTGGCTGCACACTGCTTTCACCTCTGGAGTTAAAAAAAGAAAGAAAGGGCTGAAACCGGTTTGGCTCAGTGGATAGAGCGTCGGCCTGCGGACTGAAAGGTCCCGGGTTCGATTCCGGTCAAGGGCATGTACCTTGGTTGCGGGCACATCCTCAGTGGAAGGTGTGCAGGAGGCAGCTGATCGATGTTTCTCTCTCATCGATGTTTCTAGCTCTCTATCCCTCTCCCTTCCTCTCTGTGAAATATCAATAAAATATATTAAAAAAAAAAGAAAGAAAGAAAGAAAGGAGGGAGGGAGGGGAGGAGGGAGGAAAAGCCTAGGTCCTCTCCCCAGATAATCAGACTAGGATGGGGCCCACTCATTAGTACTGTTTGTTGTTTTTTATTACAATTGACATACAGTATTACATTAATTTCAGGTATACAACATAGTGATTAAACATTTATAGACCTTATGAAGGCTCATCCTGAGAAGCCCAGTACCCATTTGACAGCATACATAGTTATTACTATATCATTGAACTATATTCCCTGTGCTGTATGTTACATCCCCATGACTGTTTTTATAACAGGCGATTTGTACTTCTTAAACCCTTCCTCTGTTTCACTCATCCGCCCAGCCCCGTTAGAATTATGAAAAAGCTCTCAAAGCAATTCTAATATTCAGCCAGGCTGAGGACCACTGCCCTAACTCATATTCTGGTGTCCCCTTCTTCTAGCGCATGTGTTTTCTTCATCGAATTAAAAGGCTCTTGTGTGGAAGAGAATAGTATTTTTCCGTTGCTCCAGAATGCAGAAGTATAATCAATCCAAGTGAGGAGTGTTATTCAGATATACAGTGGGAACCAGCTGTATGTCCTAAGATAATTATTCTTGGAATTTATGTATCTTCTCATTAATTTATCAAATGTTTATGTGGCCAGACGCAGTGCTAAGCTCTGCTGATACAAATATGAATAAGATATGGTTTTCCCCTTTCAGTACTCACAGTTAAAAGAGGGGTGCACACTGTAAATAAACACAATTATAGTAGAGTGTGGTGTTACACATATTGGACTTGTATAATTTCTTTACTTTTTTACATTTTTATTTAAAAACTGTCAACAGTGATTTTTTCTTACTAAAACATGTTTATGCTAAGTATTTGAATATATCACACCATGGTAGTCTTTATGTTGTGATGTAATTCAAGTAATTAACAGATAAAGTTGGTTTTGGAAATACCTTTTTTCTTTAAACACTCCAAGTAACATTTATAATAGTATTAAAACCATTTTGAGGAGTTTATTCTTCATCTTTTTCCAAATTTTATTCTGTTGATTATAAACATAGGAAGATGATCTGTATTGGTTCTGCCATGAATTATATTGGTGAAAAAATGACTTGATAACATGAAAAGATTTTGATGCCCTGGATCAACTTTCAATTTTGAACATTACTCCCTACATCTCCTTAATGTACATCCTTTATTAAAAACAGCAGACATTTTTTTCACATAGTTTGTTGCTGATATGCTGATAGAGGTATGTGCTAGATACTATGGAAACATGGAGAAGCTAATTCTGGAAAGGGAAAGAGGGAGAAAGAAGAAATCAGTTTCTCAAAGTAGGTGGCAGAGCTGCATTTTGAAAGATAGGTTGGATTTTAGACTGACAAAAGATGAAAGTTGGGAAAAGGCCAGGACAAGATGGAACTTTCATGCAAAAGTTTGAATGGTGACTTCTTATATGTTGAATCCTTACAGTTGTAACAATCCTGCTATCAATAGCAGTTATAGAAAGGTCTGGGAAAAATCACCATTTCTTGGAGAAAGTTTGTCAGAGCTGAGCCAAATAATCTGTAACAAATCAGGGTCTATTTCTAGTTTTGGCATCAAGCTATGGGCTTAAATTTATGAATTAAAGTGTGAAACTTAATCCTGGTTATCAGTTAAGTTAAAGACCCTTTTTAAAAAGTTGTTGAAAGAGAATGTGAATGAACATATATTTCCAAGCTTGGATAAAGTCATGTAACTTCAGGGTCTAATTTAATGGATAAGGGATCCACTCTTGATATAGGCTTTCATATCAGAGATGGAATTTCATCTCATTTTACTTGGTTCACATGAGAACTTTCTGATCTTCTTTGAATTACCATATGCAATTCAATTTGGCCATGATTGCCATCTATATAATGTGAAAAATGGTAGGAAAATCTGTAACAGGGTTTAAAAATTCACTCCAACATTTGAAAATGAAATGTATTTTAATAAACTTTATTTAAAAGTTTTGTTTTGAGGTTGCAAGTCTGGCCAGTTGGTCTGCTTTGAAATAATCCAGGTGTAAAAGCCTTTTATGCTGACAGGTTCATATAATGAATTGAATGGGTTAATGTACCATACTAGGTAGTTTAGTAATATAATTCATCTATTTGGAGCCTGAGTGATCCTGAGATTTATTTAATATATTTTTATTGATTTTAGAGAGGAAGAAAGAGATAGAAACATCAATGATGAGAGAGAATCATTGATTGGCTGCCTCCTATATGCCCCCTACTGGGAATCGAGCCTGCAACCCGGGCATGTGCCCCTGGCTGGAATCGAACCTGGGACCCTTCAGTCCACAGGCCAATGCTCTATCCACCAAGCCAGACTGGCTAGGGCCTGAGTTTTATTTTTTATTATTTTTATTTTTTAAAAAAAATATATTTTATTGATATTTTACAGAGAGGAAGGGAGAGGGATAGAGAGCTAGAAACATCGATGAGAGAGAAACATCGATCAGCTGCCTCCTGCACACCTCCCACTGGGGATGTGCCCGCAACCCAGGTACATGCCCTTGACCGGAATCGAACCCGGGACCCTTCAGTCCGCAGGCCGACGCTCTATCCACTGAGCCAAACCGGTTTTGGCGAGGGCCTGAGTTTTAAATACAATTTACTCTTGGAGAGTGAGAGGTTTTATTGTTCATTGATAGTTCCCACCATCTATGGTGGTCTTACCCATCCCACCCACTACCCAGCCTTTCTTCCTAATCAGGAATATAATCAATCCTATGTTGAGATAAACTGCTTCCAAAGTACAACAGATGGAACTAAGAAGTGATTTAAGAGCCCTAGCTGGTTTGTCACAGTGGATAGGGTGTCAGCCTGCTGACGGAAGGGTCCCAGGTTTGATTCCAGTCAAGGGCACATGGCTGGGTTTCGGGCTCGATCCCCAGTAGGGGACATACAGGAGGCAGTTGATCAGTGATTCTCTCTCATCATTGATGTTTCTGACTCTTTTCCTTCCTCTCTGAAATCAGTAAAAAATATGTATTTTTAAAAAGTGATTAAGTACCATTTTCTTCGGTACTTGTGATTATACTTTGTCAGATATGTCCCCCAAACTGTAAATATATCTATTGTAGCACTATCTGATTACCAGTTATTTAAAGACTAGTGGCCCAGTGCATGAAATTCGTACATGGGGGGGGGTGTCCCTTAGCCCGCCCGGCACCCTCTCCAATCTAGGACCCCTTGGGGGTTGTCTAACTGCCGGTTTAGGCCTGATCCCTGTGCAATCTGGGACCTCTGGCTCCTAACCGCCCCCAACTGCTCCCCCCATCCCTGCTGGCCTACTCACTCCCAACTGCCCCCCCTCCTGCCAGCCTGCTCGCCCCCAACTGCCCTCCCCTCCTGGCCTGATCGCCCCTAACCTCCTCGGCCCCACCACCATGGCTTTGTCCTGAAGGTCTTCGGCCTAATTAGCATATTACCCTTTTATTAGTATAGATAGTATTTGCTTGTGAAAAACATCAGCTTGTTATGACTGCCTTTTAAAAAAATTGATTTGGGAAAGAAGAAAGAGAAACATCAATTTGTTGTTCCACTTATTTATGCATTTATTGGTTGATTCTTATATGTGCCCTGACCGGGGAATTAAACCTGCAACCTGGGTATTATGGGACGATGCTCTAAACCAGTGGTCAGCAAACTCATTAGTCAACAGAGCGGCAAACCGTGGCTCTAAATTACAGAGCTACCCAGCCAGGCGTGGGCCATGACTGCTTTTTTAAAAATATAAACTATTTAACGTATCACTATCGTTTCTTTTTTTTTTTTTTAAATAGGGACCCCCACTCCCATGATTCTATTACCATAATTACCAGTGACATTTCAAACTTGAACAAGCATGTTTTACATAGTCCTATTATAGGGTATATACAGTTTTATACTGCTTTTTGTTGCTGTATGGCTAAGATTTTTCATTATTGCATAATATTCCATTGTGATGCATTATAATTTAATCAAACACTTCTCTTTTGGACATTGAGATGGCTTCTACTTTTTCCACTATAATAAGACCCAATGAACATCTTTGTACATTTTTTATTTCTGTAACATTTCTTCAGGGTAAATTTTTAGAAATTGGATTACTTTCTATTTCTCCCAGAAGTAGGCTTAATATATCTTTTAGCTTTTTACTTACCCTTTTTGGGGAATTTTATCTCTGCTCTTCTATATCTCAGATTTGGCTGGCAAAGAATATTTTGCCTACCTTTTATTAGCTCTCCAGATGATTGTTGTTGTTTTAGCTTAAAAACACATGTCACGTATGATAAAATTACAGTGAGGGTATGAGTTACTTTGAAAGTTATTCCCTTAATTGAGGTGACTTGAGCATTATCTCCAAAGTACAGTTAGTGACCCTTCCTTCTGATTAAGGGTGACAGGGATCTTCCCTTTTTCTTAAAGAACTCTTCTCTCTTTTAAAGAAAAGAATATTAATTTTCTAATGACATTTTGGTATTTTATCTTCTTGGCGAAGAGCTGTTACTGAGGGCGGTGGTTTTATATGAGAACAAATCATTTAATATTCATAAGGACCAGAATAGATCCTCCAGACTGACTTACTAAAACCCTAAGGTATGATATCTTTATAAAATGATTTTAGGCCATGACCTTCAAACTTTAGAAATTCTTAAAAAATGGCAGCATAGCGGACAGTTCTTAGTGTTCTAAAAGGGCCATTGAAATGCTGAGAAGTCTAATGGATTTCTGAAAGCAGTGTGTGTGTGTTAGGTACTGCTAAATCAATACACATAACAGTCACTTAAGTGTGTATATTATATAATATTTGGTTAATTATATTATAACTCATATTGTTTCAGAATGTCTTTCAAGTGGAATGCTAAAAATAAGCTGAAGTACTTATAAAAATAGAACCATCAGAAAAATGCAGAAGTATATTATATAGTTTTTTTCAGTTACTCTTAATATTTGAAGTTAGCCATGGACTCTGTCATACACATTATTTTATGAACAAGGAAATACCACATTTCAGAAGCTCTTATGTTTGAGATTGATAAAAAAAGAATAGCTGGGTTTAATGTTACCAAGTTGTTCTTTGATTCTTTTTATTTGTTATTTATTTTTAATTTTTAAAAATGTTTTCATTTGTCTCCTTTTAATCTTTTTTCTTATGAAATTTGGATCATATGTTTTATCTGTTGTCATATAATATCATATAGTTAATTATCCTTTGTAATGTTGCATGTGGCTATTAGTATTCCACCCGTGTTATATTTTAAATGTTCTCCTATTATAATTTGTTAGAAGTAATGCTACAGTGAACATTCTTGCATTTTATTTTTCTTTAAATGTATCTTTGTGAGATGTTTCTAGGAGTAATGTTACTTACCAAAATACAAGAATATTCTCTCAGACTTAAGAAATTTGCCAAGATTATTATTTTATTTAGTTGCTGTGTATTTTTAAATGTGCTTCGATTCTTGAGTCTAATAAAAGCCTGTATTGCATTTTTTAGTAGTTGCTTCATATAACGTAAGTAGAATGTCAGTGTACCTTAAGTAAAAATATATATGGAGCACATGAATTTTATATCAAAGAGTTGTATTGTATGAAAATCACATAACCAATGTTGGAAAGTTTTTTAAAAAATGCAACTTTTTTTTTGCTTAGATGTTCATAACTGGGAAGGTAATACAATTTAAAGTTGTGATTTTTTTTTTTTACATCATTCAATCTTTGGTTGTTGATCATCATGGTGGAAGCTGATTGCTGATTTTTTGAAAAAAGAAAAAAGGGCCCAGCCGGTGTAGCTCAGTGGATTGAGTGTTAACCTTGGATCGATTCCAGGTCAGGGCACATGCCTGGGTTGTGGGCTTGATCCCCAGTGTGGGGTGTGCAGGAGGCATCCGATCAATGGTTCTCTCTCATCATTGATGTTTCTATCTCTCTCTCCCTCTCACTTCCTCCCTGAAATCAATAAAAATATATTTTTTTTTAAAAAAAAGGAAAAAAGGGCATTCTAATTTCCTTGGATATGAAACAGCTTTAAGGTATATGATTGCCCTTGAAAAGTGATAATTTTTTAAGGAACTTGTGTTATTTTATCAATTGCCAGGTGAAAAATAACCAAAAGGGTAATTTGTATTTGATGAATCTCGATAAAAGGTAGGGAAATCGTTTTGTATGACTTGATGGTAAAGAACATTTAATCATTATTTGCATGGCTCTAGCTGGGTGGTTGGGTGTCATCCGTACAGTAAGGTTGCAGGTTCCATTCCTGGTCAGGGCACATATGGGAGGCAACCAATCCATAGATGAAAGCAACAGTGAAAGCAGTACATAACTTTTTCTCTATTGTTTCTTTTTTTAGATTTTAACATTTGAGACCAAGAACCCGATGGAATTAGCAGAACGTTTGCGCTCTGTCTGTGGGAATCAGAGTAATGCCTATGCCCGCCTGCTGGAATACCGCCTGAATGCCTTGCGAGGACTGTGGAATGCCCAGCGCCAGCTGGCCTTGGAAGAACAG
Organism: Plecotus auritus; assembly: GCF_963455305.1. Classification (NCBI taxonomy): domain Eukaryota; kingdom Metazoa; phylum Chordata; class Mammalia; order Chiroptera; family Vespertilionidae; genus Plecotus; species Plecotus auritus. Next base: position 11,223,328 of record NC_137779.1, read on the forward strand.
CATGAAAGGGAAAGTTCGGGTGATGAAGAAACGTTGGCCCTGCTCAAACGCCAGGGCTTGTTGCAGCAACCCGAGCAAGCTCCCTTCACATCCCGGATGGGGCTCCTGCTGGTCTTCCCCCTTATTCAGTCCCAGAGTAGAACAGACCCCTCTCTCTGTAACATTACTGCTGAGGTGCTATTGAACTGCCTTCGCGACTGCCAGCCTTTGAGCTTGACCAAGGAGCCTGCTGACTGTCTCAATGGAATTGAAACTTTGCTGTGCTCTTGGCTAGAGGAAACTTCTGACACAGGCCGACACATCCCTCATAAGCAAAAAGAAAATGCTGCTGCTGCCCTGGTGGCTTTGGCATGTGCCAGGTAAGGAAAATCAAATGTACCACTTGGTGACCTTGTGACTGCTGCCACTGCCTGGGTTGGGTGAGTGAATCAGAGAGCAAGCATATTTGATGGGAGTCTTAGCATTCAGAAGGCCTCCTCTGTCTTCAGTATTGAATTTCATGGCCTTGACAGTACATAAGATGCTTTCTCACCAAAACTTGGCACTAGCAGCCTGAGCTGGAACCTAAGTTCAAGTTTTTGCTTTCTGCTATACCATGATAACAGCTTGAACAGCTTGAAATGGAGAATCAACCCTTGCCATTATCTACTCACCCCTGAGATGATTAGTATTTTCCATCAGGTAGTTTGTGGAAGGTGTTCTATCTGTGTTTCTTCTGGAAGGGCAGTTAAAAAGTTTATAGATCTTTAAAAATTTTTTATGTGTATTTATAACAAGTGCATTAGCAGGTGAGTGGGTTTTTACTTACCTGGACTCAGTCACACTGACTTGGTCACAAATTATATTTTTGGACCCTGATGTTGCCTCCATCATTTAATTGAAAGATCTCTCTGTATATATATCAAGATTTAATAGTGTGCTGTTCTTTGTATGTAAGTTGATGTTATTGATCCACTGTCAATAGGAAAAGTGCTTGGAGTTACTTTTCTGGGAGAAGATTTCTACATTCTCCTGCCCAGTATCCTGTATGATCACTGGCACACATTTGTGAGAAAAAAGATTCACTACCCTTGCTTTCCTCGAAGCTAGTTGTCTAGAGACCAATGGTCTGACAGATTAGTGTCACTATTTGTCCTTCTTCTTCAGAATTTTTTTGATTGGGTTCTCTTCTTTTTTTTTTTTTTTAAATATATTTTATTGATATTTTACAGAGAGGAAGGGAGAGGGATAGAGAGTTAGAAACATCGATGAGAGAGAAACATCAATCAGCTGCCTCCTGCACACCTCCTACTGGGGATGTGCCCGCAACCAAGGTACGTGCCCTTGACCGGAATCGAACCTGGGACCTTTCAGTCTGCAGGCTGACGCTCTATCCACTGAGCCAAACCGGTTTCGGCTCTCTTCTTTTTTTTAAAGCCAAGGGTATGTGAGAAAATTCTTCTTGGAGAATTATGAAGTTCTTAGCAAAGTTTACATGAGAGTGAGAGTGAGAGGGGCAGACAGCTAGCAACAAATACATGTATAAGAAAATTTCAGAGAGGGATAGTCACTGTAAGTGAACAAATCAGGTTATTTTGATAGAGAATGGCTAAGTGGAGGTGGGGACAGCATTAGCTAATGATACCAGGGAAGGACTGCTGGAAAGGTGACATTTGAACTGAGGCCTGCATGATGAGGAAGAGTCAGCCACGCAACAAAGCCAGTGACGGAGTTCCAGGCAAGAGGAGCAACAGTGGCATGACTCTGATGCTCCTTCTGTGCTTCGGGGAGTGAGGGACAGCAAAGTCAGCAGGGTAGCTGGAAGGCAATGGTAGAAGGAGAGGAGCAGGAGATGAGGTTTGCAGATCACGTAATGGCTTAGGAGCCACGGGAGGAATTTTTTCTTAAAATCTGATTTGAGTCCAGCAAGTAAATAATGCCTTAAAGCTGGTTTAAATGTTCCAGTGTGCTTTTGCCCTTTTATTTTTTTAAAAATATTTTATTGAGTTTTTACAGAGAGGAAGGGAGAGGGAGAGAGAGTTAGAAACATCGATGAGAGAGAAACATCGATCAGCTGCCTCCTGCACACCCCCTACTGGGGATGTGCCCGCAACCAAGGTACATGCCCTTGACTGGAATCGAACCTGAGACCCTTCAGTCCGGAGGCCAATGCTCTATCCACCGAGCCAAACCAGTTAGGACTGCCCTTTTATTTTTTTAACCTCATTACACCCTAGGAAGGTATCCTGCCCTATTGGACAGATGAAGCAGTAAAAATCCATAGGAGTTAGGTGACAGAACTGAGATGGAATAGTAAGTGAGTCAAAGCCAGATTTCAGATCCATGTGTCCTGACTCCTAACTTGTGTTTTTACATTCCACTAGAGGGCCAATGCACAAAATTCATGCAAGAGTAGGCCTTCCTTCCCCCGGCTGCTGGCACTGGCTTCCCTCTGGCACCCAGGACCTGGGCTTCCCTTGCAGCCCCCGCTTCAGCTTCGTCTGAAAGGTGGTCCGGAAGGATGTCCAGCCTAATTAGCATATTATGCTTTTATTATTATAGATCTGCTGCCTCCCTGTCTTATACTGGTCTTTGGTTTTGATTCTTTGGTTTTATACTCTATCTGCTGCCTCCCTGTCTTATACTAGTCTTTGTTTTTGTTTTAATTTTTTTAAAATATATTTTTATTGATTTCAGAGAGGAAAGGAGAGGGAGAGAGAGATAGAAACATCAATGATGAAAGAGTCATTGATCAGCTGTCTCCTGCACGCCCCCCACTGAGGATTGAGCCCACATCCTGGGCATGTGCCCTTGACTGGAATCGAACCTGGAACCTTTCAGTCCACAGGCCGACACTCTATCCACTGAGCCAAACTGGCTAGGGCTAGTCTTTGGTTTCGATTCTTTGGTTTTATACTCTATCTGCTGCCTCTCTGTCTTATACTGGTTTTGGGTTTTGATTCTTTTGATAGTGAAAGGGGCAATTAAGAGGAGGACTCTAGGCCTACTCAGTCCATTAGGTATTCCATTTCTTTGGGGTTTAGGCATGTGATACCTAGCAATTAAAGCCTTGGCTAAGAGAATAAGGCAGCAGTCCGAAGTCACCCATCTGATACAGGCGATCATTTAGATCAGGAAATGTTCTTGTGCTGATTTATACTTGGGCTTTAGCCAAGTAAGTCTTGGGCATCTTAATAGCACCTTCTTTTAGATCCTGCTGATCGTATTATGGACTTCCCAGAGCCTCCAGCCTTGGGAATCAAAAGGAAATCAGGTAGTGGTGACCTCTGAAGTATTATAGTCCCAGCGAGGGAAGCTCTCAGTATAAAGTAGTAATTATTTGAATATATTCCTTTTTTGATATGATGGGCTTCAGTGAGATGTATGTAAAATGGATGAACCTAACAAAGATATTAAAAAGTTAATCCTGGAAATACAGTTAGACTTTAAATATAACCTGCTCCTATGAAATCTCTCCCCTAGACTAGAGAATGACTTGATGAAAATAGTATCCAAGAATAATAGTCACATGGCCTTTGTACTGAGCCTTATGTTTTGAACTTTTGTGTTAGGGGAAATTATCTACCTTTACAAATGCAAGAACATATAATTGACTGTTCAGATGGTGCCACTCACATACTAAGCAAGTATACTTTATACAACACATATGGTTGGCATAAGCAGATAGACACATTTGGAACTTTTCTCATTTGGTTAATAAATTTAACATCAACAACCTTCTTATTTGACTTTTCAATTTTGATGATTTTCTGTTCCTTCCTTTTATTTTTAGGGGATCATTGAAAACTTTTGTCCATACAGTTCATCTGTTACAGAAACAGACTGATCTAGGGTACCTGCCTGTAGCTGATGTGCTGTATAGGTAAGTTGTCACTTTGGATCCTTACCCTCCTTCTACACAAGGGAGATTATTTATAAGATCTCTTTTAATAAGTAGATTGCTAGACTCTTATCAATTAACGATTCATATATTTTTTGTGGCTTTGTTTTTAATTATCTTAAGCCTTATAATGACATAATTTACAATTTTGTGTTGATGATCTGTTCTCTACTTTAATCCTAATAAGCTGGCAAAATCACACACATATATAGTAAATGGATAGCTGTTCAAGACAATCCTGAATTATAACTTAGTCTGACTTAAAGGATTCACAAAGTTTGCTGCTATATCTTGTCAAGCACCTGACCTTAAAGATCATCTATAATATGTAGACATGTTAAGTACTTTTTATTTGATATTATACATAAACCATACTAAAATGCTTTTCATTCAGTAAAAGGCAACAGTTTAGATACAGGGAATTTTATTAAATTGGCATAGTTGGGGCCAAAAAGACAAAATGGTCACTGCCAGCTTATCTGCAGCCTTTGCCTTTAACAGGCTGATGAACACAACTTGAAACACAAGCAAGTCTTGCAGATCTAAGGGACAGTGAAGGGATTTCCTCAGAATTTAAACGTATTAGTACGACCAGTCATATCAATCTAAATCTAAATCAGTCTCCTACAGGTTCTGAGATGACACTCACCGCCTCTGTGAAAAGTTGAATACTACGAATCAAGTCCAATCATATTTTTAGAAGAGAGGACAGTGATAATGCTTGCTGAACCAAAATTACCATTGAAGCTCAAAAAGCTGACTATATCATTTAACCACAAGCCAATCTTATTTAAATCAGGACTACACAAAAGAAATGTTCTATTGGCCATTCATGATCTGAATTCTGGTGTATGAGATCAATTTAAATATGGTACACATAAAAATGTCATGAGCGATTTGTAATAAATAAGGTAGTGACCAACTGTTAGTCATTAGTAGCTTTTTTGAGATAAGCTACCAAGTCTGCCCTTTCTGCACTCTTCTTAATGCCAGTGAAGATCACTTTTGTTCAAGGGATGTACTTCTTGGGATTCTCCAACTATTCCATCAGTTTAGCCTCTCCCCAGGTGATACCTTTGTTCTTGTTGGCATCCATGTAAGAAAATCCAGGGCCCTGGCTTTCTGGCCTATCTTTCACCCAACTAGACCATGGAGATTTGGCCCTGTCTTGTGCTTGCCTCCCATTTCTATAGTATGGCACTGGGCACACTTCTGAACAAAACTCTTCTTGCCTTTCTCAAAATCACCCATTTTTAAATCGCTTGTTATTCTCACCGGACATGGAGGTTCCCACTTGCAAGCCGGACATCCAGGACACATCCCACCACACCCACGTCCGATTCATATATTTTTACATTACAGTTTACATTCAGTCCTTGTTTGTATTAGTTTTAGGTGAATAGCATAGTGATTACACAATCATGTACTTTACAAAGCGATCCTCCCAAGTAGACTGGCACAATACTTAGTTATTACAATATTATTGACTATATTCTTTATGCTATACCTTACATTCCTATGACTATTTCATAACTACCAATGTGTACTTCTTAATTCCTTCACTTTTTTCACCCAGTCTTCCAACCTTCCCTCTGGCAGGCATCAGTCTGTTCTCTATGAGTCTGTTTCTATTTTGTTTGTTCATTTATATTGTTCTTTAAGCTTCCACATATAAATGAAATGATTCATATTTTTAAATAAGTATATTATCATATTTATCTCTTGGAGAATTTTGTCTTCTTTGAAAGTGTTCCTAGAGTATGTTATTTATTTAATTTTTTAAAATATATTTTTTTATTGATTTCAGAGAGGAAGGGAGAGGGAGACAGAGATAGAAACATTAATGATGAGAGAGAATCATTGATCGGCTGCCTCCTGCATGACCCCTACTGGAATCGAACCTGGGACCCTTCAGTTCACAGGCCAACACTCTAACCACTGAGCCAAACCGTCTAGGGCATGTTATTTTTTCATTTTTGTGGGCTTAAAAAAAAATTGCAGTAGCTTGTAATTAATTCTTATTGTAGATTTTGAGGTGATATGTTAAGGTGTAGAGAAGAAAGATAAAATCATAATCTTTTAAATATATATATATATATATATATATATATATATATATACTTTTTATTGATTTCAGAGATGAAGAGAGAGTGGGAGAGACAGAAACATCAATGGTGAGAGAGAATCACTGATCAGCTGCCTCCTGCATGCCCCCTACTGGGGATCAAGCATGCAACCTAAGATATGTGCCCTTGACCGGAATTGAACCCAGGACCCTTCAGTCCGCAGGCTGACACTCTATCTACTGAGCCAAAGCAGCTAGGGCTCATTCATAATCTTATTACCCAAAGATAACCACTCCTAATGCTTTGGTATTCGTGTTTCCCAATTCATCTCTCTCTCTCTCTCTCTCTCTCTCTCTCTCTCTCTCTCTCTCTCTCTCTCATATATATATAAAATATATACATTTTACATACAGCTGTAATTTTATCATAACATTTCTAAAAGCACTGCTTTGTAAATTTTCAGTATATAAAATATATTGTGAATTTCATTTCAGATGTATAATGTCTTTGTAAACCTATTATAGCTTTCTGCTTTTTGAGATGGAAGGTGGCCTTTTATTTTCTTGCCAAAATGGATAGTTTTGGTGTGTTTGTGATTCTCCATTTCCCTTTTTAGGCTGTTGCTTTTGGAAGGGGGGCCTGGATCTCCCTCCTGTTTGCTTGGTGGCAAACACATAGTGTCATGGGGATATGAAGACATGTTGCCTGCACCAGATAGTAACACTGGCTCCAGTTCTGAAAATAAAGGTAATGTAAGGGTTTTGGTCCTCTGATTGAAATTAATATGTGAAAAGAATGGTTTAAGATAATTGTGGCAAACAGTTTAGATATAAGTCTGTGTTCCTTTTAATTAAAGAGCTCAGGATTCCTATACAATGTGTTCATTGTCTGCTTTATCGGTCACAGTATAATACAAGCTGATATTCAGTGAGGTAAGAAAATGGATAGGTTTTATTAGTGCCAGGAAAAGGTATCATCCATACACTTCTGCAAAGAGCCATGAATTACTTAAATTGGTTCCTGGGTATTTGAGTTCGGGCATGGGAGCCTTAAGTTGAATTTTTATGTCCATGAATAGAGTATCAGGTCTTTCTGCCTGATACTGTTTCTTTTAGTAATTTATTGTGTGTGTGTTGATGGTGAACCCTCTCATCCTAAAAGCAAAACGATGAGATTGTTCAAGGGAGCATGAATTGCTAAGTATATTTTTAAACAAAGTAGGCTGGATTAAAATGTTTTTACAGTTTCACAAGTATTACATATCAGTTTATTCTGTGACCTCAGTGAAAATGGCAGAAGCTCTCTTAATTGACTGCACCTAACTGACTTGCCGTTGAATTCAGCCTCTCTGTTAGCTGGGTAGACATGCTGTCCAGTGCCCTGGCACACCCATGCTGCTCTCCGGTAGAGTTTCAGGCCTGTCAGGAGTCCACCTTACTCCCAGACCTGTTTGTTATTGTAATAGGTACTTGTTATTATGATTATATCGTTAAATATTACCTTACCGATGAAATAGGAGCTTTAAAAATGATTACCCACTTTAACTCTTTGTTTTTTGAGGAACCACTAGGTACAAATTACACTTGTCTCAGGTTTAGTATACTGATTTTTAAAGATAACAGCGTACTCGGTACTACTTTGAGTGCAGTGACATTGGATTCCCCTAAAATGACAAGTAGTAGACAAACTCCACTTATACATAGTGAGTGGAATGATTATGAAAATAAATACTGAAGGGCTTATTTATACGCTTTTTTAAAGACTCTCTTTATAAGTTAGTAAAACATTTACTATCATATAGAGATACAGTGTTTATCTTAGGGGAAGATATAGCTAAGGGGAAACATAGTTGCTGTTTTTATTTATTTTTTTATTATTATTTTTTTAAATATATTTTATTGTTTTTTTACAGAGAGGAAGGGAGAGAGATAGAGAGTCAGAAACATCGATGAGAGAGAAACATCGATCAGCTGCCTCCTGCACACCTCCTACTGGGGATGTGCCCGCAACCCAGGTACATGCCCTTGACCGGAATCGAACCTGGGACCTTTCAGTCCACAGGCTGACGCTCTATCCACTGAGCCAAACCGGTTTCGGCTATAGTTGCTGTTTTTAAATAGAAGAGCACTTTTGTGCTGTGTTGCTCCAGAAATTAAAATTAGGATCTCTGGATGGAAAATCCAAAGAAGCAGATTTTAGTTGAATGTATATTATTAGTATGTGAGAATAATATCATTTACCATTATGGAACACTGGCTTTGAACTTGAGTGCAATATGGGTGTTAACCTGTGTTATCTCATTTAACCTTCATAGTAATTCTTGAGGTACACATTATCCTCATTTTATGGATGAAGAAATGAAGTTCAAAGAGGCCCAAGGTCAACTAATAAGTGCCTAGAACTCTTAAAAGCTCACGCCTTTTTTACTATAAAATCATATCGTATTTTTTTAAATATTTCTTTATTGATCTTTTTTTATTTTTTTTAAATATATATTTTATTGATTTTTTACAGAGAGGAAGGAAGAGGGATAGATAGTCAGAAACATCGATGAGAGAGAAACATCGATTAGCTGCCTCCTGCACACCCCCCACTGGGGATGTGCCCGCAACCAAGTTACATGCCCTTGACTGGAATCGAACCTGGGACCTTTCAGTCCGCAGGCTGACGCTCTGTCCACTGAGCCAAACCGGTTTTGGCTCTTTATTGATTTTTAAGAGAGGAAGAGAGAGAGAGAAACATCAATGATGAGAGAGAACCATCAATTGGCTGCCTCCTGCACAGCCTCCACTGGGGATCAAGCCCACAACCCGGGCTTGTGCCCTTGGCCGGAATCGAACCTGGGACCCTTCGGTCCGAAGGCTGACGCTCTATCCACCGAGCCAAACCGGCCAGGGCTCATATCATATTCTTAGTCATTTCAGATTAGAATTAGGAATGTGTAAATTGGACTCAATATTTTTGCTATTCCAAAAAAGAAAAAACATTGGCAGGCAGAACCAGGTTGTCCTGCTAGTAACTATCTGACCTCCTTCTCTGATCTTGGTCCCTGACCCTACATGCATTTTGGATGTTTGCTGTGGGGGTTCTAGCCATCTTCCCTGGAAGTCACATAGAAGCACTTATTTTAGAAGTGGGAGATTATCTTTCACTCAACTTCCTCTAAAGAGAAAGCACGTTTATAATCTTATTAGAAAAGCATTTAGCCCTAGCTGGTTGGGCTCAGTGGATAGAGCGTCGGCCTATGGACCAAAGGATCCCAGGTTCAATTCCGGTCAAGGGCACATACCTTGGCTGCAGGCTTCTCCTGGCCTGAGCCCTGGTCAGGGTGTGTGCAGGAGGCAACCAGTCAATGTGTTTCACTCACATCGATGTTTCTCTCTGTCTTTCCCTCTCTTTTCCACTCTCTGTAAAAGATCAATGGAGCCCTGGCTGGTTTGGCTCAGTGGATAGAGCGTCGGCCTGCGGACTGAGGGGTCCCAGGTTCGAGTCCAGTCAGGGGCATGTACCTTGGTTGCGGGCACATCCCCAGTGGGGGGTGTGCAGGAGGCAGCTGATCGATGTTTCTCTCTCATCAATGTTTCTAGCTCTCTATCCCTCTCCCTTCTTCTCTGTAAAAAATCAATAAAATATATATAAAAAAAAAAAAAAGATCAATGGAAAAATATCCTCGGGTGAGGATTAACAAAAAGACAAAAAAAAAAAAAAAGAAAAAGAAAAGCATTTATATAACTTACTTATAAAAAATGTTTCAGATGCTGACTTGGGACGCTGTCTCACTGCAGACGGTCTTTACCTGTATACCACTAACTCAGTTGGAAGAGGAGTAAGCAAACTGGGCTCTGGATTACATGGTACTCTCAGGTGAGTTGCATGGAATTTGCTGAATTATTTGGCTGGAACATTTCCTCCTTATGTAATCCTCTGTGAAGAAAACATGAGGGTGCATGCTGACTCTCCATAGACTGACTGATAATAAGTCTGAACACATTCATGTGATTCTGGTTTTCCACTATTGTCACCCACCCCTCTCATTCTGCTAGTGCAGTGGTTGGCAAACGGCGGCTCGTGAGCCGCGGTTTGCTGCTCTGTTGACTAATGAGTTTGCCGACCACTGACCTAGACTCTCGATTCCAATAATTACAGGCTGTTGTTGTTCCTTGTGATTAAGCCCCTATCCCAGTGGTCGGCAAACTCATTAGTCAACAGAGCGGCAAACCGCTGCTCACGAGCCGCATGTGGCTCGCGAGCCGCTGTTTGCTGACCACTGTGCTAGTGCATTTCAGCTTTGTTTTGGCTCTAAAGAGTCTGATAGCCCTAGGATCATTGTTTTAACCAGATGTTCCTCTATGATTAGAATTACTATAATATTAGTTTTTTCTCCATGTTGATAGATGGACATTTTTTCTAGTTTAGTTTCTTTGTCCTTGGATTTGATCTTGGCTTAGCAGTGATTTTCAGTTGGGATGTAAGATCTATGAATTGCTGACAAAAGAAACCACAGTTTGAGATCCTTTTATATATTTAACTAGGGGCCCAGTGCACGAAATCGTGCACCTTGAAAGGAACTGTGGGCTGCGAGGCTGCGGTGGGCACAGAGGTGGGTCTTGGCCCATCCTCTGCGCCCCCGCCCAGCCCCTCCTGCCATGGCCCCCACTCCTCTCTCTGCTGACAGCCCTGCTCCCACCACTGCCACTCCCATGTGCTGCCAGCTCCGGCCCCGGCCCCGCTCGCACCCACTGACAGCGCAGAGTGATTGGGGCCTGCGCCAGCAGCAGGTGCGAGCAGGACCGGCGCCATCAACGGGTGCAAGTGGTGGCTGCTGCTCCGATCACCCCTCAGGAGCAGGGGGAGGTGGAGAAGCCCTTAGGGGTATTTGGGGCTGGCAACCGCTGCTTGCACCCGCTGACGACACCAAGCGATTGGGACCAGTGCCAGGTGCCGGCCAGCAGGTGCAAGTGGGGCCGGTGCTGGCAGCGGGTGCAAGCGCCAGGCATGACCATGGCGCACGGGAGCAAGGAATTTTCAGTAACCACCAGAGGCTTTCCCCGATGACAGCAACTGGCACTCACCTGCTCCACCATCCCACCGTGGCCAACGCCCACATGTTCCACCCTCTGCTGCCTGCTGCTGATGCCTGCCATGTTCCACGCACACCCCCTGGTGGTCAGCGCATGTCATAGCAACCGGTGTTTGGTTGTTCAGTTGTTCCGCTGTTCAGTCTATTTGCATATTAGGGTTTTATATATACAGGTTAGACCTTTTCCCCAACTTTTTTTTCTCTTCGCGAGTTTGTTGTGAAAAGTTAATATTTGCCCTAGTTTTTCAGTCCAAAAGCTAATGTAATATATTCACTCGCCTTCAAATTGTTTGCATAGTTAGCCATTTAAAAACATTAGGCTTTTAAAACATTAAACGTTTAGGAAAATTTTTTTGTCTGTTGTGGCTTCAGACCCAGCCGGGCAACCCAACTTAAGTATCTTTCTTTTCCTACAGAGGTTTTGTATACTGCCGGAACGAGGAGCTGGAACCGGGATGGGTTGCTTTTGGCAATGGCAGTCTTCTCCACCGGCCTGTATCTTTTGATAATAAACCTCACTCCCTTTTCCAGGTCATTGACCAGAATACCCTTCAGGTAAACAGAAAACCAAGGCATTGTCTTTACGTTTCGGAGACAGTAAGGGAAGTTCTTCAGAAGTAATAACACAATTGATGTAGTTTCCTGCCAGAGTGCATCCTTTGAATTGTCATTGTCTGGGCATTCTGTTTTGTTTTGTTTTGTTTTGTTTTTGTCTAGTGTCTAGACTTTCTCACATGGTTTGAGTGAATGTGTTCCCTAAGAGTTTATAAAGCCAGCAACAAATTTTTATTATTAAAAAATTTTTCTAGAGAATCAGAGATGATATAAATGCCAGCTGCTGCTTCTCCGCCTTCTCCTCCTCTTCCTCCTCCTCCTCTTCTTCTTTCTCCTCTTCTTCCTCCTCCTTGTTCTTCTTTTTCCTTTTCTCCTTTTTTTCCTTATTATTATTGCCAGATCTGTTCTGGGAAGACATCATTTCCCTATTCAATTAGTTCTAAACAACCTTTCTGAGAGAATGGGAGCTTTAAAATGAGTTTAGATAGAGTCATTGTGTGAGATGGGTTAAGAGCTCATCTTTACTGCTCTAATAGCACTCTAGCAAAGCACTTGCTGCATCATACCGAAATTACCTGCTCTTGTGTCTAATCCTCCCCAAGACCGTGCACACCTTTAGGTCCAGAGAGAGCCTGTCTTATTCATCTTTGTGTCCCTAGAATGTAGTATGTGTGCCTAGCATGTGATTGATGATGATAAAGTACAATGTCTGTATACCAGGCCCCGATCTAGGCAATTTACATACACTTGTGAGGTGTAATTATGGCAGTTTCATCATAAACATAAGGCAAATGATGCTAAGCACATTGCAAGTAGTGTTTATTGTTGAATGGAGGAATGTAGCTCACAGAGGTTAAGTATTTGCCAAAGGCCATACAATTATGGCAACATGAGAACTTGAATGCATGGTTCTCAGCTCTAAAATTTTAGTTCTTTGTGCTATAACTTTCAACCAAAATTGAACTGGATGTTTAGAGTTATCATCTGTGGAGTGGTTGCCCTGACAGTAGTTACATCCAGAATTTAAGTGGGATGTTGCATCTCTCTGTCACTCAATTGTGTCTTTCCTGGAGAGCAGAGACTGAATCTTATTCACCACTGTGTCTCCAAAGCACATAGTAGGTGCTTAATAATTGTTAGATGAGTAAAGTGAACACATTAACAAATAGATGCCCAATTGCCTTTGTTTCTTATCGCTAATGCAGACAGATAAGAATATCTCCTATATTTGTTTGAAATAAGGTTATAAGCCTGGAAATTAAACAGATGTTAAATCTTGGAACATGGTTCACATTTGAAGTGATGTCAGTTTCCCCTGTGTTGTTGCAAAAACTCAATATCCTATCTAATAAAGAGGGAATATGCTAATTGACCATCACTCCGTCACAAAGATGGCTGCACCCACAGCTGAGGCCAAGTTTCCATAAGGAGCCTTAACGAGCAATCAGCAGGGACCTGAGGCTACGCCCTCCCCTACCTGGCAGGGCTTGACAGGGGACCTCAGGCTTTGCCCCCCGCCTGGCAGGGCTTGACAGGGGACCTCAGGCCTTGCCCCCCACCCGGCAGGGCTTGACAGGGGACCTCAGGCCGCACCCCCACCCCGCAGGGCTTGACAGGGGACCTCAGGCCGCAACCCCCACCTGGCAGGGCTTGACAGTGGACCTCAGGCCATGCCCCCCACCCGGCAGGGCTTGACAGGGGACCTCAGGCCGCACCTCCCGCCCCAGTGCTAGGCCAGGGGACCTCAGGCCACACCCCCCACCCGGCGTGGCTTGACAGGGGACCTCAAGGTGCGCTTCCCATCCTGGTGCTGGGCTAGGGGACCTCAGGCTGCTCCCCCCGCCCCAGCGCCAAGCCGGTGGACCTCAGGTCACGCCCCCCGCCCCAGCACCAGGCCAGGGGACCTGAGGCTGCGCCCCCCTGCCTGGCTGGGTTGACAGGGGACCTCAAGCTGTACCCCCCACCCAGTGGGGCTTGACGGGGGACCTCAAGGTGCACCCCCAGTGCTGGGTCGGGGGAACTCAGGCCGCGCCCCTGCCCAGCGGGGCTTGACAGGGGACCTGAGGCTGTGCCCCTTTCCCAGTGCTGGGCTGGGGGACCTGAGGCTGCAACCCCTGCTGATGGGGCTTGACGGGGGACCTGAGGCTGTGCCCCCTCCCAGTGCCAGGCCGGGGGATCTGAGGCTGCACCCCCCTGCCTGGTGAGGCTTGATGGGGGACCTCAGGCAATGCCCCCCACCTGGCGGGGCTTGACAGGGGATCTCAGGCCATGCCCCCCGTCCTGGCGCCAGGCCAGGGGACCTGAGTCTATGTCCCCTGCCCAGCAGGGTTTGACAAGGGTGGGACTGGCTAGGTCTGGATCCAGCCCAGTGGGGTGGGGGGACGGCCGGGTCTAGGTCTCACGCAATTTTGAGGCTCATGTGGGTGGGCGGGGACTTGACTCTGGGTCCCATGGTGTGCCCCAGACTCTGACAGGAGGAAGGTTTTCATATACATTTTATTAATTTTCTTTCATCTCTGACACTTCTATTATAGAGAAAGGGCAAATAGCAATATTAAATTATTTCCTCTAATTAATCCCCTTTTAATGTGTACGGATTTTGTGCACCAGGCTACTAGTTATCCAAGAAAGCAGTGTTGTCATTAACTAGATACGTGCATCAGAGCAATTTGGGGATAGCTTAGGCCAATCAGTAGCTGTCAGCTTTCTAAATTTCCTGGCACAATAAGTTTCAAAGTGTGGTTACAGCAATTGAATGACTGTAACTTTTGACGTAGACAAAACAGATCTGGAAAAAATTCATATGAAATTAGTTCAGGGTTCAAAAGTAATCTTAGGAAAACTAGTGACTCACCCAGAGGTGGAGCAACTGAAAATTGTTCTTACTATACCCTGAAGGCATCTGACCTCTAATTATGTTTATTTTGGGATTTTCAGTTCTGTTCCTACTCTTGGATTTTTAAAAAACCAAGTCAGCAGTTTTCTTAGTTCTCATTTTCTCTCATATTAAATGCTTTTCTCTGGCAGTAAAAATTAGTATGTAACTTCACATTTAATGTGAAATAATGCAAAACTATTCATTATGCTGAAACCAAAGATGTTTACTAGGTGGTATTAGAAACACATGCCTTCATGTCTGACATAGAGTACTGGTGTTTGTCTCCTCTGGATGGACTTGGTGAATTTCAGTAGCCCTCATGTGCTAAGTTAGGATTTCGCATGTGCCTTCATTATTTTAAAGCTTTTTTTTCTCTTTCCCCCTTCTCCCTATTCTCTGCTTTCCCTTTTGCCTTTTCTTCCTTCCATATTTATTAAATAACTTTAAGCTAGACTTTGAATTAGGTGCTAAAGATATAAAGATGAATAAGATATAGTTCATGTCCTTTAAGTATAATTAATAGTCTTAAATTCATTTACTAAGAACATTTCAGAAAGTACTATTTTTCTGAAATTTTGTGTTTTTTAATTTTATTTATTTATTTTTTATATCTTTTATTGATTTCAGAGAGGGAAAGAGAGGGAAAGAGATAGAAACATCAATGGTGAGAGAGAATCATTGATTCGCTGCCTCCTGCACACCCCCTACTGGGGATCAAGCCCGCAACCCAGGCATGTGCCCTTGACCGGAATCGAACCTGGGACCCTTCAGTCCACAGGCTGATGCTCTATCCCAGTGGTCAGCAAACTCATTAGTCAACAGAGCCAGCTATCAACAGTACAACGATTGAAATTTCTTTTGAGAGCCAAATTTTTTAAACTTCAACTTCTTCTAATGCCACTTCTTCAAAATAGACTCGCCCAGGCTGTGGTATTTTGTGGAAGAACCACACTCAAGGGGCCAAAGAGCCGCATGTGGCTCACGAGTCGCAGTTTGCCAACCACGGCTCTATCCACTGAGCCAAACCAGCTAGGGCTGAAACTTTGTTTTTAATAAATGTTTGATAAAACACATATAGCAGAGTCAAAGTGTTTAGTAAGTACATTTTAAAAAAATGTAATTTGAATTAATCTCAAGCATCTTTTTATCTGTTGCATGGCCAGTTGTATGAGCTTTTATGTTTTTGTCATGTAATTTTCATATATTATTCTTAGAGATAAATATTGGGTTTATTTTGCCCAGAAAGCCTATTGAATTCTCATCTTGGAATTAATAATATTAATGATGAACTGATAGAATTAATCAGAATTTATGTCATATTGATGAAGTTTTCCTTCTTTTTGTGTCCAGGTATGTCAGATGGTACCAATGCCAGCTAATCATCTCCCTGTTGGCAGCACTATGAGCACCGTGCACCTTTCTTCAGATGGTACTTATTTCTATTGGATCTGGTCTCCTGCCAGTCTGAATGAGAAAACACCTAAGGGACATTCTGTTTTCATGGACATATTTGAACTTGTGGTAAGTTTTACTTTCTCACTTTGTGTATTGAGAGACATTTCTGTTTGCTTTCTTTTTATATTGGTTGACAAAGGACCTAAGAAACTTGGAGTATGTACAATGTGTTTACTCTTGCCTCAAAATTGATTTTTCTCTTGGATATTTTGAAGGTTTCTTTGTTTGGACCTGTATGGCCAAATAAAGTCTAGCTTTCTGAAGGCCAATTTGGCAAGAGAATGGAGATAACAGTACTTAAAGTGTAGATAGTGGAGTTTTTAAGTAGAAATGATCAGGGGGCTTGTTGGAAATGTGGAACTAAACTGCAATAATAAGATTGGGTCTATTGATAGGTTTTGGAAGTCCCTGAAAAAGATGACAATTAAAATTGTGAGAAGACAATTATTTATTCATTAGATATTAGCAGGCTGCCTGAGAGCCAGGCAGTGTTTTATCTGGATGGTGGGAATTCAGTGATGGGCAAGGTGGATAGGATCCTTGCTCAAATGGAACTTGTATTCTGGCTGGTTGGGTGGGTTGGGATAGTGATGGTGGAAAGAAAAAAAAAAGACAAAAACTATAAACAAGTGAGCAAATAAGTAGATAAGATAATTTTAGGTGGTGAAGAAAAAGTTGTAGTTAACCAGATGAAGAAGTTCAGTAGAAGGGTAGGGAACATTCAAGGAAGAGGAGACCACAAGTGCAAAGGCCCTGTGGCAGGAGTGAGCATGCATGTTTCAGGAAATGACAGTGAGCTAGAGTGGTTGGGATGCAGAGAGGAGAGCTTGGAGCAAGAAGAGGCTGGGGGCCATGGCAGATATGCACTGTCCAGTGTGGTAGCCTGTAGCCACACTGGCTGTTTAAATCTGTATTAATCAGAATTAAATAAATTTAAAACTTTAGTTGCTCAGTTGCATTAACCACATTTTTAGTATTCAGTAGCCATTGCGACTGGCTAGTGGTCACCATATCGAGCAGCAAAGACATAGAACATTTCCATCATCAAAGACAGTTTTATTGGACAGTACTTATCTAGATTGTATTTGCAAAGACTTGTAAAGGAAAAATTGCCCAAGCCAGGTCTGTGACCAAACCTTTTTTCATGATGTGATTTACAGCCTCCTTCTGGGAAGAAATTAGCATTCCTGAAAATAAAACAAACATTGAAGCCATTTTTCTAATGAATTTCAATAGGGTTAAAACTTGTTCTGGGAAACCAGTCATCCATCCTGCCAGCTAACAGTCAGTCAGGAACCTAGTAACCTTTCACTAGACATGCTTTTCCAACTGGTTTCTCAGTATTCTCTAATCATTCATTATCTTTTCTTGTCAAATGTCTCTGCCAGAGTGAAAGTCTGCATTGATCTGCTAGAGATTGTACTACTTGAACCTGTGTTCAGAATTAAATTGTCAGAAAATCTGTTTCGTTTTGTCTTGCTTGTTTTTAAACACACTTACGAGCTGGTTAAAGGACTTAGGTTTTATCCTAAGTGTAATGGGAACACATTGAAGAATTCTCCCTTTCCCTGACATGCTTTTGTTAAATTAAAAGAAAAAATTGTACAAAGAAGTACGTGTGCATGGATTTAAACTTTGGGTAGCATATCCAGGTTCATACTGAGAAGTGAGAATCCCTTACCCCATCCCCTTGCCAGCGCTGGTTACAGTTTTTTGTTCTTTGTATCTCCAAGTAAATGGCTTACATTGCTGTTTCTTGACTATGAACTCCATGTATTGTATGTTGATTTCTTTTTGCTGTGATAGATGAGGATTTGGCTTAGTTTTTACTCTTTTCTTATTCTTCCTAATGTATTTACTTCATTCATTTTTAAAAATATGTATTTTTATTTATTTCAGAGTGGAAGGGAGAGGGAGAGAGAGATAGAAACATCAGTGATGAGAGAGAATCATTGATTGGCTGCCTCCTGCACCCTCCCACACTGGTGATTGAACCCACAACCCCAGCATGTGCCCTGATCAGGAATCCAACCATGACCTCCTGGTTCATAGGTTGATGCCCAACCACTGAGCAACATGGCCAGGCTTTATTTCATTCATTTTAATTCCTCTTTCAGTTGTGTTTGTAGCTTATAATTAAACCTTTATTTCTTGTTCCTCAGCTCTAGGCAGTATCTCTTATGCGTTTACTTTAGAAGATGGAGGTGGAGTGTCCCTTCTTATCTTCAGTGTGGGAAAAGCCAAAACTAAAAGTGTGTTCAGGGGGATCCCAAGAAGAAGAGAGTTGCTTAGAACTTTGGGATTGGAGGCGTCAGGTGTGGTGCTGTGCCGCTGGGAGATGGGGTTGTAGGTTAAAGTTGATAAAAGGAACTGCCCCGCCCTGCCAGTGTGGATCAGTGGATTGGTGCCATCCTATGCACTGAAAGGTTGCTGATTTGATTCCCAGTCAGGGTACATGCTTAGGTTTCAGGATCGATCCCAGGTAGGGGGCATGCAGGAGGCAGCTGATTGATGTATGGCTCTCACATTGATTCCCCCCCCCTCCCTTCCTCTTTCTCTAAAATTCAATAAAAATATATTTTTTAAAAAAGCCAAGAATGTCAAACGAAGGACACTGGTCCAGATTAATGAAGAATGCCCACACCATGGCACATCATCCTGAAACTTCAGATTATCAAGTATAAAGAGAGGATTCCAAAGCTTCCAGAAATAAAATAGAATCTTATACAAATGATATAGAGTTAGAAAAGCACCATGTTATTCAATAGTATTACTGGATATAAAAATGGAGCAGGGCTTTCAAAATTCTGAGGGAAATCATTAGTCAACAACCAAAGTATCAATCAAGTGTAAAGACAACATAAAGGTATTTTTAGATGTATAGCCGTACGATCAAAAGCCCATAACTGCTCTGGAGGAAACAGAGCAACCAAAATAGCCCCTCCCAGTGGCATGAAATACAAAGGGGGGGGAGAAGGAGCCTGCTGTAGATGAAGAGAACAACCTTTGAATCACCTTTGGAGTCTGAATCCAACCAACAAACTGTAAATTAAAAAAACACCTTTGGAGACTATTTGGAACTTGAATATAAATTGAGTATTCGATGAAACCATGGGGTTATTCTTAATTTTTTAAAAAATAAGTTTTTATTGATTTTAGAGAAAGAGGAAGGGAGAGGGAAAGAGCAAAACATTGATTGGGTTGCCTCCCATATGCACCCCATCCGGGGACTGACCCCACAACCTGGGCATGCGCTCTGACCAGAAATCAAACTAGTGACCTTTTGGTGCACAGGATGATGCTCAACCAACTAACTGAACTACACCAGCCAGGACTCTTAATTTATTTTTAAAGTATAATAATGGTATTGTGGTTCTATGAGAAAATACCTATTTTGAGAGATGTGTAGTAAAATATTCAGAAGTGGAATTACATGATGTCTGGGATATGTTTTAAGATGCATGAGCAACAAAAGAGGCAGATAAGTTAAACAGGTGTGGCAATATCTAGATTATAGTTGAATCTGGATGATGGGTATATAGAAATTCTTTATACTACACTCTGTTTTTGCATATGTTTGAATTTTTTCCTCATTAAATAAAAATTTTTAACTACCACTAGTTTAGAAGCTTCTAAAATGCTGACTTGAGAAGCTAAACGTAGCTATCTGGCTTACTGCCTATGATACTTTCACATCATGAAACACTGTGTAGCCATTAAAAAGTATGAGGCAGATCTGCATAGACTGAAGTAGATTGATTTCCAAGTGACATTGTTTTGTACAAAAAAAGGCTGTATTTGCTGCCTGCTGTGTATTGAAAGTTGGGGTAGGGAGGCTGGTTCTTTCTGCTATTGTCCTCCTATATTAGTGGCTTTCCTCTCTCAATGGACCACTTACTACAGCATACAGATATGTGAGAGCAGTGGTCGCCAACTGGTGGTCTGGTCCGCGAGGTCCAGAAGTTTGGCGTCTGCTGCGTTGGAGGATATCCTGTCTTTAAAAAACAACTCCCTTGACCCACACCTGCCTCCACTCCCCTATTTCTGGTGTCCCTTTACAGCAATGCTCTTCAAAGAGTTATTCCTACTGTTTTTATGTCCTTTCCTCTCTATTCTCTCTTGAACCCACTTTATTCAGTCTTGTATCCTTATCACACCACCAAAACAGCTCTTCTCAAATCCACCAGGGACTTCCTCATTAATAAATTCAAGGTCAACTCTTAATTTGACTTGACCTTTTAGGAGTTTTTAATGCGGTTTACCGCTCCCACATTCTTGAAATTGTTTTCATTTGCCTTGTGGGACACCCCATAGGACTTCTATCACTGGTTGTTCTACTCAGTCTCATCTTTCTTCCTTTTCAACAATCACATGTGCCAGAACCTATTTTCAGGGCCCCTGCTATTTCTCTAACTTGCTCATTGATCTCATCCTGTCTTATAGTTTTAAACACCTCTATAAACTGATGATGCTCCTATTTGCTTCTCAGCCAAAGCCTGTCCCCAGAACTCTAGATGGGTATCGATGTGGGTGTTTATTTGTATATGCATAGAATATGAGACTTTCCCTGCCCCTCCCATGGGTTTTCCTGTTTCATTTAACGGTATCTGTGACCTGCCAGTGCTGGCCAGAGACCTTTGGTGTCACTCTTGATTCCGCTTTTTTTCCTTCTCAAATTCTATGTCCAGTCAGCAGATGCTCCTGCTCTACCTTCAAAGTGTATCTCAAATCTTACTACCTCTGTAAAGGTGCTGCATGATTTGGGCCCCCTCTTCACCTATCACTCTACACCAACCACACTCCTGCTCTCATGCCACTCTAGCCACAACTGGCCTCCTTGCTGACATGCCAAAATACCCAGTGTGCTCCCATCTGGGGACATTTGTACTGGAACCCTACAGATAACCACATGGCATATTCTCTCACTTTTTAGGTCTCTGCTCAAATATCACCTTATCAGAAAGACCTTTCTTACCAATCTGTATAAAATATTTCATGTAAAATAAAATCATGTCTCTTTTTATCTTTTTTGCCCTGTTTTATTTTTCTCATGGCTCTTATTTTACCCGTTATTTGCTTACTTCTTCACTGTCTCCCTTGCCTAGAATGTCAGCTCCAGGAGGGTAGGGATTTTGGTCTCTTTTGTGTACTGCTGTGTTCCTAGGTCCTAGAACACTGCCCAGCACACAGTAGGTGCTACTCTGCACACCTCCTTCCTGGCTATGCTCCTGAGTTTGCTTGCTTTCTCTTGCCTCTTCTGTTACCAAATTTTTACTTTGGATTGCTTTGCTTTTTATTTGCTTCTTATAAGCCTTGCCACTTTGTACTCCTATTCCCTTTTATCTCTATACCCCACAGCTGCAGGCCAGCCGTGGCCACCTTTATTGGTGGCACCAGTTTCTGAGTCTCCAGCCAGATCCAGGAGCCTAGGTCTGGAAGGGGCGTGGGATGCAGAGCAGCATGAGATATATGTGAGAAATTGGACAGCAAATGGAAGTGGAGAAAAGGGATGGTATTGCCATGGGCCACCAAGCTTGTGTTTAAGATCTAGAAACCTGTGAATATTTGAAACCAGTAAGTTAATAGAGAGGGAGATACTGGCAATGAAGGAGCAGACAAAATTAAGGGAACAGTTAGAGAGGAGGCAGAGCTGGAAGACTTAACCTTAAATGACATGAAGTGAAGTGCTTCTTCCTCTGAATTAAGAGGAAACGAACAATAATGAGGCTGAAAACAAAGATTCTGAGTTGGAAGAGAGATGAGTGTGAGCAGCTTACAGTAAGTGGTCTGGATCTTCGTTGCAATAAAGATTGCCAAGTGGTCTGCTTAAAGTCAAGCTCAAAATTGGTAAAGGAATTTTGAAATCACCACTCCAGGGATTTTGCTGGGGAATAATCAAGTGATGAATGAGGACCTGCCAAGCACCAGCAAGGATCCAGTTGATGTTGGCATATATTTTTAGCAAACAAAGTCTGCCTTTCTCTAGGACTGCTCCTCCACTGCCCAAGCAGCTGGGGCTAATGTTAACTGCTGTTAATGCAGAGTTTGGGTTTTAGCCACTAATTCAATTTCAAGAAGACATTACCCTCCTAGTTGTACTTCATATTAATAGTAAATCAAAAACTGATTTGTTTTCCTCTCGGTGTACTTGTACCTGTCAGATGCTTGTAATTAGTGAGAGCTGCCTGAGGAATTCAATAGAAGGAATTTTAATCAACGACCTTTTGTAGAATTTATTAAACTCGGCTCATTACTTTTAGAAACTGGGCTATTATGAAGAATGAAAGCTCTCAAACTTAGCATGGCCTTTCCTTTGTTCTCAGTAGTTTCTGTGGAGCACTTAGGCTTTGAGGTTTACCCCTACTCAGGTACAATTTTTGGAAATGGTTTTGCGCAACTAGATAATGCAATTCTCAAATAGAAACTTGCTAACTACATGGAAATAGATGTCATTTAAGGACCTCTTTTTTTTTTTAAATATTAGGTTGAAAATGGTGTGTATGTTGCCAGTCCACTTCAGGAACGCACAATTCTAATGAGAAAAGAGGGTGAGTCTGCGAAAAGCATTAATGAGATGCTTCTTAGCAGACTTTCCCGCTACAGAGCTTCCCCATCCGCTACGCTGGCCGCCCTCACTGGCTCCACCATTTCCAACACACTGAAAGAGGACCAAGCAGGTATGCTGCCCTTCGCTTACCACCTGTTAGCTTGGATAGCTCCATTCAGCTAGATATCTATAATTTAAGATTATTTTTTAGAGCAGTTCTAGGTTCACAGCAAGCTTGAGAGAAAGGGACTAATATTTCCCATATACCGCCTGCCCCAACACATGCATAGTCTCCCTCATCAACATCCTGCAGCAGATGGTATAGTTGTTACAACTGATGGACCTATGTGGACAAATCGTCATCACCCAAAGTCCATCATTACCTCAGGTTACATTCTTTGGGTTTGGACAAATGCATAAGGATAGGTAGCCATCATTATAGTGTCATAGAGAGTAGTTTCACTGCCCTAAAAATCCTTCGTTCTCTGCCTACTTATTCATCCCTCCCCATCCCCAAATGCTGGCCATCCCTGATTTCTTTTATTATCTTCATATTTTTCCAGAATGTCATATAGTTGGAATGATACAGTATGTAGACTTTTCAGATTGGCTTCTTTCACTTAGTAAGATGCATGAAATTTCCTCCATGTCTTTTCTTGGCTTGATGAATAATTAGTGAGAGCTGCCTGTGGATTCAGGCAATAGATATATTTTTTTAATTTTGTAAGTCTGCTTGAGCCAGACTGACGACTCATGCCAGGGAGCAAGACCTCAAATGCTCCCCAGGCAGCACTTTTTATTGAGCACTTGCAGTGCACCATACAAAAGCACTTTGCTTTACATAATTCACCTTTTTGTCTCTTTCCAATCATTGCCCATTTTTTTAAATTCCAAGCTTATACATGTTGTTGGCTATGGATATGAATTAGCATGAATCTGTAATAATTTAAAACAGCTTTATCTTTAACTCTAAACACCTTCTCATCAATTGATTTTATGTTTAGCACATGCTTCATAAATGTAAAAAGCTCATATTTAACATTGTCTCCACCAAATACAATCTTGACCAAGCAAGTAAGAGGCAAACCTCCCACAGCAGAGATTACTTTTTCTAGAATTTCATTTAGTGTTTGTACTTTAATATTTCAGAATGGATGATACATTTATAGAGTTTGAAAAGTAAAGACAACATAAAAAGTTATATGTAGAGAAATCTTGGTGTATTCTATATTTTGCCCCCAACCTGCCCCCTATAAGTAACTATATTAATCTTAATCTTTACAGACTTCTTTATGCAAATAAAATTAAAGACAAATTTGTGTTCTTCTTTTCCTCCTATTCTTAATAAAAGGTCACCTACTAAACACACTGTTCTATACTTTTAAAGCAGGCGTTCTTAACTGGGTGGAATAAACAATCTCCCCCATGGTTTTAAATAACGTATGTATCCATCATAATTTTCATCAAATTTTTGAGGTTATCTATAGCCCAGAAAAGATTAAGAACCATTATTCTTGAAGAGTTTACAAATTACATACCCAGCTATGTGAATTTATACCAAATCATCAACTGAAGTAAAAAATAAGGGTAGAAAAAAAATGAATCTGGATTAATGTGTTTAATGAATTTTATGCAATTTTATGCTTTAATTCTTTTATATATTGAAATGTTAGGAAGAGAAAATATTTGTGATTAATTCATTATGAGACTATCAAATTAAATACTTACTAGTTTATATTAGAATTTAAGAAGGATACTATTTTATTTCCACAAGTTTCAGGAGGCTTGAAGCCAGGCTAGGGAGCCAGAAGATCATTCTTTTTTCCTTAGCTTGTTACTTCCTGTTTTATTTTCTGAATTTGGATATATTCTTGTATGAATTTGGGGACCCCTTATTATCTTCTGATCTGTTTTGCTAACCAAATTAATGTGTGTAAAATATTTCTACTTACCACTTTCATTCTTCTCATCAGCAAATACTAGCTGTGGGCTACCCCTAAAAATGCTTCGGAAGACGCCCATATATACCTGTGGCACATACTTGGTGATGCTGGTCCCACCTCCAGGGGGATCAGGCAGCTCCGCCACCCGGTCTCTTTTTGGTGGAACAAGTGGTTTGTCGTCTTTAAAAAGTAAGTGAATTTTATTTTTGACATTTCTTCTGTTTTGTTGTCAACTTTGTTGACATTTGGGTTGTTTATACTTTTTGGCTATTTTGAACAATGCTAACATTCATGTACAGGTTTTTGTTTTTATTTCTCTTGGGTTTATACTTTGGAGTTGAATTCTGGGTTAAATGGTAACTGTATGGTTACCCTCTGGAGGGACTGCCAAACTGTTCCCAAGGGGACTTCACTATTTTCCATTTCATCAGCAATATATAATGGCTCCAATTTCCCTATATCCTTACCAACATTTGTTATTTTCCCTTTTTTTTTTTTTTTTAATTATAGCCATCCTAGTGGGTATGAAGTGTATCTCATTGTGGTTTTGATTTCTATTTCCCTAATGACTAATGATGTTAAACATCTTTTCTTGTGCTTATTGGCCATTTGTATATCTTCTTTGGAGAAATACCTATTCAAGTCCTTTGGACATTTTATTTATTTATTTATTTTAAATACATTTTATTGATTTTTTACAGAGGGAGGGAGAGGGATAGAGAGTTAGAAACATCCATGAGAGAGAAACATCGATTCAGCTGCCTCCTGCACACCCCCTACTGGGGATGTGCCCGCAACCAAGGTACATGCCCTTAACCGGAATCGAACCCGGGACCCTTGAGTCCGCAGGCTGATGCTCTATCCACTGAGCCAAACTGGCTAGGGCCCTTTGGACATTTTAAAATTGGGTTGTCTTTTTATTGACTATTATTAGTCTTATGAAACTCTTTTTAGTCTTCTTGACATGGCTTTTTCTCTCAATTGAAATTGGCCCTGTTTGATTTAAAGGAGGTCTTCACTGGGCTATTTTTTCGCTAGGATATAGCTTACACAGGGAGTCTATTTTAGACCAACAAATCAATAAATACTGAAATTCCTTCTGTGTCCTCTTCCACATTGGTCACTGGGGCGGGCGGGGGCAGGGGGAGGGTTACTCAGCAAGTAGAAGTGGTGCTAGCCTTGAGGAGCTCATAGTCTGGTTGGGAGAAATGATGTAGTTGTGAGAAACAACTGGAAAATGATATCGATGGTGTATCAGTGCCTGGACTGTGGGTAGCTGATAAAAGTGCTGCGGAATCAGAAAAAAAGGGTCATTGAGGGGTGGGGTGGAAGGGAGTGACTAAATGAGGTCTTGAGTTTAAGTTATGAAAAACGGGTATTATTCATATAACTGGCCAAGTGGGGGGAAAGGCATATGCATGGTGAACATAGGTATAATGAAAAAGATTTGGGGAAGATCATTTTGAGCTGTGCAGGACAGAACAGTAGAAAATAGAACAGAAACAAAGGGCATAGTCAGGCATGATGAGGATCTGGATTCCTAGGGTGATGGGAACAAGAAAAACAAGCTCAAGTGACACGGCTCGAATTTTATGTTTGAAAGCGGGGGAGAAAATAATATCAATAGCAGCTAGTGCATATGAGCTGGTATAGAGCCTGGACATATTTTAACTTGTTTATTCTTCACAAGAACTGTATAAGATTGGTACTTTAATTACCTTCACTTTGCACATGAGGAAACTGAGAGGTTTAGTAAATTTCCCAGGATCACACAGAAGTGGCAGAGCTGTAATTCAAACCCAGACACCTAGAGCCATACTTGTCGCCACTACATTATCCAGTGTGAAGGGAAAAGGCCAAAGCGTCTCCGAGTTTTAGAGTCCCTGCCTGGAAGGACGGCAACCGAGCTGTTTGTGTCCACTACCCTTTATTGAGCACCGACTATATGGAAAGAATTTCTTGTAAATGTTACCTTGTGGTGTTAATGATCATAACTCCTTTTGCTAACCTGTATTGAAAAAAGCCTTTAGGCAAAAGTGGCCATTTAAAAACCACTTTCAAAAATATGGTTCACTATTTAGGAATATATTTTGTCACAGTTTTCTTTTTGTGGTCTTAATGTGTATATTCTGTCTCCTCATTGTTACCATCAATAGACAACAAAAAGGGGTGATTTTTATGACAGTCTGGTTAAGAGTCTCAAGTTTAAACTTTGAAAGTATACTGACCACCATTTTAAGGCTTATTAAACAGCTTAATGTTTGTTTCCGAAGTCCTAGCCTCTAGCTTGGTGTATAACATTTCGGATGGTCAGTTCACAAGTCGGGCCGATCTCATAGATGCCGCTGGAAGCTCACTGGGGCGTGGTGCTCTTGTACCAGGACTGGGTAAGAACTAAATGCCCACATCTTCTTGGAAAATTCAGAGTTTTAGCAGTATCTCTCAAAAAATCTTGCCAATTTCCTGTGGTATTCCAGTTTCCTGGAAGGAAAGATTTTTTTATACTACTGTTTAATGGGGGTTAATATAAGAAATTGCCATGTGAAATTCCTCTGCATAAGTTGCTGTTGAAGATATTGTCCATTAGGTTGCGTAATGATGCCTATAACAAACTCTTCAAAGTTCATGCAATTAAAAGGTTTATTTCCTGTGAGGAATTGGTATACTTCTTATTGTTCGAAAATGAGCATTATGTAATATTTTTCTCTTTGCCTTGGCTCCTAGGAAGCTCATATCTTAAGTTTTGGGCTTAGTTACTAAGGCTTTTATTGGGTGTTACATTAACTAGTCCTATTAACTAGTCCAGATTTTAATGTAAGCCATTTAGATATTTTTTAAAAAATATATTCTATTGATTTTTCACAGAGAGGAAGGGAGAGGGATAGAGAGTTAGAAACATCGATGAGAGAGAGAGACATTGATCAGCTGCCTCCTGCACACCCCCCACTGGGGATGTGCCCGCAACCAAGGTACATGCCCTTGACCGGAATCGAACCCAGGACCCCTCAGTCCCCAGGCCGATGCTCTAGCCACTGAGCCAAACCGGTTAGGGCCATTTAGATCTTTTTGGGAATGAAAAAGGTCACTCATAAGTCAGTTACTGAGAACTGTCTCTTCCATGAGACTTATTCATTTTTCACATAGGAGTTAAGCAAAATAGAAATTGAATCCTGCCTTTTTGTTGAGCCCCAGTCTAATGCTTTGCCAAGTAAATATATGGGAGTAGGTGTGGATTGTCAGCATTGGGGAGAACCCTGGCCTTACCATTCTTTGGCAGTGCTTATGAGAACTTTGTATACAGCAGGGGATGACATGACAGTTGAATAAAGAATGCTGTTTTTGCAGGTGCCTGTTACGATACAGTGAACAACATGCTGTGGACCTGCTCGAATGACTATATCGATCAGTGGTGCAATCCCGGGAATCAGGCCTTCCATTACGTCTGCCAGAGACTCGGAGTCAGCCACATCATCCCTGAGCCCAGAGGTGAGGCGCACTCAGTCTTATAGGAAGAGATTTTCCCTATAAAATAGCAGAGGACAGCAGCAGAGGAAGTGAGAACATGGCCCAGGCAACAAAATGGGTCAACAGCCTTCCCTCTTGGAACTTAGAAATCTATCCTTGCTATCTGATTGGTTTATGATTAAGGAAATAAGTGTATAAATAATCGAGCTTTTGAGGTAGTCCATAGACTTTT
This sequence comes from Plecotus auritus, assembly GCF_963455305.1. Lineage (NCBI taxonomy): Eukaryota > Metazoa > Chordata > Mammalia > Chiroptera > Vespertilionidae > Plecotus > Plecotus auritus. Next base: position 11,251,429 of record NC_137779.1, read on the forward strand.
TTACAGGAAAATTACGTTTTTTCTGCAATTGTCAGAACTTTGGCATAAAAATTGCTTCTTTATTTGTACTTGGCATGGGATTATATGCTCTTATAATGTTTTATATATTTTTTTTCTAGTGACTATGCTTTTATTTTATTTTTATTATTTTTGGTTTTTTAATTTTTTTAAATTTATTTTAATAAATCTTTATTCAGATTATTACAATTGTTTCTCCTTTTTCCCCCCATAGCTCCCCTCCACCCAGTTCCCACCCCATCTTCTGCCCTTACCTCCCCCCCACTGTCCTCATCCATAGGTGTATGATTTTTGTCCAGTCTCTTCATGAACCCCCCATATCCCTTTCCCCCTGAGAATTATCAGTCCACTCCCTTTCTATGCCCCTGATTCTATTATATTCACCAGATTATTCTGTTCCTCAGGTTTTTAATTCACTTGATTTTTAGGTTCACTTGTTGGTAGATATGTATTTGTTGTTCATCATTTTTATCTTTACTTTTTTTCTTCTTCCTCTTCTTTAAGAATACCTTTCAGCATTTCATATAATACTGGTTTGGTGGTGATGAACTCCTTTAGCTTTTCCTTATCTGTGAAGCTCTTTATCTGCCCTTCAATTCTGAATGATAGCTTTGCTGGGTAGAGTAATCTTGGTTGTAGGTTCTTGCTATTCATCACTTTGAATATTTCTTGCCACTCCCATCTGGCCTGCATAGTTTCTGTTGAGAAATCATCTGACAGTCGTATGGGTGCTCCCTTGTAGGTAACTAACTGTTTTTCTCTTGCTGCTTTTAATATTCTCTCTTTGTCTTTTGCTCTTGGCATTTTAATTATGATGTGTCTTGGTGTGGTCCTCTTTGGATTCCTTTTGTTTGGGGTTCTGTGCGCTTCCTGGACTTGTAAGTCTATTTCTTTCACCAGGTGGGGGAAGTTTTCGGTCATTATTTCTTCAAATAGGTTTTCAGTATCCTGCTCTCTCTCTTCTTCTGGCACCCCCATAATTCTGATGTTGGTACGCTTGAAGTTGTCCCAGAGTCTTCTTACACTATCTTCAACTTTTTGGGTTTTTTTTTTGCTTTTTGCTTTTTGCTTTTTCGGTTGAGTGTTTTTTGCTTCTTTGTATTTCAATTCTTTGACTTGATTTTTGTGTTCCTCTTGTCTGTTTTTGGGTCTCTGTATAATATTTTTTATTTCAGTCAGTGTATGTTTAATTTCTAGTTGGTCCTTTTTCATATCTTCGAGGGTCTCGTTATATTTATCGGCCTTTTCTAGGATATTCTTGAAAAGCCTTATAACCGTGGTTTTGAATTCTATATCCAGTCGTTTGTTTTCCTCCATTTCTTTCGTTTGTGATCTGATTCTTTGACGCCGCGTTTTCACTGCTTCCCTGAGTTGGTAAGGTAGATTTGTGTGCTAGGTTTCCAATATGGCCCAGTGAGTCGGCCTCCACAGTTAACCTGAGGTGGACACTCTTGGTACACCCCTTTGTGGACTGTGTGTACAGCCTTGTTGTAATTAAGTCTTGATTGTTGTTGGTATCACTGGGAAGAATTGACCTCCAGGCCAGTTGGCTGTAAGGATCAGCTGTGTCTATGCTGGGAGAAGTTCGGTGCTGGAGACAGCCTTATAGGATTAGACTTGCCAAATTGCAATAGCCTCTGTGCTCAGCTTGGATGGGGTAGAGTCTCAGTCTTGGCTTCCCGTCAGCCTTGCCCTTGCGCGCACGTGCGCGCCTTCAGTCCTCCGCCTTCCCCGGCTCCCGAGTCTCCGCCAGAGAGTCCAGACTCCCCCACAAGCGTGTGGGTCCCCAGGGGCTCGCCTGGAACTGGGGTTCAGTGCAGTCAGAACTGGGGCCCAGTGCAGTCAGGAGCCTCTGACTCCCTTCCACTAGGGAAAGCCTGTGGCAACCTCTGCAGCCTTTGTGCGCACTGGCACGCGCGCGCCTTCAGACTTCTGCCTTCCCCAGCTCCCGAGTCTCTGCCCGAGAGTCCAGACTCCCCCCGTAAGAGCGTGGGTCCCCAGGGGCTCGCCCGGAACTGGGGTTCAGTGCAGTCAGAACTGGGGTTCAGTGCGGTCGGGGGCTTCCTTCCCCCTTCCGCCAGAGAAAGTCAGCCAGGCTCTCAGCCACCCTTTCTCTCTGCGCGCACAAAGACCCTTTGCCGTATCTCCAATTCTCTGTGAGCTTTTCTTTTTCCTTCTAGTTGTAGAATTTCCACTCAGCCAGCTTTCCTGTTGTTCTGGATGGTATCCGATCTGTCTTTTAGTTGTAGTTTTGAAATTGTTGTGCGAGGCAGCAGTTTAGGTGCTTACCTATGCCGCCATCTTGGTTTCTCCTCTATAACGTTTTATATTGATAACTTATTTATACATAAGCTTATAATTAGATAGAATTATCAATAAAGGATCTTTATATTTCTTAATATTAAAATTTCCCCCCCAAAATGTGTTTATTGGCGTGGTTTCCCCCTCATCTTGATCTGGGGTGCTTTCAGTGCTGCTTTTCCTCCTGTTGGCTAACAGGACAGTGGAGCAGCCAGCACACAAAACCACCGTTTGTGCTCGGCTAAAGAGGGTGGTGATTTCATGGGTTCTGGGCATTTCCCATCCGTGAGGTAGGAATTGGGCTCTGCACCTGGCCCGTGTGTTTCCTCTGCTTCTCTTCTGGAAAGGGATGGAGGTGATCCTTAGCGAGAGGCATGTTGTCGAGAGGCATGTTGTCATGGGGAGGTGTCACTGCCAGAAAGCAAAATTAAGTTAATAAGTACTTAAAATCTCCTGGCATTGAAGTCAGCTCTAGTGGTATGGAGGGGTGAGTAGCTCAGCAAATTCTCTCCCTATAAAGCAATAATAAAACTGACAAAGTGTCAAAAACAACTATTTCTAGGCTCTGGAAATTGACAAAGGCATACACCAAACCGAGAAGTGGGTATTCATTTAAAAACAAACAAAACCTGAACTCTGTGGTGGAAGTCTGTGGTGTCCTTAACTGAGGATGCTCCCATCTCCCACCTCAAGCTTGATCAGCTCAATAATTCCAACAGGTTGGGGCAGATTGTGTAAACCAGCATCTTTGTGGCCAGAGGGGGCTGACTTGATTTGGAGCAGAGCATGGGGAAAACACATGCCCGCAGCACTCTCAGTAAAGACTAATAGTATGAACTTGAATTCTATTGTTGTAAGATCAGGGACTCAAAAGACACAGGATCCGTGGGCCCCAGTCTGGTGTTAGGATTAACACTTAATCGAAAAGTTTAGTTTTGGCAAAGTTTACCTTCTCTTCAGTTTCCTTGAGTCCTTTTCTCATAGTTCCCAGTGCCCACAACCCTTTTGCAGCTGTAAGGTTCCCCCACCCAGGCCTGCCTCTCCAAGATTACCTGCTTTCCTGTTCTTTTTAGGCAGTTCATTTCAGCTGTTTTAGCAGAAAAAAAGCAATCTTTTTTTTTTTTGGTACTTTGCCTATTTGAATTTTCACCTCCATTTCCTGAATTTGTTATTATATAAGATGCTTGTCAACCCTCACAAGGTTGGATCAAAGGCTGTTTAGGCTGTGGTGACTAAAGGAGGTAAAAACGTTGAAGTGTTGTGGATCAGGGAAAGATGGTGAGTTCTACCATAGAGGAGCCATAGAAGACGGAGAGATTTTATTAAGATGATTACCAGCATGGGCTCTGAGCTGAAATGGCCTGAATTCAAGTCCCAGCTTTACCACTCAATAGCTGTGTGACCTAGAGTGAGTTACTTAACCCCCCTGACTCTTGATTTACTCCTTTACAAAACGGGGCTAAAATAGTCTAAGTTTATAATGATGTTGTAAGGTAATGCATGCAAAGCATTTAGCTGATTTTTAAGATATAGAAAGGGTGGTAGCTACTTATGCTCTAAAAAAAAAGAAAATTCCCAAGTGTTGTCACTCCAGGACTTTGGCAGAAAGAAAGATTCTCTAGCAGTAGCTGAAGAGACTGGAACCAAGATACTCTCTCCTAGTGTGTGTGTGTGTGTGTGTGTGTGTGTGTGTGTGTGTGTGTGCACGCACACCTTTTGTAGGTCAAAAGACTGCTCCTTGGGGACTGCCCACAGAGGTGTCTTTTCTCACTGAGTTTCCTTTTTATTTTCTAGGAGAGGCTATAACCACGAATGAGGTTATAAACCAATTATTGCACCACGTTGGTGCGATGTGCATACACCAACTCAATCTTCTTGCTACCAATCCAAATCTTCCAATCACAAGTGTCCTGGGCAAACAGCATCCGATCGAAGCTCACCATCTCAGCAGTATTTGTGACATTATGGAGAAGGCCATGGTTAATGGAGACACCTGTATCATACGCTGCATTCTTGTTGTCTTTCAGGTAAACACACTGTTTTGAGATAAGATATTAGAGAAAAAAACACACACCTTGGCTTCAGCCAGCTAATTTCTACCAGAAGAAAATTTAATAACATTCCTGTTTTGCATCTTACCACATCCTAATCCTAGGACTAGGATTATCATCATATTCATTGCACAGCAGTTAATGGAGTATTGCTATATGTAGTTCATTGTCACTTATCTATGTACAATATTTACTGTAATTATACCATTACACAATAGAAGAGATTGTGGTTAAAAATCTATTCATAAGAATATCTACATGTACTTTCTCTAGAGGGATAATTTTATCCCCAGTAGAATGAGCACTTTTAGACATGCCCTTTATGTTTCTGTAGGTGGTATTTAAATTTTTCTTCAGCCCACAAACTGAAAGGAATCGAGACATCATTCGACGGTCAGGATTGCTTCTTTGGCAGCTGTTGATGGCACCAAAAGATCAAATTTGCCCTGAAATTCAGAAGGAAGTCTGCCTTGCCATCAGGTAATCAGCAAGTAATTTTCATAGTGCTCTTTTCAAAATGCTTCCCTTGCGTTGCATCATGATCTTCCCGGCCAGCTGGTAGCATAGACATCTCTTCCCCTATCCCATCCATTACCCTCATGAACAGAGGATAATTCAACTGGACAGAGGCTATGGCCCCACTCCCAGAGGACCCATGCCATCTAGCAGAGTGTACCTAGCAGAGTTTATGGACCATTTTCTAACATCATCATTGGATCGTAAAAAAAAAAAAGACACACAAAAAAACCCTTTAAGTGGATGTTTTGATGGTTTATAAGTGGATGTTTATCTCACTTGAGAGAAAGTATGGCAGGTTGGTTAAGAAGCCGGCTTTGGCAGCAGGCAGATCTGGGTTCTAGTCTTTGCTCTGCCATTTACTGGCTATAACCTTAAGTCTTCTGTTTGCTCAGTTATGAGTATAAAAATAGGTTTGTGAGATTTTAATAAGATAAGGCCTGACACAAAGTAAGTGCTCAACAATGTTAACCTTTTAAAAATCTACTTAAAACCTTGTTAGTCAAGAGGGCAGAGTTTATGGACCATTTTCTATTGTCATTTAATATACACATTAGTACAATGAGCTTTTATCCAGGAATATAGCCTTATTATGACCAAATATAATTTAGTGACCAAGAGAGAACTAAATGCTTGGTCTGGAAGTACCATATGACAGGGGTGAGCAAAGGGGGAGGGCAGTTTTTCCTTCCATAGTAGATCATGCTTTGGGTCTCTTTTTGTTGGCCATTAAGGCAAAAACTAAAATCTAGTGCCACAAGACAGCTTCTGGGGCTGATGGTTATTACCTTTCACTATCTTAATGATGGTGATGTTTTCATGGGTATATACATAGGTTAAAACTTACCAATTGTATACTTATTATATGTTAAATCTCATTAAAAAAATAAAAAATTCTGGTGTATTTGCAATACCATTTTTGGGAAAAGCTGAGAATTAGAAAGTCCCCTTCTCAAAAAGTATTTTGGAGGGCACAATCTGCATATATAGCAGCTTTGACTCCATTGATTTTTTTTTTTTATAGTTCAATTCTCTTTAACTAGTTCTGCATCTGGCCTCATTGAAGTTATTACTTTGGTAACTCACAGACAAGAGAAAAATAGGGAAACCATCAGTGGACTATATCACAACATGAATTTAGATTCAGCTGCTTTTTAGTGATGAATTGTCCCTCAGAGTGCTATGTAACCAAACTGGCATGTTTATAAAAATAAAAATTTAAATAGAGTTTGGGTTTTCTAGAACATTTGTCTAAAAGCATTTGACTTTTCTGTCATTTCAGCTCTGGTTTAAATATCTTGTACCCAGGTGAAACTGAAATCAATAACTTACTTAAGCTGGTCTTAACAGAAGGTGAGAATTATTATTCTTTAATTATCCTTGAACTACCATCTTTTTTTGTCCCTAAGGAAACAACTGGATAGTAAGATAATAGATTTTTTTCCCTTAATATCTGTTAGTCAGCATTAATTTTTAAAATGTATCTGCACATATGCCAACACTTCAACTGGATTGGAAACAGAAACCATGTTTTATGTTCCTTCAAGCTCTAAAAACCTTTCTCTCTCCTCTGCTTAGAAACTGTACCTGCTTGTAGATTTTTAATGAACATTAAAGATAATGACTTCTTGGGGATCTCTAAGCCAGTTTTTTTCCACATATTAAAATGCAACTTCAGTCCTAGCTGGTTTGGCTCAGTGGATAGAGAGTGGGCCTGTGGACTGAAGGGTCCCAGGTTCGATTCGGACACATGCCTGGGTTGCAGGCTCAATCCCCAGTAGGGGTGTGCAGGAGGCAGCCAATCAATGATTCTCTCTCATCATTGATGTTTCTATCTCTCTCTCCCTCTCCCTTCCTCTCTGAAATCAATAAAAATATTCTTTTAAAAAATGCAACTTCAAAGTTAGACTGAACAACAAAATTCACCATGCCAAAGATACTGCATTTATAAGCAACATTAATTTAAGGAGTTAGAAGTCACACTTTATGATATATCAGTGGGGTAACTCCACTTAAATCAGGATGCACCAGTTAAATAAGTCACATTGGCTGTGATGTGTTCTTGCTTCTTGCTTGTGTAAGGTAAGTACAGGTGTTGGGTGCTAGGTTATCGATAATCTGCTTGTTAAAAAAAACTTTTTTTTTTTTAATAAATCCTTTTCTAAGTGTAAGTACCAGGGTTGTTTATGGAGCTTTGTTCTGTGTTAGGAGAGAGAAACAGTGGCCTCTCCCAGCTGCGGGATGTGATCCTAACCAATTTAGCTGAGCAGCTTCAAAACAACCGATTTGGCAGCGAGGACGATGATCATTACAGGTGACACCAGTTATCTTAGTCACTGCTAGCTCTTTGTGTTTTTCTCAGTAATAAATTTACACTTAAATGTGATCAACTTTAGTCTCCTATAATATCTAGTACAGTTAGCATGTTAAGTTTAAACCATAGATCAGTCATAAGACAATCTAACAGTTGCCATTTAGCACATTTCAGTTTTATCAGTGATGTAACTTGGGCCTAGGGAAATTTATCATTGTTTCCCAAATTGCTGGTTTGTGAGAGGGTGAGGGTGTGGTTAGAACTAGTGAGAGGAGAAAGGTGTTGGTTTTCTTTGCTGTTTATAAGATACTTGGATTAGGTGCTTGGGTACCATTTTGTTCCTATTCGTTTGATTTAGATAATATACCCAGCGGTTAGCATCATTAGTAAGATGATTTGCTTCCAGAACCAATTAGCTTTGTATCTTCTATTTATCATCTTATGCCAGTTATATAAAATGTATCATTTTATTACTAAACCATCAGTATCTTATTGTTACATTTTCCTGCATTTCAAGACTAAATGATGAACTTTTACACTACATTCTGAAGATTGTTGTACGAGAATCCTGTATCTTAATCACCAAGTGCCAAACTGTTTCTAAAGATGATTTTCAAAAGCTCCTTTCAACTGTGCCTGTAAGTGAAAATGTATTTATCCAGTTTGATTGTTCTAGAATTTAGTTGTAATTTTGATGCCGTGGGAGGAGGTGAGTGCAGTGTCCACCTACTCCACCATCTTGACCAGATCTCAGCAAAAATGTTTTTAATGAAAGTAAAATTGAACCCAGTGTTTCTGTTTTCATTTTACTATGTTGAGGTGTGTGCATACAGGGTGGACATAACTGATGAAGGTCCATGGATGGCTGTGCTTGTCCTGGCAATGTAGAGCTAGACAAATGCTCTGACATACTTTCTGTAAAGATGATGCCTCCTGCTTTAAGTGTCTTGTTTTTGTTCTGTTTAAAATAGTGAGGATTTTTTCCCAGTTAATTTGAAATTTAGCATTGTTTTCTAAACTGCCAGTGTTTTACAGAGACTGATAAAAACCAAAAATTCTCTTAAGGATTTTGGTAGAGTCTTCTCAAATGAAGGGGAATGAGGGTGGGGAAGAAAAGTATTAAGAGGCAAAAATTCAAGTTTGTGAGTGATTAGTGAGAATTAGGCAGAAAGTCATGATAATTGTATTAAATTATGTATCAAAAGCCAAGTGGAAAAAATCACCTGAGAAACTAACTTAGTCTGTTTTCTGTACTCTCTCTTTTGCTTCCCTTGTGGAAATGTTTTAAAAACATGTGGATCACATGATCCCTTCTTTCAGTAGGATCTAGATCATTTAAATGCCCTTATTTGTATTGAAGGCTGCATCCTCCTGCCTGCGTTATCTGATGGCAGTTCAGAACCACCTTCTCAGTAACACTATTTTGATTAAACCTGATGAGAATGATGACAGTGACAACTCCTTGCAGGGAGAGACATTGAAGGTACAGGTAAACACCAAGCTTTATTCTAACGATGCTTTCTACCCAGCGTGTAAAGCACAGCTTAATTGGCTAAATCTGTTTATTATGATGTCGGATTTCACCATGTAGCTTATATTTTTGTGAGAGGTTTTATTGAGCCACTCATTTCATAGATTTTTATGTCATTCCACAGTGGTTACCATATTTGTGACACTCTCATAATGTGTCATTCCATGTGCTCCTGTCAGTCTTTTCATGCCTTTGTTCATTTTTATCTTTTTTAAAGAACTATGAAATATGGCTCTTACAAGTGATCTCATACACACCTGAAAGTTTTATTTATATATATAGAAATATAAGTAAATCCAGGGGCATAACATTTTAAACAACTTTGACATTTTGGCTGGTTTATTATATTCTCTTGATTCAAATAACTTTAAAAAGATGATAATTTTCTCACTATCTTCATATTGAAGAATTTTGAACCTTATATAGTTCATTTCATTTTCAGTAATTATTTTTAAGTTAGCTTCTGTGTAAATTCAATGATTTGTTTGCACATGGCAATTTATAGCAGTCCAACAATTTTTAATAGCGTTGTTATAATTTTAACAGATGCTCAAGGCTGTATTTGCATTGTTCTTCAGAATTTCATCTTTGTGGGACAATTAGAGAAATCAGTAAAAAATTGCTTCTTCCCTAAAGTGTTGACCAAACACACTGAAAAATTAACCAAGGAAGCCATAGTTAAAGATAAAATTCATTACACTTTGCCCTTTTCTTACTCCTTGATGTATATGTACTATGTAAATCATACACGTGCTAGTTCATATTTATGAGTTTATCTCATTATATAATCAGTTTTTAAATAGGCAGAAATGCATGAATAAACCATTTAACTTGCTGATACTATTCATTACCTTCTCTTGCCTCAGTTTCCTAATCAGTAAAAAAGGACAATAACATCTCTGTTGTAAGGTTGCTGTGAGCATTAGAGACGAGACATGTAAAATACCTGGCACTGTGCTACCGCCAGGTGTGCAGTCAGCAGATGACGGCTCAGATGGTCAGTACCACTTAAATGACGCTTTATCTCGTCTGGTCAGTTCAGAGTTCTCTTTCTCTTAATAACACCAAAAAAAGAAAGAAAAAGACCCCACAAAATTCCGCAATGAACACCAGTGTTTTCTATTTGAAAGGCTAAAGTTTATAAATTCTTAACCCATGGAAAGAAATAATCTTGGTAAAGGCAGAATAGACTGGGTTGTTTAGTATTTCTGGGAAAAATAAAAAACACAGATTTCATCTAATGGGTTAGTTTGGTTATATTTTTTTAATAGAAAATAATTGTAAACTAAACATTCCTATGATCTTAACTAGAGTTTCTTACATTATTTAGTATTTGTACTCCCATGAACTCTCTAATAATTATTTTTAATGCTTAATAGCCTGATACTTTAATTGAATTTTTAGCTCAAGTGTAATGGTTTAAAACATTAAGGGAAAAGGTCACTTGTACTGTTTCAGAATGTTGTGTTTTTGTCTCATTTTACTCACCGCCTCTACATGCACCTTTTACTGTTCTGTTTTTCTCTTTAGCTATCCTCATACTACCCAAGGCACTCTTCCACGGGACAGTTTCTGGGCTGGCCACCGGGAGCTCCCTTGTGCTGGAGGGGATGGGAGAAATGCCTTTCTCCTGGGGACTCGTGTGCTTCCCCCCTCCCCCCCGCCCCCGCCCCCGGGAAATACTGCCTATTTCTGTCAGCACTCCCGACCTTAGCCTCCTCCCAAATCAAATTGCCACTTGCCATCCTAGCGTAACTTACTGCTTTGGGCTTATTCTGGCCACCTCATCATTTAATTTGGAAATGCATCATAAAATACGTCATTTCATGTTGTCATTGTGAGTGCATGTTCACCACAGAGCTTAAAAATGACACTGTGGTATTTCTACCTAGGAGCTCAAGGTCAGTATTCTGGCTCTTGCCACCCAGATCCTGACTGGATGTGATGAAGTGTTGGAAATGCTACAGCAGGTCACAACCGCCCTCATAAATAGTGACATACCTGACCGTGAGCAGAGGTGAGGAAATGGACTGTGAACTGTGACCTGCTGCTCTTCAGGAAGAAGAACTTGCTTATGAAAGTGAAATCTTTTATCAGCTACTCAGTTAATATTCAAGGTTTTTGTGAGAATAAGTTGAAAGGGCAGGTGTTTCAAAGCCAAGTGCAATCGAACTCTTTAATGGTGCTTATAGGTATGATTGGGCTAACAGCCATGAATTAAGGGTAGCAAGGTTGTGGGGGCAGCATCGTCTCTGACCTTCAGATCATGTACCTTCATTAGTCCCCAGCTCAGCATCATGTGCACTTCGTTTCTTATGATAAGTACCTTAGGGAGGTAGCAGTGACTTAGTGATGCAGACAATTAACTGCTATGCAAAGGATAACACTGACATGATATCTCAGATTTTACTGTAATTTTACTGTTCCAGACATATGAGTGACCTATATAGAGGATAATCATCTCATTCCCAGGAATAAAGCTTTTTCCCAGTCCTTCCCATTAAAATTTCTGCTGTGGTTTGCTGTTAAAGATGACTTACATACCGTGAGTGTTGATGGTTTTAATGTTAGAGATGCTGCTCTAGAACAATCCTGCAGTGTAACTTTTCCTCCGGGCACCCATCTGTCCCCACGTGCCTGATTCTGAGCCTCTCCCAGAGAGTAGGTGGGCAGGTTGGAACTGAGCACAGTGTTGCATTTGGGCTTGTTAAGGCATGTAGGGTCCATTGCTGGCACGTGGTGCAGATCTGCCCTGGGAGGAGGCACAATCTGAGAGCCTGCGAGATCTGAGCTCTGTTTCTCGTTCCAGTCCCAATATCCTAAGTAGTCTTAGAGAACTTACCTCACCCATATCTTTCTTTGGGTAAGTCACATATCTTAATTCTTCTAGCAGAAGATTAGGATGTTAAGAATATGACTAGGTGCCCTAGATGGTTTGGCTCAATGGATAGAGTGTTGGCCTGCGGACTGAAGGGTTCCAGGTTCAATTCCGGTCAAGGGCACATTGCCCGGATTGTGGGATTGATCCCCAGTTGGGGGTGTACAGGAGGCAGCTAATCAATGATTCTCTCTCATCATTGATGTTTCTATTTCTCTCTCCCTCTCCCTTCCTCTCTGAACTCAATAAAAATATATTTTTTTAAAAAAGAGGCATTGCTAATTCTTTAAAAAAATGTGTCTAGGTAATCATTTCACAATATACAGATATGTCAAGTCATTACATTGTTCACTTTAAATTTATACAATTTTATATGTCAATTGGATACCAATAAAATGGGGGGGGGGGAATGTGATTTTAAAGTCAAATGAAAAATCTGCCTGCCTCTGCACCCCACACAAGCCAGTTTCTCTAGGCAAAAGTGGGGATTACTTCTGTGGGCAGGTGAACTGGTGGTGTAGCCACTCATTTTCTTGCTGTCAGAGACTCAGGGCAGCCCCAGAGCCAAGGGCGCTCTGCAGATGGTAGCTGCCTAAAGTAGCCATTTGCCTACCTAGAGGACCCGCTTATAAAGCGCTTCAGAGGTGCTATGAAATTCACCATGTACACATTTTTTGTGTATGAAAAATCATAGGTTGAAGATGAAATCTATTATGAGATTTCTGTTTCCTCCCTCAGTAGAAGATGGGAAATTTGTGGATTGAATTGCTGTCAACTATAAGTGCTTCACTAATTCAAGAGAATTTGTCAGATAAAGATGATGTTAGTTGCTTTTTCACATGCTGGAGATTACATAAGCAGTGTGTTTTCTTGAAATTTTTGTAGGTTAAAAGGCTTGGAACAAGTTACTAAAGCTACCATGCTTGGTCACCTTCTTCCAGTGCTACTGACTTCCCTGATGCATCCAAATTTGCAGACTCTGATCATGGCTGACGCCCTGATGCCTCAGCTAGTGCAGCTGGTACTCTATACCAGTCAGGTACGATCCTTGGTGTGCCAGCGTGAACTGTTCTGCGGCTGTGTGCATTTGCTGAAGCAGAATAAATATAACCATGTTTCTCAGAAGCCAAGGGAACTAACGATGGAATGAAGAAAAACATCGTGTCTTAAAAGTAAACTGAAACATAAAGGGAAAACATTTTATTTGTTTGACTAAATTACTTACTGCAATCTTTTAGCAAATACTAATTGCTGGTCAGCTGTAAAAGTGCTAATCTACAATGCTACTGAGATCCTGCCATGATATTTCGTCTTCTGAGTTCTTGGTGGCTATCAGTAACCAATATAAATATGTTCCATTCCAGCGTTAATTAAAATGATGTTAAGTGGTCTAAGTAGCAAAGCATTTTTTAGTGAAAGAGGGCAGACTAGGATTGCAAAAAGATGATTTAAGTGATAATTCTAAGTTTGGCTCTGGTACCATCCAGATAACTGACGTAAGCACTTTAAGACATGATGATGGTTTTGTGTTTCAGACGGCTTTGCTGCTTAAAACCCAGTGTCCAGTTTTTGCCGAGGTGGGCTGTTCCCCATGTGGTGCATCCGACCAGAAGGGCAGGCTGTTCCCTGATGAGAGGTGAGCGATGCTGCTTCCTCGCAGGAACCCCTGCCTTGTTTTCTTCTGGTGAAAGCCTAGTGCTTCTTTTACAACAGTGATTTTTAGCGAGGATCATCTAACTGAAAAAAGAAAGAGAATTCAGGGACAAAATTTTACAGATAATTATAGAATTGCTGTGTAGTCTTATAGGAGCAGGTTAGAATAAATTTCCCCACAGATCAAGAGATTAGTTCAAAATTGACAAATTGTCAAATATTAATGATGAGGATGTAAAACATTATGACTTTGGCAAACAGTTTGACAATTTCTTAAAAAGTTAAACTTATACCAACCATATGACCCAGCTATTTCACTTCTAGAGAAAAGAAAGCATAGATTCTGACAAAGACTTGTATATGAAGTTCATAACAGCTTTAGTTAGAATAGCCCCAAAACAAGAAACACCCCTAATGTCCATCAACAAGTGAGGGGATATATGCACACAGTGGTGTAAGCATACAATGAAATCCTACTCAGCAATAAAAAGGAATGAACTATAGATATGTTCAACAACATGGATGAATCTTAGACTACTTATGCTGAGTGAAAGAAGCCAGACCCTCACAAAAGGTATCCTAGATAATAAAAGGCCAATATGCAAATCAACCGAACGGTGGAACGACCAGTCGCTATGATGCGCATTGACCACCAGGGGACAGATGCTCAATGCAGGAGCTGCCCCTAGTGGTCAGGGAGCACTGCTCAGCCAGAAGCCGGGCTCACAGCTGGCGAGTGCAGTGGTGGTGGCAGGAGCCTCTCCCGCCTCCACAGCAATCGGACATCCCCCGAGGGCTCCAGACGGTGAGAGGGCGCACACTGGGGCTGAGGGCCGCCCCCCCAAGTGCACGAATTTCATGCACCAGGCCTCTAGTATACTATATAATGCTATTTATATAAAACTCTGAAAAATGCAAGCTAATTTCCAGTGACAGAAAGCAAAGAAGTGGTCTCCTGGATTATCAAGAAGAAGGAGGAAATTTCACAGGTGTGTCCATATGTCCGAACTTACCAAGTTGTACACTTTAAATTAGTGCAATTTATTATATGTAATTACATCTCACTAAAGCTGTCTTTAAAAGCAATGAGCAGAAAGGAAGGACTTCTGGGTTTCTCTAGAGCAGTATGCTATCCAAGTGAGCTTTGTGCAGTAATGAAAATGTGTATTTTTGTTGTCTAGTACTGTTGACGACAGCCACATGCTGTTATCGAGTGTTTGCAATGTAACTAATGTGACCAAGAAATTGAATTTTAAATTGTATTTAATTTAGATTCAATTTAAGTAGCCATATTTGACTAAGTAACTACCATATTGGATAGCACAGAGCTGAAAGAGAAGAGAATTCCACAGCAGCTGAGTGCAGGATTGGGAATTTGTATCCCACAACCTGGGGCTGTGATGTCCTTGAGAGTTCAATTACAATAGATAAGAGGAACTTGGAAGGTACTTTTCTTTAGTAAAAATTTCAGTACAAAGTAGTTGCATAGACTTACAGAGTTTTCAGCAATTGATGTTCAGATATCAACAAAAGAAACCTTTATAGGATGCTGGTCCTGTGGGATTTGGAAACTGGCCAATTTAAATGCTTACAGTATCTTCTTCTTTTTATTTTTTATTTTTTCTGAGTAACTTTAAATGAGAGTTGGTGAGGTGTCCTCTTGGGTATGATTTGGACTTCCGCCTTGAAAAAGAGAGGGAAACGCAAATATATTGTATAACAACAACAAAAGAAAAGAACCTTATATGTAGGATTTTTAAAAATGTTTCTGATCGCCCCTGATATCAAGCATTCAAAAGCCACAATGTTGTCATGCTGCATGCTGTGGAAAATTAAAGTGACATTTCTTAACCTTTTATATTTCACTGTGTTAATTTTCTTCTTCATGTCCTTGCTGCTAAACTCAGTCATGTTCTCTTTGTCTGGTTTTAGAATGCTGGAAGAGAAGGAAGAGCCAGGCTTTCTCACTGGTTTAAAGATTCCTGCTCCATGGGCTGCTGGCAAGACTGTGGAAACAGTCCATCCTGTCAGAGACAACTATAAATTTAAAGAGACTGTCCACATCCCAGGAGCTCGCTGCCTGTATCTTAGATTCGATAGCAGATGCTCTTCACAATATGACTATGACAAAGTAAGCAAGAACTGCTTTAGAATTGATTCCACTGCTAATAAGCTGATTGTCTTTATATGCTTCTTATTTTTCTTTGCTGCTTGTCATCATTCTTGACTTATTTCTGTCTGCAGATATCTCTTAGAACTTACCTAAGATAATGCCTTGAAGGTAGTGATTGGGGAGTCAAAAAGCCAGCACCTCTGTGTTCTAAGAACAGTGTTTTAATGACATGTTGAAAGTGGGCTTTTGTAAGCTTTCGAAGTTTAGATCCGAGTCAAAGGAAACTTTTCTTTCCGTTCTGCTTACTTCCTGCCTCCCTCTGTGCTTGGAATTCCTGTAGATGTGTGTCCATTCATCTAGAAAGGTCTTACTGCCCAATTCTTGGGGCTTCTCATGTATCTTTTGGGGAGAAGGTGTCCTTTTAGAAGGGTTTCAGGTGTGTTAAGGCTTGTCTGTGTTTAGGTTATTCTTTGCCATTGTCTCAGGAGACTACACCTCCACATAGACTTCGAGGAGGTATCGTTTCCAACCTGGTGGCCAAACCAAATTATAAGTAAAAGGAAGTGTTTGGGGCTTGAAATGTTTCTTCTGTTTATAATTGTTACATTATAAACCATTATGCTGAATTTATGAGGAAAAGCTAATGAAATCATGAATGTAACATATAAAAGAACAACTGAAGGATTATCTAATAGCTTTGTACTTACACATGTAGATTGTTAGCTATCTGTTATATCTCCTCCCTTGACTGTGTAAGGGCAATTGGTCTTACATCCCAGGGGATACTTAGGTTAAGAATAAAAGACTTCTTAACTGTACATACAGTGAAATGGTAAAACACACTACTGGCAAATTATAGAATCCTCTTTCCTATTATCTTTAGACTAGTGAAGATTCCCAGATGTCAGGAGGGACTTAAGACTTGCCCCCAAACTCACCGTAGCTGCAAGGAAGAGAATTTAGAAAATAGTCTTTGGTGGGCCATTCAAAAATTAGATTTTAAAAAAAGGTGGCATCAGTCTACACCACTTCATAGCCCCTGGCATCAGCTACCCCCATGTTTTAGATTCAAACGATAATGACTATTTAAAACAGAAATGGAAGAGTTGCCGTTTTAGTTGGTGTCATTAAGTTTCTCCATTAAAAGCCAGTAATTTGCATCTTCTGATGGATGCTGACCTGCACCTGCACTAGATACTAGGGTTAAATGTGGAGATACAGGGATGCTCACTACATGGATAGAAGAAACATATACTTTTCTAGTGGTCCCGCTGGTGTCAGGAGGGTACAAAGTCACAAAATGATAAGTGTCCAGGACTAAAAGTACAGCTTTTAGATCCAAAGTGATCTCTCTGATGCAGTCAGAGGCTGTCATGGTACACGCTGGAAGACAGGATTTGGTATTCTCAGGAGCCAGAGCCTTATTCTTCCTGTGAGAGTATTTGAATGCCACATGACCTGTAAATTAGAAAGGTGGTTAATTGGATATCAGCGAAGAGCCTTTATTGAAGAAAAGTGTTGATACATGAAAACTGACCCAAGAAGCAGCCCCTTTCTGCCCAAATCAGTGTCATTTTCTTTTTATACCATGAAGCAACATTCTAAGAATATATGGCTTATTTTCAATTTGTTGCATTTTTTCAAATCCTCATTCATTGAGGTTTTTGGGTTGTTTTCTTTTTTGCCTTTATTTTGATGTTGTATGAGATATAACCATCTTTTTACCTGTATTTGCTCACTTTATCAATTTTGGGGAGGGCTTAAGGGGGCAAACTGTACCTTTTATTAATGAATTATATGTAGTTGTTTAGGATTAAAATAGCTATTTAAAAAAATATATATGTTAACTGAGTATAACTATTTTAATGTGAAGTGCCCAAGTCAATTAAATTGTGGTAATATTTGTTATTCTGTAGCTGCCCTGTAAATACCAATGGTCAATTGCATTCAAACTAATATCAGTTGTACCTTTAAAAAAAAATCAGGGAATATTAGTTATACTATGACTCCAGTGCCTGGTTATAAATGTGTTTTTAAACAAACATTTTCTGCAGCCTTTTTATTTGTAGATGTTGTTTTTGTTTTTCTTTTACAGTCTAACAGTATATTTTCTGTTTTGAAGTTGGTGATATACGCGGGGCCTAACACAAACAGTAGGAAGGTTGCTGAGTATGGAGGCAATACACTGGGATATGGCAGCCGTAGTGTCTTAGGAACTGGTTGGCCGAAAGACTTGGTGAAGGTATGGTATACAGTCACATTCACTTCATAGAAAAGAAAAATGAACTTATATTCCTCTAGTATATTAAGTAGAAATCCAAAAAAATTTGCAAGGGGGCTTTTTAAGGTGGGGCTACCTTGCCAGGCCTGTGAAGTCACTACTTCTTTCAAAATGACCCTCCTTTCCCTTGCAGGGCATCAGACCCCTGTCCACTCCAGAGCCTGTCACACAGGTTACTGCATGGACTGAGGTGGTCACAGCATTTCCTTCCCTGGCCACTAACAGGACTGCTAGTTCTTCCAGCTCACTTCTTCTCTGGGATAGGAGACCCTTATAGTGGCTCTCCTGGAACCACAGGGCCATTGAAGTTTAAAAATGTGGAATCTATGTTTGCAGATGAATTTGGGCCTTAGGAGCAAAAATGATGATCCATTCTCAGGCTGATAAGATTTGAGCCATGCTCTGTGATCTACCTAGAACATGAATATGAACTGAAAAACCCATTAAGACCCCCAAACCTTTCCCAAGGGTGTTCCCAGAGCCTTTATCTCATATACATTATGTACCCTCTCTAATTCAGTCACAGACAACGAGTTTCCTCTAGAGGGCTAGTCCCGAGCATCCGACGCCAGGTCAGCACAGCACTTTTAGCTGTTCTCTTTTTCTTTCTGATTCTCATTCGCCGTGTTGGTTCTGCCACACAGAGCAGGCTCCCCCAGCACTGCCTCTGTGTTCTGCACGACACTGGCCACTTGCTGGCCTTATTGGCACAGTGAGGTGGTGGTGTGAAGAGGGGGGAGGAGGGCAGGAGGAATAGAAATTTGAGGTATTTATTAAAATTATGCTTAAGATTTGATTCATCTTTACTCTGATCCTGCTATTGGGCAGTTGTGATTCACTTCACAGATGCCTCGTCCCAAAAGCCACCTGGATAGGAGAGACACCTGAAAGGTTGATGTCCAAATGAGAGGGGATGGAATTTGAATTTAAAAAGCAAGTGAGGAAAGGAGTGAAGTATTGCAGTGGTCCTTTTGAAAGTAAATCTCTGAAATTCATTGCTCTCTTGAAAACTGTCTGTCTCGTTTTTAAAGTGCATTTTCCCCCCTTAAATTTTAAGGTGGAAGGAGATACAGTCACCTTCTCCTTTGAAATGAGAAGTGGCCGTGAACACAACACTCCTGACAAAGCCATGTGGGGCTTTGCTTGCACAGTTCGAGCTCAGGTACTTGACTAACCTCTGCTGTGGACATAGTACTTTCTCCTTTGTGCCTTGATTACATACATCATATTTGCCTTGGAAGCGGGGCAGAATATGAGTCACTGTTTCATCCATCTCTTCCATTTGAAAGGAGTAGACTACTGATAGTAAGTAGGGGTTTTATGGAATAAAACCAGCTGTGACCTCAGATCCATTTAGCAGCACAGAGAACCATGCGCAGGGCTCTGTCTTCGAAGCCGGGAAGAGATGATCTACCTCCAGAGTCTTTCCATAGGACGAAGAAAGCTTAGACACTAAGCGTTTGAACTCTGGGTTTTAAGAGTAGTAGGGTCAGATTATTTCCATTCTAGTCCCAAAGGCTCTTCTTGCTAGACTAGGCCTGTCTCTGATTAATTATTTGTGTTATACTCTGTGTACAGGTTTAATCTACTCTTTTTTTTTTTTTTTTTTTTTAAATATATTTTATTTATTTTTTACAGAGAGGAAGGGAGAGGGATAGAGAGTTAGAAACATCGATGAGAGAGAAACATCGATCAGTTGCCTCCTGCACACCTCCTACTGGGGATGTGCCCGCAACCAAGGTACATGCCCTTGACCGGAATCGAACCTGGGACCCTTCAGTCCGCAGGCTGACGCTCTATCCACTGAGCCAAACCGGTTTCGGCTAATCTACTCTTTTTAGCAGTGCATAATAGTTATTCCCCACCTCCCTCTGCCCCCGGAATCTATGTAAAAAAATTATTTTCCCACCTGAAAAAAAGGAGAGGGATGAATAGGAGTTTACTAGCCCCTCAAGGTGCCTGGTTTGTACAGTGTATTTTAGATTGGGGGGTCACTTACGTTTAAGCAAGCTAAGACTCTCTGGAGTGAAATTCTCTGCTAGAACATAAGCGCTGAGAGAGCAGGCACTTTGGTTTGTTCTCTGCTGCATCTCAAGCTCCTAGAGCAATGGCTGGTACACAGGAGGCACTCAGTAAATATTTACTGAATGAATGCTCTGTCATCATTGACACATATTGGTGTGAGCACAGGATGGAGGTGACAGAACGAAATAGTGACTTACACCCAGGTAGGCACGGCAGAGGAGTTACCCAAACAGTCATGCATGGGATCTGTGCAGTTTCTAATATGGAGTCTTATTGGCTCTTCTCTCTCCAGAACTGTGTTGAGACTTCACTCTGTGGTCATTCCAGTGCCACCATCTCTCTGCTCATGGTGTTGGGTGCTGTCCCTGTGTCCCATAGCAATGGTACTTGATGCTGCTCTGTGAGCCCTGTGGTTGGGGACAGTGCAGTGTGGTGAGTGCAGGTGGAAGGGCTCTGCCATGTGCACTGACCAGTGTGGTTTGCCCCCGTCTGCGTTGTAGGAGTCTTCGGAGGATGTGTCAGGAGGCTTGCCCTTTCTGGTAGACCTGGCTTTAGGGCTGTCTGTGTTAGCTTGTTCCATGTTAAGAATCCTGTACAATGGACCAGAAATTACCAAAGAAGAAGAAGCCTGTCAGGAGCTATTGCGGTCCAAACTTTTACAAAGGTAACAAAGGGCTCAAATTGGGCTGGTTTTGCTCACAAAGGAGAAATGACTTGATGTGGAAAACTGCTTTTAGTGTTTCCCAGCTGATCGTGCCTACTGCCTGACAGTCCTGTGGGTGTCATTGTGTAATTAAATTAAAGGATCCCCAAAAGAATGGGTAGATGGGTGATAAAGCAAGTAGGGCAAAATATTTATTTGAGAATCTAGGCGATGGGTATATGGCTGATAACCATGTAATTTTTTTCAGCTTTTAAAATATTTTAAAGTTTTCATAATAAAAAGTTAGGAAGGAGGTAGATTTCCAAAGATGTGGTTTTGTATAATATGCTCATTTTCTTTAGAGCATATTTAAATAGTGAATAAATACTCAATGCATAATGTGATCCTTCATGTTTTATTTGTCTGCGAACTTTAAGTAGCTTTCCAGATAGAAGAGGAAGTGAAGAACCTCTTTTCTGTCTGTTCAGGTGCCAGTGGCAGGTGGAAGCCAATGGCGTGATCTCCCCTGCCCTTACTCCAAGCCCGTCTCCATTGCCTCTGACCATTGAGGAAGACAGAGAATTCACCTACCCCTCTGACGTCCTCGTGCCTCCAGTTGGAAGCTACTTTGACCTGCCCCGGATCAGGCTGCCTCCAGGAATCATGATAAAGCTCAGGGAAATTTCTGGGCGTGCTAGACCTCAATTTAGACCAAGTATAAAGTATGTTTCTACATAGCATTTCATTTTCCCCAATGGAAAAACATGTTTAAATAGTTGAAGGGGGATAACTTTCTTATAGTCTAGCAAGTGAACCTTTAATTTAATGATTGTTAACCAAGTATCTCAGGTGGTATTCTGTTGTGGGCTTGTAGTCAGCAGTTAGCATCACCTAGGAACTTGTTAGTTCTTGGGCCCCATTTTACACCTGCTGAATCAGGACCTCTGAGGATGGGGCCCAATAATCTGTTTTCACAAATTTTCCATTTGATTCTGTTGCATGCTACAGTTTGACAAGTTCTAGGTTTTCCTCGGGTGGCTTTATCTTTTACTTTCATTTCCATAGAGTCTAGAGGTATTTCGTTGTTTTTGATGCCTAGAGAGATGGTGAGGGCGGGGTCTTTATTTTGAAGTCTTGCAGTTACAGATGTCTTCATGGTATTCTTGTTTAAAGTGAACCCTATTTTGCAGGCCTCTGCTCTGCCTAATGAGGCAAGATTGCCTATTTCAGAGGAAAATATAAAGAATAGATGACATTTAAAATGAAAAACAAAAAACAGAAGCACCATTGCTTTCAATCCTACATCTGTACACATGAAATACTACAAGTCACAAACTGCATAAAATTAATTGGCAGATAAATGGTGCCAAAGGTCTTTTTTGATCCTGACACCTCTTCCAGCTCTAATGTGACTAGAGCTTGAAATGTATGAATCACAGAAAGTGAAGTATCACTAATTTTGATTTTCAGCTTTATCAGCCAATGTTAGTTTTATCAGTTAAATATATTTAATTATTACCAACTTGATAGGAAAGCCATCACATAATGTTCATGCCTCTTTATTGGAAGAAGGTGTGGTAAATATTTAATATATTTAAATCAAAGCCTATGTTCTTTAACCTGTAAGAACGTATTGGTAAGTTGAGCACATGGCATATCCTTGACCATTTTCCATTGTAATCACAGAGAGGTAATTCAACCAGATGTGATGGAGGAGATGGTGGTATCATGTGTTATTAAGCACTTGAACTTGGTTGATGCACTGCAGTCTCTAATAAATTTCCAGTATCAAGAAGAACATGCTGAGGAATATGACTTATTGTGTAAAATTATGGGAGAGACCTTTAAGAAACTCAATGCCATGGAGAGACAGCTGCAGGTAAGGGAAAGCTAAAACACCAATATTTCTCTTATAACAGTTGGAAATAATTTCATTCCTAGAAATGTAATGAAGTTTACAAAGTGATCTGAATTTTAAAAAATTATTACGGCTAAAATTTCAGAATTTATAGATTGCACTTGTTTTTATTTTGCATTCATTTTCACATTTTTTTATATTTTAATGTATCAGAGTGTTGCAGAACTGGAACAGAAATGGCAGAGTGAGGTGGACGATGCCATGCAGGGGAAACTGGAGAACAACATGCCTTTCTTCTATGACTATCATTTCAATGAGGTGAGCGAATATATGCCGTGTGTATAGAGATAAAATAATGTCACTTCTTAAAATGTTGCACACCCCAAAATGTACCCATTCTTTAAAAGGGTTAAATAAAATTTATTAGACCAACATATCAGTAATCCTATCTAATAAAGAGGGAATATGCTAATTGACCCTCATGCTGCTGCAAAGGTGGCAGCACCCACAGCCAATGAGGAGGAAATATGCTAATTGACTGCCCCACCCTCAAATATGGCAGCACCCACAGCCAATAAGGAGGGAATATGCTAACTGACTGTCACTCCCTCAAAGATGGCAGCACCCACAGCCACAAGATGGCGGCTCCCAGTTCTCTCAACCCCCCGGCCGCCCAGGGCTGGCCCAAGGCACAGGCAAGCCTTGGATGGCAGCTGCCCAGCCGCCCAGGGCCACCCGAGGCTTATGCTGCCGGCAGTGGCAGCAGCAGAGGTGTGATGGGGGCGTCGCCTTCCCCTGATCACCAGGTCACCTCCTGCCCCTGAGTGCTCCCGGACTGTGAGAGGGGGCAGGCCAGGCTGAGGGACCCCTCCTCCAGTTCATGAATTTTCATGCACCGGGCCTCTAGTACAAATAATAAATTACTTGTTAAGTTTTATTTTTATGGGAATGCACATGTTGACTCCTTTTTAAAAAATATATATTTTTATTGATTTCAGAGCGAAAGGGAGAGTGAGAGAGAGATAGAAACATCAGTGATAAAAGAGAATCATTGATTGACTGCCTCCTGCACGGGGTCTCCTACTGTGGATTGAACCTGCAAAGTGAGCACGTGCCCTTGATCAGAATCAAACCTGAGACCCTTTAGTCCGCAGGCTAATGCTCTAGCCACTGAGCCAAACCAGCTAGGGATTAAGTTGTTTTTTAAATGATTAATAGTGTTATAAAGAAGCTAGCATCATTATCAAATTTTGCTTTCAATCCTTAAAAAAACAAATCAATGGCAAAGTTACAAGCACTGAAAAAAAAAAAAATCCCCAGAAAGTGGCCAATACCATTTTTAATCACTGAAGTATCAAATGATAATTTACAAATGTGCTTCTGGCATAGAAATATGGACCAAAGAGGGTGTTTTTCCCCCTGAAATTTTCTTTTTTTTTTTAAAGATATTTTTCTTATTATTTAATTACTTTATTTTTTTTTAATTTAATAAATCTTTATTGTTCAGATTATTACAATTGTTCCTCTTTTTTCCCCCCATAGCTCCCCTCCACCCGGTTCCTACCCCACCCTCTGCACTTACCTCCCCCACACTGTCTTCATCCAAGGTCCAGTCTCTTCCCGCACCTCCCACACCCCTTTCCCCCCAAGAATTGTCAGTCCACTCCCTTTCTGTGCCCCTGATCTATTATATTCACCAGTTTATTCTGTTCATCAGATTTTTTATTCACTTGATTTTTAGATTCACTTGTTGATAGACATGTATTTGTTGTTCATAATTTTTATCTTTACCTTTTTCTTCTTCTTCCTCTTCTTAAAGAATACCTTTCAGCATTTCATATAATACTGGTTTGGCGGTGATGAACCCCTTTAGCTTTTTCTTATCTGTGAAGCTCTTTATCTGCCCTTCAATTCTGAATGATAGCTTTGCTGGGTAGAGTAATCTTGGTTGTAGGTTCTTGCTATTCATCACTTTGAATATTTCTTGCCACTCCCTTCTGGCCTGCATAGTTTCTGTTGAGAAATCAGCTGACAGTCGTATGGGTGCTCCCTTGTAGGTAACTAACTGTTTTTCTCTTGCTGCTTTTAATATTCTCTCTTT
This sequence comes from Plecotus auritus, assembly GCF_963455305.1. Classification (NCBI taxonomy): domain Eukaryota; kingdom Metazoa; phylum Chordata; class Mammalia; order Chiroptera; family Vespertilionidae; genus Plecotus; species Plecotus auritus. The sequence continues at coordinate 11,275,712 of NC_137779.1, forward strand.
GTCTTTTGCTCTTGGCATTTTAATTATGATGTGTCTTGGTGTGGTCCTCTTTGGATTCCTTTTGTTTGGGGTTCTGTGCGCTTCCTGGTCTTGTAAGTCTATTTCTTTCACCAGGTGGGGGAAGTTTTCTGTCATTATTCCTTCAAATAGGTTTTCAGTATCTTGCTCTCGCTCTTCTTCTGGCACCCCCATAATTCAGATGTTGGTACGCTTGTGGTTGTCCCAGAGGCTCCTTACACTATCTTCAAATTTTTGGATTCCTTTTTCTTTTTGTTTTTCTGGTTGTGTGTTTTTTGCTTCTTTGTATTTCAATTCTTTGACTTGATTCTTGCAGTCCTCTAGTCTGCTGTTAGGTCTCTGTATAATATTTTTTATTTCAGTCAGTGTATGTTTAATTTCTAATTGGTCCTTTTTCATATCCTCGAGGGTCTTGCTAAATTTATTGGCCTTTTTTAGAAAATTCTTGAAAAACCTTATAACCGTGGTTTTGAACTCTATATCCAGTCATTTGTTTTCCTCCATTTCTTTCATTTGTGACCTGTTTCTTTGTCTCCGCATTTTCGTTGCTTCCCTGAGTAGGTAGAGTAGCTTTGTGTGGTAGGTGTCCTCTAGGGCCCAGTGGCTCAGCCTCCCCAGTTACCTGAGGTGGACACTCTTGGTGCACCCCTTTGTGGACTGTGTGCTCAGCCTTGTTGTAGTTAAGTCTTGATTGTTGTTGGTATCACTGGGAGGAATTGACCTCCAGGCCAATTGGCTGTGAGGATCAGCTGTGTCTACGCTGGGGAAACTTCTGTGCTGGAGACACTCTTATGAGACAAGACTTGCAAAATTGCAAAAGCCTCTGTGCTCAGCTTGGATGGGGCGTAGTTTCAGGGCATAGCAGACAGCCTTGGTTTCCCATCAGCCCTGCCCTATGAGGCCCCTGGGTCTCAGTGTCCCTCGGTAATTGCTGCAAGCACATCTGAGAGACAGCTGCCCTCGAGTTTCGCCCGCTGCCAGACAGTCCAGTTTCTCCCCAAATGAGTCAGGGTTCCCAGAATCTTGCCCAGAACTGGAGTTCAGCGCAGTCGGGAGCTTCTGTCTCCCTCCTGCTTTAGAAAGCCAGCCATGCACTCAGCCTCCTGTGCATTCAGCAGTTAGTCCTGTCTGCGCGCGCGCACCTCCAACCTCTGCCTTCCGCAGCTCCCGAGTCTCAGTGTGCTTTCTCTTCTCCTGACAGTCCATATTCCCCCCAAATGAGTCTGGTTTCCCAGCGTCTCACCCAGGACTGGTGTTCAGTGCAGTCGGGAGCTTCCTTCTCCCTCCCACTTTAGAAAGCCAGCCGCGCACTCAACCGCCCGTGCACACAGCTGCCCGTCCTCTCCGCGTGCGAGTCTCCGTACCTCAGCCTTTTGCAGCTCCTCTGAGTCTCAATGTGCTTTCTTCTTTTCTTCTAGTTGTAGAATTTCCACTCAGCCAGCTTTCCTTTGGTTCTGGATGGTGTCCGTTTTGTCTTTTAGTTGTAGTTTTGATATTGTTGTGCGAGGCAGCTGTTTAGGTATTTACCTATGCCTCCATCTCAGTTTCCCCCCCCCTGAAATTTTCTATTCCTTTTAACACATGCAGAAAAACTCAGTCTTTGCAGATCCTGCATACCATCTTTTCTTGATTTTTCCTTCTTTAGAACAAAGTGAAAGAACTAGAACTTTTGTGTTCAATGAAGGAAGTCTCCTTTGATGGAAATGATCTTGAAAACATGGTCCTATCACTGAGGTTAGTGATGTTAATAACTATGCAAAGCTAATTTATTCCCTTGGTGCTTAAAAATGTGAAGATCTTGTCTCAACAGATATTTTATAAAATAGTGTGTATTCATGAAATACTTTAGACTTGTGAATTTTTTAAAAATATATTTTTATTGATTTCAGAGAGGAAGAGGGAGAGAGAGATAGAAGCATCCATAATGAAAATCATGGATCGGCTGCCTCCTGCAAGTCCCCCACTGGGGATCGAGCCCACAACCCAGGCATGTGCCCTTGACCGGAATTGAACCTGGGACCTTTCAGCTCTCAGGCTGGTGTTATATCCACTGAGCCAAACTGGCTAGGGCTAGACTTGTGAATTTTTATTTTAACCTTCAAAAATTAGCACCATGGCATTTGAAACTGGGTAAAAATAACTAAAACTGACCACAGTTTTATGGCACTGCTCCCCTCTGATGGGGAAAAGGGGAGGTGAGCAATATTTATCAGTTGACTTTTGCTTAGTTTCCCGTCAACTCATATTTTTTGTAATGAAAAAAACTTTGGATTTGGTAAACTAGAGAACAACTAAATGCACCTGAGCCTTTCTTTATAGGGAGAAGTTCCTACAAGAAGTGAATTCTCTTATTCAGAAACCCTCGCACCCACTGGCTAAAACGAAGACGTTAGTGAAGAGCTTAATGAACCGAGCTGAACTCTTGCTGCATGTCACCATTGCGGCCCATTCTGGCCTCACCAGAAGCATCTCGGGAACCCCTGCAGAGACACCGGGTACTGCTCCAAGCCAGCCCTGCACAAGCTCTTTGCACTAGCCGGCTCACAAAATGTGCATCAGCTACTTTTTAAAAAATCACTCTTGTGTACTCTCAGAAAGGAAGAAAAAGGAAATTTTAACATTTTTATTTTGCCTTTTACTTTTTCCAGCCAAAAAATGCTTTTCATTGAATTCATGTGGTGTTTTGTGAGTCAGCTGAGCACCAGGGATGCTTCCTTGCCTGCCTCTTCCATTTTTCTTGCGAGCATCTAAGAAGCCCAATGACATGTATTTTTATAATTCCATGCCCCTTATTTTTAGTTGATGGTTTGCCATTTTCATAGTAACAAATATAATTAGATAGTCAATATTGTGAATCTTTTTTAAAAAATATGTTATTGATTTCAGGGAGGAAAAGAGAGGGAAAGAGAGATAGAAACATCAATGATGAGAGAGAACTGTTGATCGGCTGCCTCCTGCATGCCCCACACTGGGGATCGAGCCAGCCACCCGGGCATGTGCCCTGACCAGGAATTGAATTGTGACCTCCTGGTTTAAAGGTAGATGCTCAACCACTGAGCCATGCTAGCTGGGCAATATTGTGAATCTTGTAATGCATCATATTTTCCTCTTGAAATTGAGTTTGCATTTCATCTTTTAATAGGTGGAATCTTCTAGCATGAATTTCCACTATTAAATTTTTTCCCCTGATCCCATTCTAATTGTTAGCGTGAAAACGTGTTTCTCAGGGACATTAATGAGTCTTCTTACTTAAGCGGGATCACAACTTTGGGCATAGTCCAAAATAACAAATGTTAATTCTTCTCCTGAAAACACAAGTTGAGTAAACATATTCTTAAATGAAAGACTCCATGTATTCCAGCCCATTATCTGATGGAAACTATTCAGCAGTTTGCAGTCAGCTGATTGCCTAGGGCTCTCTCACTTGGGAGAGAAGTCTAGGCTGACTCCCAGGTTTCTGACCCTCCCATAGGCTACCGCTCCCTGAGAACATCAGGGGAAGTGTGCCAAGTGTGCGGCAAGATCGCATGCCAGGGTGGTCCGCTACATAACGTCCCTGGCCCCGTTAGCCCGAGTTATTTAAAGTTCCCATAGAAAGACAACGACTCACTAAGGCTGGGGATGCTACCCAAGAGGCTCTTACATTAAACTGTTCCTTTATAAAGCAACTATTTTCTTGGATAGGGTTAAGGAGTATATCTTATAGGAAGGGGCTGGTCAGATTCTAGCTCAAGTGTGATATTTACTCTTACTGTGATCAAAACAGAGGTGTCGCAAAATGGTAGTAAGTTAGTTAAACAAATCCAGGATTAAAGGGGAACAAAAGCCATCTCTGGGAGATAAAAAGGGTCTGGATTTACTTGAATAAATAAATTTTTGCTCCCAGAAATCACTTTATTCTCTCTTGCTTTTTGAAATGCTATACTAAAGTGGACATTGATAGTCAGATAAATTAAATGAATTTTTGAGCCTTTCTTTGGAAACCCAATTTGGTGATGTGAATCTTTTGGTGAGAAGATCTTAGTTTTCCAAGCTAAGATTATTTTTAACCCAATATCCAGGCTTTAAAAATGGGCCTAAAAGTATTAGTTGTGCTTTGCTTGCTGGTTTGGTGGTTTAAGGCTCATAGAAAGCAAAGCTCTCTGGTGGTTCCAGGCTACTGCCATCCTTACAAATGGGATAGCAGACATGTGAACCCTTTTATTCCGCTCTGTTCCAGCTTGTAAATCAGCTTCTGAAACAAAGGTGATATCTCATGCTGTGCGGCAGCCTGTTTTTCTTCGTAGCATGTCGGCTCCTTCTGACCTGGAAATGATTGGTAATGAAGATTTGGAATTTACTAGAGCAAATCAGAGGTAAATGGCTAATGGCCAAGGTTGGATTCCCACACGCAGTTGAATGCTTTTCAATAAAAAACCACACTCCCTGGGGGTCTCTTGTTTTTCTGAGCCAACAGTTTTCTTTTCCGTAGGCGGCGCCACGTGACCAGCCACCGGAGCAGCTCCTTTACGCTTCTGCAGTCATTGGCCATTGAGGACAGCAGGGACAAGCCCACCTACAGTGTCCTGCTGGGGCAGCTGTTTGCTTTCATCGGCACCAATCCTGACCAAGCTGTATGTCACGTATTGCCGACCATAGATAAATAGCACTGAAAAGCACAGAGGGCCTGTGACAGCCAGAATCAGGTGCACTTCCTTCTCATGCATTTCAGGTGTCCAGCAGCAGCTTCCTTTTGGCTGCCCAGACACGGTGGAGGCGGGGAAACACTCGCAAGCAGGCCCTGGTACACATGCGCGAACTGTTGACTGCAGCTGTGCGAGTTGGGGGAGTGACGCATCTTGTGGGTCCAGTGACAATGGTTCTTCAGGGAGGACCCAGGTCAGTTGTTTCTGTTGGTTTATACTGTCCTGTCTGGAATGGGCAAAACCCTCCCAAAGATTATTCTTGGGGCCAAATCATAGACTGTGGTTTTGCTTATGTTTCCTCCTAAAATATTATATTTTTATAAAAGCAGTTCATGATTTTGTAAACATTCAGCATATATAGAAAATAAGTCTCTTTACTCACTTTTTCCTCTTAAATTCCACTGTTCATTAACAGCTTGTTGTATCAAGTACACATACATAAATATCTGTTTAATTCTCTTTGTACACATAAGTGTGTATGTGTGTGATTTTTTAAAACTTAATACCTATTGTACAATACATGCCTTACTGTAATCTGAGTTGTTTTGCTTTGTATATCTTGGATCTATCTTTTCATGTCACTGCATATAGATCTGCTTTACAGTTTCTAAGAACTTGGTGGACCTCCATTGTATGGATGTCTAAATTTTATATTATTTAACTCATCCCCTGCTGATGGACACATCGGTTCATTCTTCCTTCTCTCTCTTCCTCTTCCTCCCTCCCTTCTGTTCGTTCTTCCTTTTTTCTGTTTTGTTTGTTTTTGCATTAACAATAGTGCTTTATCAACATCCTTATAGTTGTATTTTTGTATACTTTTATGCTTATTTACTGTATTAATTTCTAAAAACATAATTGTAGATACTAACTTAGAAGAAGGTTTTGTAACTGATTTGTGAGGAATTTGGCATTACTAGTTTCCCACTGTGCTTCAAAGATCTTCAGAGAGAAATAGAAAAGGCCTTTCTCTCCCAGTCCTGGGCCGGGACTGCTGGAGGCTGCCTGTGCCTCCTGGCAACTCTCTGGAGAACTGTGGCCAACGAGGGAGGGCAGTGGCTGGAGGAAAATGCGTTAAACAGGAGCTCATGTGAATATCTTGAGAAATTTCTGTCAATCGGGAGGCTGTTATTCTTCAGAAGCAAACAACTCCAAAATCTCGGTGGTTTAAGCAAAATTTTAGTTCTTGCTCATGCCCATCACAGGTCCATCTTGGCTCATGGTAGTCACTCAAGGAGCCCAGGACAGAGAGGAGACCACCATCTCAAAAGCCGTCGGTCCCCCTTGTCAGAGCTCTGGTCATTGGCCAGACTAGTCACATGCCCACCCAACCACAGGGGTGCCCTGAAAGCTTAGTGAGTAACACTAACAATACCACAACTTACTTCCAGAATAATTTCTCCCTAATGTTTCCCTCAATTACTAATGTCACATGTCAAACATTTGAAAAACTGCAAAAAATCCCGAAGTGTAAAATCACCTGTAAATCTAGTATCTTAAAATAAAACTTAACATTTTAGTGTATTCTGTCTTTATTCTAACCATAGATCTCATCTCTTATAATGTTATTAGTGGTTGTATAGCACTGTATCATGTTGCTGAACCTTTATTAAGCCAACTCCCTATTTTTAAACCTTAGGATTTATTTTTGCTATTATAAACAATATTACATTGCTTATCTTTGTCGGTAAATCTAGATAGTTCCAGTTCTAAACTAATAGCAGTTGCTATAGAATCTAGCCCAAGTTGTGTTTTTACACTGGGGAAGTCTTACTTCAGTCAGCTAGATTATCCTTCTCTGCTAATAGAGTGTGAACTTGAAAAGGACACTTAGCTGATCTGGGCCTTGGCTTTCTCATTAGTACAATTACATTTACAGCATTCATTGCTGCATGGGACACTGTAGGTGTGTCTCAAATAAGTAATTTTCATTATTAAATATATTTGGGAAATTTTGGGTATCATTTCTTGCTCTTAGACAGACTATGGACTTTAACTTTATAAGGCTCTGAGAAGTCCTGCAGTAGGGAGCCTGCTTAACTTTACCTAACCTAGGATTCCTTGTACTGTTCTTGAATGTGTGGCATTATCTTGGAGGCACACTTAGAAATCCTGCCCAACGGTCTCCTGTGGTCCTGCAGTCAGGGTAACACCAGTGATCTCCAAGATCCCTTCAGTTCTAAATTCATTAGACACTCAGGTTTCTCAGAAGAAATCTCTTGCCCTCATGTTCACTATCACTGTTCTTGACTGAGTTTTGGCTTTGTTTCCTAGAATTGAAGAACTAACCTGTGGTGGGATGGTTGAGCAGGTCCAGGAAGCCTTTGGCGAGACCATGACCTCTGTCGTGTCTTTGTGTGCTCGTTACCCTATTGCATGTGCAAATAGCATTGGACTCTTGTGTACCATACCTTACACCAGGTAAGCAAGGAAATGCTTTTTATTGTATATAAATTATACCACATTGTAGTTAATTCAATAAAAATATTTTTAATTTAAAAAATTGGATTTTGCCCTGACCGGTTTGGCTCAGTGGATAGTGTCGGCCTGCGGACTGAAAGGTCTCGGGTTTGATTCTGGTCAAGGGCATGTACCTTGGTTTTGGGCACATCCCCAGTAGGAGGTGTGCAGGAGGCAGCTGATAGATGTTTCTCTCTCATCGATGTTTCTAGCTCTCTATCCCTCTTCCTTCCTCTCTGTAAAAAATCAATAAAATATATTAAAAATAAAAAATAAAAAATTGGATTTTTTTTGCCTTGATTATCCAATGATACCATTCTGATTAAATGAGCTTGCCTCCTGACGCCTGACGTTACTATGTAAATTCCTTATTGTTGAGTTCCTACATGATCAAATGTGGCCATTAGAGATTATATTACATTGCGAGAATGGAGAGGTTTGAAGAAAAGAAAAAGGTCCTTAGGAAATTACTTATAATTTTGTTAAAAAATTTTTTTGCATGTGCACATCTATTTCCTTTCTTAGTCACTCAGTTAATAGTTTGAAGATGTCAGTCACTCATGAAGTCATTCTTTGAATCCCCTTATGATAAAAACAAATTTTTTTTCTGTTATAGCAACCTTGAGTTCATGCCATCAATTTTTAACTTTGCTGTTCTGTATGAGCAAACCAGAACTTGAAGTTCCTTATTAATGAAGGAAATCCTCATTCTATAAAAACATTTCTGTGTTCAGTTATACTTTGGAGTATTCTAAGTGGTAAACAAAGACCTATCCCGGCATGTTTTTTGTCCCTTTGATAACCTGAGTCTTAAGTGAGAGATTCTTGAGGGCTGGTCAGTTATGTTTGTTCTGTATAACCCTTGCCACCTGGCCCAGGAGTGAAGAGAAGTGCCTGGTGCGCAGTGGCCTCGTTCAGCTCATGGATCGGCTGTGTAGCCTGAGCAGTCAGACCGAGTCCAGCTCCAGTGAGAAACAAACCAAGAAACAGAAGGTGGCCACCATGGCCTGGGCAGCCTTCCAGGTGCTTGCCAACCGCTGTGTTGAATGGGAAAAAGAAGAAGGTAAGAAGCAGGATTCCTCTCCCTCCCTTCCTCTCTCTCTAAAATCAATTTTAAAAAAAGATACAGTCTAGTGGGGAAAGTTGACCAGTGAACATATAATTACAGGGTGGCCAATGCCATAATCAAGGTGAATACAAAGTGATGTGCGGTCATAGAGGTTTGTATAGACCAGCTGTGCTAGGGATCAGCCAGAGCTTACCAAAGAAGGTGACATGTCAGTAACTCTTGAAGGGATAATAAAGACTTCCAAGCAGAATAAACAGTGCACATAGACACCGGGATCCAGGAAATCATGGGAAGTTCAGGAAAAGACAAAAAATTTTTGTGGCTTTCATAAGAGACTAGAGGCCCAGTGCACAAAATTCATACTCTTGGGAAGGGGGTTCCCTCAGCCCGGCCTGCGCCCTCTCGCAGTCCGGGAGCCCTTTGGGGCTCCCCACGGGCCTAAGCCATCAGTCAGACATCATTAGCGCTGCTGTGGAGGCGGGAGAGGCTCCCGCCACTGTCACTGCACTCGCCAGCCATGAGCCCGGCTTGTGGCTGAGCGGAGCTCCTCCTGTGGGAGCGCACTGACCACCATGGGGCAGCTCCTGCGTTGAGCGTCTGCCCCTGGTAGTCAGTGCGCATCATAGCAACCGTTCGGTCGATTTGCATATTAGCCTTTTATTATATAGGATGCTTGGGAGCGGGGGTTGGGGAGGCTCTGAAACTACAGTGAAAATGGAGCTCCAAAAAACTCTTTTATTTTTGAGAAGAGGTAGGGTGTAGGTTAAAATTAATGTTTTCATTGCAGTAAAATGGTGATTCTTCCCTGCCAATCACAGTCTGTTTTGTTATGTTTTTTTATGGATTAATTATATTCAGTTTTAATTAAGAATAGTGTCTTTTCTCAACATTGAATCATTTTTCAAGTTGCTATTACCTTTTTATATGCAAATGTTATCTAATGAGGAGATGCTAATTGGATAGCTAATGAAATGCTGAGCAAGTTCAGAAAAAATTGGGCAAGAGGGGAGGGCTTTAACAGGAGGCCAAGGGGGAGGACTTGCGAACCTGCAGGCTCGCCATGGCTTCTTAGGGTTTCACCAGGCTTTTTCTCTCTTTAACTCTGAAGGCGGCTCCACAGAGGCTGTGCACTCAGGTCTGGCCCGTCAGGTGTCCAGCCTTCTTACTAATCATCTTGCCCGAGCGACTGAGTGCTGTGGTAACCAGGCTGCAGGGAACGATGCTCTCCAGGACGTCCTCAGTCTCCTCAATGATCTCTCGAGGTATGGCAGGCCCGCCAAGCCCTGGGAGCAGGCTGCTTGCCTCTTGAATGATTGGGGTTCCTTTGGTTGGCCTTATATTTTCAACCATGTAAATTACTAGGCTGTTCTGACATACTCCTGCCTCAAAAATAGTAGAAAATAAAGTCATTGAAAAATAGTATTTCATTCCAAAATGTGAGGATTATTCAGGTGAATATCCACATCATAAAATAGTATAGTTTGCTTCAATACTTTGCTGGTAACATCTGCTTGCCTTTCAAGTTTATGCATTTATATTCAATAACCAAAAATCCTTACCCCCTTTATAACAAGATTAAGGAATAATCAGTCAGGACCTATCATTAACTCACTTTCTCATGCTGTGTCTTTTTAAATTTTATTTATTGACTTTGAGAGAGAGAGAAACATTGATTCATTGTTCCATTTATTTATGCATTCAATGGTTAATTCTTGTATGTGCCCTGACTGGGAGTTGAACCTGGAACCTTGGCATATTGGGACAATGCTCTAACGAACTTAGCTACCCAGGCAGGGCCTCATGCTGTGTCTTTAAAAGAAGATTTCTGTGGAAGTTTGGGGCCATCGTGTTGAGCCATGAGGCCCACGAGAGCTTGTCCGCACAGGCTGCTTGTTGTGTGGCTCCTGGTGGACTCGAAGCTTCCTCCTCAGTGACAGCCGTGGCCGATCGCAGACTGGTGAGGCCTGCCCAGCACTGCAGGATGCCTCGTGTCTGAGGTTCTCCCTAAAAAGGCCTGAAAGATGAACTGTGAGGCTCCTCGGTTGGGTTTCTAAGTCGGGGTGCTCTGTGAGTCATGCTGAACTACAGGATCTCATGTAAGTGAGTGAGCATCAGGAATCAGGAAATATTAAAAAATCTTTCTTTTTAAGTATTATTGGTGAATTCTGAGCTTTCATCAGATAATTACAAAAAAACCTCAATTCTCCACCATCAAAGCACAGTTCCAAATCCAGGTCTTCCTCATGAAATCTGAAGTGATCCGTTGGTTTAATCTCAGGTAGGGACCTCTTGCTTCTAAATTTCTATAGATTAACATTCCCAGCATCATGTACCTTTTATTCCTTCTTTTTCAGGAGTCACATAGGTAAAGCCATTCTAAGCCAGCCAGCTTGTGTGTCCAAACTCCTCTCCCTGCTGCTTGACCAACGCCCATCTCCGAAGCTGGTCCTTATCATCCTTCAGCTGTGCCGGGCGGCACTCCCACTAATGAGCGTAGAAGACTGTGGGAACGTGGAGCTCCCGCCGTGGAGCTACTCTGTTCCCTCCCTAAACAGTGAGCAGGAGGATCCCAGCGACCCCGCATCCAAGATCGCTTCGTTGCTCTTAGCAAAGCTGGCAGATTATGTGGTCCCAGGTGAGCAACTTTGGGACGGGAAAATTGGCACTGCCATTGTGGACACTCACACGAGCTTTCACTTGTCCCCAGTGGCAGCTGTGCTTTGTGATAAAAGAGATGAAGAAGGGAGAAGGGACACGGGGAGAGAGGGAGGAAGAGATTCCAAAACCAGTGTTCTCACTGCACAAACAACTTTGCAATTTTTCTGTTTGCTTAAAGGATGTCAGACAGTTCTTTCTCCAACCGCTTCTGAACCTGACACCACATTGACAAAAACCAGTCCCAAGAATTCCTTAAAAGGAGATAAAGATCCTGGAGAAGAGAGTGAAGCAGTGGATGGCAAGCTCTCTATCTTTATCCATAAGCGGGAGGACCAGTCATCCCATGAAGTTCTCCAGCCATTACTAAGGTAACAGTGACTTAATAGCTACATGTCATCAAGCACTAACCATGTCGCAGGCCCTGTGCTGAGTAAGCCCCTTACATATGTTAACTGTCTCAGCCCTCTTAGCAATTCTAAGACGTAATCACTGCTACTGTCATCCCTGTCGTTACCCATGGAAAAACAGGCTGAGCTGAAAGGCAGATGCAGGGTCTCTATAAACAACTGACCACAGCTCACTTCTGTCTCTCCAAACCCAACAGAGCAAAAGCCCTGTTGACAATGTATTGTTTGTATTCGATGGAGAATTTACTGTGTGACCTGGGCTTTGAGAAGGAATAATGCAAACAGCGTTATTGGCATCCTTCAGCCATCAGTAAATTGGAAGATGCCATTGACTGTGGGGTGGAGATGTAAGATAAACTATTTTGAGGTTTTATTCATTGAAGTCTGAATGGTATGATTGCTCAAAGAAATAGAAATATGTCATTATTGTCCAATGACCACAAGCCCTTGGGGCCCTGTTAGTGGGATCCAGGACATCGGAAGGCCTGCCATAGAGCACAAGGGCCTGTAGAACAGGTGTTTATGTCTCAGGTGAAGAGTCATAAACACCTGCTCTACATGATTTGGTGACGGTTTCATCTTCATAATTGGGTTCCTTGTCTGCCATCGTGGCAACTGAAAACACTAATGGGCTGCTGGCATAAACTAAGCAGGTTCAGGGCAGGTCAGTGCTTATGAAGAAATCTCTATAAGAAACATCTTGAGCATTGCAAAACGTCATAGTATAAGTTTGGTGGCAGAGGAAGCTGAATTATTAAAAAGGGAGATCCATTCATTCACAGCAAGGCACTGAATCCATGCTGTTGTTAAAATTCCCCTCACTTGGGGATTCAGATCACTTACTGAGTGTCTCCGTGTGCTCGGCCCTCTTTATTGCAGGTTTAGACTCTCAGTTTCATTCAACCCTTTAGTCTGTACATCATTTTCACATAGGTTTTTAATTATCCTTAAACTCTAAAAACAACTGTTTTAATTCATTCAAGTCTATAATTAAGCAACATAAGATCATTTCCTTTAGGAAAAATTGAGTCTTAACAGTACATTTTAAAAACCTGTAATGGTGGCCTGACCATTGCTGGATGGCCCCACAGTATGCAGCCCCACCTTTGACTGAGCCGGTAATATTGGTGCCTCTCTCCCCTTCCCTTTTCAGTAGCTCAGAAGGACGGCCCTTCCGACTTGGTACTGGTGCCAACATGGAGAAAGTTGTGAAAATGGATCGAGACATGACCAAGGTAACCCTAATATGCAGACACCTGCTCTGACAAGGCCCACAGTTAAAGCACATTTGCTGTGCTTCAGGTTTTCACAAGACTTTTTTTTTTTTTAATTTAAGTTCCCACAAAGAGGCAGGGTGAGAAATTGAAGTCAGTGGCTTAACTGAGGCCATTTTCAAGAGAAGCAGTCAAAACCAATTTGTCATTAATGTTAAAATGTAAAAGAGAAGCCTTGGTTTTGACCTACAAATTTTTTCTTAGCTTTGTTAAAAAAAGTTTTACAACCTAAAAATACTTTAAAAGTGATAATAGATGAATAGCCCATCAAAATATAAAAATATGCCCAGGCTCACAAATCACATCCTCCTATATAATTAAAGGCTAATATGCAAATTGACCATATGGCCGAACAACCAGTCGCTATGATGCGCACTGACTGCCAGGGGGCAGATGCTCAATGCAGGAGCTGCCCCCTGGTGGTCAGTGCGCTCCCGCAAGGGGAGCACTGCTCGGCCAGAAGCCCTGAGCTGGGCTCACAACTGGCAAGTGCGGCAGCGGTGGCGGGAGCCTCCCCTGCCTCCACAGCAGTGCTAAGGATGTCTGAATGATGGCAGTCGGCCATCCCCCAAGGGCTCCTGGACTGCAAGAGGGCACAGGCTGGCTAAGTACACGCTCCCCCTCCCAGTACACGAATTTCGTGCATTGGGCCTCTAGTAATATATAAATAAAGGAATAAAAACAGTAATGTGTCATTTTTGCCTGGCTGATGGGAAAGTTAAGAATGTTGGATAATGCCCATTATTGTCAAGGTGAGGATACAAAGGCATTCTCCAGTATCCAGAGAAAATCATGCTCTTCACAGTTCTGTTTGTAAATAACAAATAGGATCTGTGTACACATACATACGGGATTGGTTGAAGAAGTTGAGTTGTTATATGTCAATTATACCTCAATTCTTTAAATTATTTTTTAATACATATTTTATTGATTTTTTCACAGAGAGGAAGGGAGAGGGATAGAGAGTTAGAAACATCAATGAAAGAGAAACATTGATCAGTTGCCTCCTGCATACCCCCTACTGGGGATGTGCCTACAACCAAGGTACAAGCCCTTGACCGGAATCAAACCTGGGGCCTTTCAGTCCTCAGGCCGACACTCTATCTACTGAGCCAACCAGTTAAGGCTATACCTCAATTCTCTAAATCAGTGGTCGCCAACCTTTCAGACCTCATGGACCATCAGTGGTCCACGGACCACTGGTTGACAACCACTGCTTTAAATTATAAAAATTTTAAAAATTGTTATATTCATATGATAAAATACTGTACAACTCTCAAAAAGAGTCAGATAACTCTCTATACCAATATAGGTATATATTCATGATACTAGAGGCCTGGTGCATGGATTCATGCACTGGTGGGGTCCCTTGGCTTGGCCTGTGGGTATCAGCCCAAAACCAGCTCTCTGACATCCCCAGGGGTCCCGAATTGCAAGAGGGTGGTTCTCGGGTGATGCACCCTGGAATCGGGCTCCTTCCTCTCTGTTTCCAGGTACGTCACTGGAGAACCACAGCTGTCAAGTCACCTCAGCTCAGCAGCTCCTGCGTTGAGCGTCTGCCCCCTGGTGGTCAGTGCGCATCATAGCTGCTGTGACCGGTCAGACAGTCACTTAGGCTTTTATATATAGAGATTTTGATAACTGATAGAAATAAATGGAAAAACTGCGTGTAGAGTGATCCATGATAATGTGAGAATGTGCATGGAAAACATCTAGAAGACTAATAGTTTTCTCTCTCTAGGTGAGGACACAGGATGTTTTGGGGAATTTCCCTTCCTCTAAATAATATGTTAATATGTGAAGTTTTGAAAACGAGTCTGGGTTGGTTTGGTAGTTGGGCACACAGATTTCACAGAGTTTAGTAATGAGAGGAGTGACATGGATCTCGAGAGCATCTTCCATGCCCTGCAGGGTGGCTGCTGCGAGGTGGTCACAGAAGAGGCCACAGCTGCTCTCCGAAAAGCAACCAAGTGGGCACAGTCAGGCCTCATCGTCAGTGTTGGGCCACCTGTGGAGTCGGTCAACCCAGAGACTGTGAGTGGACTGTCCACAGGGGACAAAAAGAAAACTGCCCAGACCTCCATTTGCCGAGAGAGGAACTCAGAGCTTGCGAGGTAAGTCCTTTCATAGGGTCGAGCCTGTCCACTCTCTTTTCACATTTACCTTGTGGTGGGTTTGTTTTTAGGGTTTTAATTTTATATCATCCATTGACCTGCTGGAAATGGGGACTGGGGGCTTAAAATACCTGCCTGAGGTGGTGATGGACAAACAGGGAGGCACTCCTGATTGAAAGGACACCTATAACCAGAGGCTTGTTGTTGTTGTTTTAATGTGTTTTTACTTATTTTAGAGAGAGGAGGGGAGAGGGAGAGAAACATCAATCGGCTGCCTCCCATACTCACCCTGACCTGGAGTTGAACCCGAAACCTGGGTATGTGCCCTGACCGGGAATTGAACCGGCGACCTTTCGGTGCACAGGATGATGCTTGACCAACTGAGCCTTACCAGCCAGGGCACATTTATTTTTTTCAGAGGCTTGTTGTTCTGAGAAAGGCCACAAACACAAACACCAGCTACAGTTTTGAGTGTTAGTGAACTCTGGCCTTGCTGCCTTTACTTCTTCCAAACAATCCTTCCCACCATCCCTGCTGTACACATAAGCTACTTACTGGGAGCGGAGTGGGTGAATTGCATTTGCCAGGTGTTCCATGCTTGCGAGCAGTGCAGGTACAGGTGGTCTCCTCGATCCTACGGCTTGCACAATCAAAATCAGAGGTTCATTGTTTCAGAGGAGTCTTAGTTACCAAAACAATTTCTTCCTAGTGATAACTTTGTTCTTCTCAGTCAGTGAATTCTGATGCCAACACTAAAAGCCACTTCTTGACATTCTTAACCATGGCACTGGGCACTGACAATGTTCCCTGTTGGCACTTGCAGGACCGACCCTGTCCGACCCTTCATCAGTGGGCATGTGGCAAACAGCATGGCTGCGGAAGTGATCGCCCTGCTGCACAGCTTGCTAATGGCCCCTGAATCAAATGCCGCTCAGATATGGACCACAACAGCAGAAAAGGTCAGTGCGGTGTTGCTGCTGAACTGAGGAAGGAAACAAGTGTTCTTTTCGATTCATTCCTAGCAAGGGACATTTTTAGAAAAGCGAGATTTCCCATATTGGCCAGTTATACTCGTTCCCTGTTTCCCCCCTCAAATTTGCTTTGATTTAGTAGTTTCAATTCTGTTCACCAGTTCTAATCTTGGAGAAGACAGGACAGAATTCTCAGGGAAAGAATGGCACCCCTTGATTCTCCTTCTTGCTTGTGTTTGAGTGGTGCCAATATTAGGAAATCGTGCAGCCTTGTTTATTGCATTTGTGAAGGTACTTGCTAAGTCTTACCGTGGCCTCTGTGTGATTTATACTCCCTGAGTGCTCTGTCAGTAACACATCTTTACCAATGTAGCTAGAGCTCTGTGATCACTTCCCCTTTCCCATAGTCATTCTTCAAGTGCCGCTATGTACCATGTCCTAAAGGTAGTTGGGAGTGAGATGTAGGCAGTATGCTCTGACAGTTTTCCTTCAGATAAATTTTTGCTTTATTTTAGGGTTTTTATTAATACAACTAGAGGCCTGGTACACGAAATTCATGCACAGGGTGTGTGTCTCTCAGCCCAGCCTGCACCCTCTCCAATCTGGGACATCTCTCTCACAATCCAGGACTGCTGGCTTCCAACTGCTTGCCTGCCTGCCTTCCTGATTGCCCCTAACTGCTTCTGCCTGACAGCCTGATCACCCCCTAACCACTCCCCTGCCAGCCTGTTTTCCCCTAACTTCCCTCCCCTGCAGGCCTGGTCACCCCTAAGTGCCCTCCCCTGCAGGCCTGGTCACCCCTAACTGCCCTCCCCTGTAGACCTGGTTCTCCCTCCCCCAACTGCTCTCCCCTGCAGGCCTGGGTCCCCCCCCAACTGCCCTTCCCTGCAGGTCCGGTCGCCCCAAACTTCCCTCCTCTGCCGGCCTGGTCACCCTTAACTGTCCTCCCCTGCTGGCCTGATCGCCCACAACTGCCCTCCCTTGCAGGCCTGGTCCCTCCCAACTGCCCTCCCCTGCTGGCCATCTTGTGGCGGCCATCTTGTGTCCACATGGGAGCAGTCATCTTTGACCACATGAGGGCAGCCATCTTGTGTGTTGGAGTGATGGTCAATTTGCATATTATTCTTTTATTAGATAGGATTAGATAGGATAGAGGCCTGGTGCATGGGTGGGGGCCAGCTGGTTTTCCCTAAAGGGTGTCCTGGATCAGGGTGGGGGTTCCCTTGGGGCGTGGGGCAGCCTGGGCGAGGGGCCTGTGGTGGTTTGCAGGCTGGCCACCCCCCCCCCCGGGCGACCCAAGCGGAGGCCCTGGTATCTGGAATTTATTTATCTTCTATAATTGAAACTTTGTAGCCTTGAGCGGAGCCAAGCCTTCTGCTTGCTCTGTGGCTGCAGCCATTTTTGTTGGGATTTATTTATCTTCTATAATTGAAACTTTGTAGCCTTGAGCAGAGGCTTGGGCCTACCAGGGCAGGTGAAAAGCTTGGCTTCCTCCATTGTCGGGGGCATCCCAAGCCTCCTGCTCTCTCCGTGGCTGCAGCCATCTTGGTTGGGTCAATTTGCATACTCACTCCTGGTTGGCTGGTGGGTGTGGCTTGTGGATATAGCGGAGGTACGGTCAATTTGCATATTACTCTTTTATTAGATAGGATATTTGTTTCTCCCATATTTTGAGGTTGTGTATTTCTAGTTCTGTCCAACTACCTAAGGCAAATAATGGCAGGAATGTCAGGGGTCTTACCTAATAGTTATTTCATGCCTCCCATACCCACAGTTACTTCAGTACATGAAACCCAGTTACTGTTGTAGACTCTTCATCACCCTTAGTATCAAAACGACCAAAGCTCCAGCTCCTCCTACATAGACTGCTTCTTATATTTAGGTCCTGTCTCGTGCACTGATGTACATTCCACAATTGGGGAAATATGCAGAAAGCATTCTGGAAAATGGAAGCAGTAGTGGTAGAAAACTCGCCAAACTTCAAAGAATTGCCCGCCAGGCCGTCGCCGCACTGTGTGCACTTGGAGGCTTCAAAGAGACAATCAAGATAGGGTCCGAGGTTCAGGTAACCAGCCACCATTTCCCCATATTATTGTTTTGCTCTGCATATAAGCATCCATTGATTAATTGACCATCTGTACAGACAAGTGTTGTCCACCTGTTAGATAAAATCTTTGGTCCTTCAAGCTAAATAAGGAATCTGAGAAATGCATTCTAATTCACACTGTGTTGCAGACTGAATATTAGAACATTATTGTATGTTGTTAACTGTGATGCTGTAATACTTATGTCCTGTGGTGTCTTTAGTATTGGCAGTATTTTACAATTGAAATTTTGAGATTTAATTGAGATTAAATCATACTGTGACCACCTTGACATAAGATTTTAGGGCCTATTATTTTAACTCATGTTTAGGACTTAGTATGATAATAACTGCTGATATTATATGATATCAGCATTATAATCAACTGTTACTGTAATGCCCTAATGACAGCTGTAAATTTACTCTTCCCACTTGTCACATGTAGAGTTACTTCCACTATCGGAGCTGGTAGGTGGTGCTGATCCATCTGTGTCTCTAGGTTTTAGGCAGAGGAATATCAGGAAGCATCGGAGTAGTGGCTTCTATCAATGAACAGGAAGGTATAGCTACAGTCAGATTCCCACCCATAGACTGTAGAAAGACTTCGCAAGCATCAGACACACTGACTATTCCATTGTCTAGACTTTGTGTTCCAAGATCAGAGGTAAGGTGATTTTTAAATGCATTATAAAATGTCACTGCAAATGGTAACCGTACTATAATGAATAATGTGCACAGTACAGAAGTGCAAATACTTGATTATCTTGAATTTTACTCGCGATGTGTATTTTTATATTGGGGATAATTATTTAATAGTCACATTTGTGTGAAATTTGTTAACTTGATGCCAAAATTCAATTCTTTGATTAGAAATATTTCATTGTGTTATATTTTTTATTGTTTTGGTCTAGTTTGTAATTTTCTGTATGGTAATTTTATTTTTTTAACTGATATTTTGAGAATTAACTCCAGATAATAACACCCTCATTTCTTATAAACTAACTACTTGAATTTAACTTTTTGCCATGCCCCCCCACCACCACCATCAGGCATTGCCTCTTCATAAACTGTCCATTACTGAGAAGGTAGTACAGGCAGTCCAGTCCATGTTGCTTCCTCAGGAGGGAAGTCTCTCTATTCATACCTCACTTCCTGCAACAGGAGATGGGTCAGCTCCTGTGATGGCAGTTGTTCGGCTCCTGGCTGAAATAAGAACAAGGTGAGCACCTTCCAAAGATCCCCTAACATGCCAAGGTGGTGTAGGCTGCAGAGGCAAGGTCCTCGGTGAGCTCCTGCACTCCAGGCTTGGCGGGTCCCGTTTCTGCACTTTGAAATAAAGTTTAGCTGTTCCCTTGAAAAAATAAAAAATAATCACAATGTGATATGTGGAATGAAGGCTCCACTGATTTGCTTTGGTAAAAGAACTTTGTTCTCTCACAGGAATTCCTCTGTCACTTTGCCTTTTTTAAATGGTACAAGTCTCCTTAGTTCATATCTAGTTCATCATTGTCCAGACTGATAATGAGAAAGCTAGGGAATGCGCACAAGTGTTGGTGTTGGAAAGAAAAGCAGTCTTTTCCTGCAAATACATCTATTTACCATTAAGCAACAGAAACAAGTTTCGCTTTTGATAATGAGACTTCTCAGAAAGCTTTCATATGTACTTTGATTCAGGTGAGAATCAGAAAAATAGAGATATTCCAAGCGTTAGGATTTCTCTTGTTCCCAGAACACTAAAGTTGCCCATGCAGCGCAGTTTAGGGAATGCTTTTTGGAGACAACTCTAATTTCTCACCTGGCACTTTGTGTCTCCATTTAATGGAGGTGACAACCATTTTTCCCTTTTCTGATTGTCCATGCAGTATCAGCAGTTACCATGTGGGAAAACATAAATTACTTATGTATTTCCAAACCAATCCAGCTCAGAAAAAATGCAAGAGGAAGGGGGAGTTTGAACCTTGTAAATTAGGGGACAAAATTGATTGAAATGTTTTTCACAGTTGACTTTTTAGAGAATGAACATTGATGACTTTGAAATATTGTAAATCTTTTAACATTAAGAGCATGCCTGGTCATGGCCCAGCTTTTAGAAGACAGCTTATTTTGTGAAGAATTCATACAACAGTGCCCAGCAGCTGTTGAAGTTCTTAACCTAGTAGCCCAGGAATGCAGTGCTGGTGAGTACCTGTTATGGAAAGTATTTATCTTATTGAGTCTTGTCAGCACATTACTTGATAATGGAAATTAAACAGTTTTCATACACACAGCCGTCAAACAGTTGAATTCTACAGACAATACTTATCACAATTCACTTTCATCCCAGATCTAGAAATGGAAATAAAAAGCTTTCAGTGTATACCAAATAGGAAATCAGCATTTTTCAGTTTAACTTTAGGGCCATGTCAAAGTAGATTTTTTTCTCCATTCATATGAATTCATTGCCTTTATTTCCCTATTAGAACTATTTATGAATGGTTCTTTGGGCTGCACATACTTTATGACTATTGTGATTGGCTACATTTGAATTCAAAATCAGGAGTTTGCACTAACATCCATCTTTGTGTGTGTGTGTGTGTGTGTGTGTGTGTGTGTGTGTGTGTGTGTTTATGAAAAAGTTTAAATAGGTACAAAAATAGGAAGGTTAATATAATGAACCCTCATGTTCTCATCACCTTGTTTCAATAGTTATCACCTGTAGCCAACCCTGTTTCATCTATGCTGTACCCTCCTGATTGTTTTAAAGCAAATTCTTAGGTATTATTTTTTCCATAAATATTTTAGTATGTATCTCTAAAATAATAAGGACTCTTAAAAAAATAACCACGATACCATGATCACATCTAAAAAATTAACAGTAATTCTTTTAATATTATTAAATATCTAGTCAGTGTTCAACTTTTTAATTCTCTCAAAAAGTCATACTTGTTTTTACATATGTTTATTTGAATCATGATTCAAGCAAAGTTCATATACTGTAATTTATTGCTATGTCTTTTAAATTTCTTTTAAAATATTGATTCCCCTTAGTATCTTTTTCCCCTTTGCAATTTATTTGTTGAAAGGTTTCCCACAGTCTGGATTTTGCCGATTGTATCCTTGTGGTGTCATTTAATATGTCCCTTTGTCCTCAAATTTCCTGTAAATTGGTAGTTGGCCTGGGTGTTTTTAAGTGAAAGTTTATGCTTGTCCCCAAGGATATAACTGGATCCTGTATGAAATTGTTCACAATTAGATTGGCATTCATTCTTCAGTTTTGTAGTGCTAGCATTCTCATGAACTATAAGGAAGAAATTAATCTTTAACTTCCTTAATAGTTCTTTTTATAGTTTTAGTTTATGCTTTTTTAGCCATTTTTATTCATATCATTTACTTTTCCTCATTTCATTTGCTTTTTCAGTAACTGTCTAATCTTGTTTCTGTCCTTGAATTTTTGTCTTTTTTCACATTTGACTTTGACTGGTTTGTTTCTGCTTTTTAATTAGTCTTCGTTCTGTATCTGTTTTACTTCTCAAATCTCCTTTCTCTAATAAGCATAGTGCTGTGGAGGCAGGGACTGTTGTTAAAATTCAGAGAGAGTCCTAGCTGGTTTGGCTCAGTGGATAGAGCATCGACCTGTGGACTGAAGGGTCTCAGGTTCGATTCCGGTCAAGGGCATATGCCTGGGTTACGGGCTTGATCCCCAGTAGGGGGCGTGCAGGAGGCAACCAGTCAGTGATTCTCTCTCCTCAGTGATGTTTCTGTCTCTCCCTCTCCCTTCCTCTCTGAAATCAATAAAAATATATTTTAAAAAAACTCAGAGAGACCCTGAGAATAGAGAAATAGAATAGAAGAAAGGAGTTTGCTAGACTTCTTGGGTGAAATTACTTGTGACTAATTTTTGCCCATAATTTTGTGTTATACTAAATTTAGGTCCTTAGTTCCCTGCCTCTCTTTTTTAACATTCTCCGTTTAGGTTGCATATAGGACATTTTTAAATGATTTTAGCAAGCATATAACTTGCTGAATTAATCGCTTGCTTTTCTATAGGGCTCTTTGAGTATCCTCTTTTATATATTTTATGAAATAAAGAGGTCTCATTCTGTGAAATTAATTTTGGTACTTAATGCACAGGCTAGAAAGTATAATAATTTAGAGCAGTGATCTCAAATGGTTTTACTAATAACCACCTAACCCTTTTTTCCTAGTGGAAAATAACTCTGTGGTAACAGAGGGTTGGAAAGAAACGTATGAGAAGTACTGATTAATTACTACAAAAGAGAAGACTAATAGCTTATCGATTTATATTCTAAAATAGCACCCTATGTCGTAAAATATTAAGTTGCTGACTTCTTAGTCACTTACCTATAAAAAACAACTCTTCCCATCCCTAGCATCTGGGTTACTTTGCAACACAACAGGGGATTCTCACATCCTACAAGGAGTCATAGACTGTGCTTAGAAGAAATGATGTTTAATAAAGAGGATTCAAGGTGATGGGTAGAGAGAAAATTCTTTGATTTTGATTTTTAACTAGAGGCCCGATGCACGAAATTCGTGCAGGGGGCTCAGCCCTCGCAGCCCCGGCTGCCTCGCAGCCCCACGGCCCCTGTCCACTGGTTGTTCCGGAAGGTTGTTCTGGAAGGTCATTCACCATCCAGTCTAATTAACATATTAGCTCTTCATTATATAGGATTACATAGAATGTGTTGATATTTTTTTATTTCATATATGAAAATGTTATAACATTTACAGGCAGTAATATATTGAGTCTCTAAAATGAAAAAAAAATTTTTTTTTTTTTGCAAGACATATTACAAACAAGTGTATTTTGGGAGATTCTTTCAAAACAGTAAATCACTAACTTTGGCTCATAGTCTGTTGTATGAACTTCAGTACCAAACAAGAGGCAGTTGGAGTTACTGTCAACAACAGAAGCAGTACAGAAGAAAGTCAAAATTTTTTAAAGAAAACCTCCTGTACATTTATACTGTAGGAATATGTCTTTTTTTTTTTACATTTTATTTATTTTTTTTAATTAATTTATTTTTTTAATTGTTTGAAGTATTACAAATAGTAGTACATATGTCTCTTTTTTTTTTTCCCCATTGACCTCCCCGCAGCCTCCCCTTCCCCCCAGTACATGCCTTTACCTGCCCGCCCCCCAGTGTCTTTTATCCATTGGTTATGCTTATATGCATGCGTACAAGTCCTTCAGTTGATCTCTTACGGCCCCCCCCAAAACCTCCTCTGCCTTCCCGCTGTAGTTTAACAGTCTGTTCAATGCTTCTTTGCTTCTGTATCTATTTTTTCCCCTTTTCTTTCCTTTAAAAAATCTTGCCTCTGCAGACTAGAAATAAACATATAATAACAAAAAATGTTTGAGTCCCAATTTCAATGTCCAACAGTTCTGAGTCCCCGTTTCAATGTCAAACAGTTCCTTATGTGTACATGTCAGCAATGATATCTGGATGGTGGGCACATGGTGGCAATGCAGGTCCAACCCTCTCTGGTTGGTCCTGGGCAACCTGCTGCGTCGTACAGCTTCTGACTGCTAGCGTGGCACGGCGTCGTCAGCGTCTCCCATCTCTGGACTGTTTCTCCTCTTATCTTCGTGGTTGGAGCAGACCTGTCAATTCCTCTCTGTTGCAGGAATCCACATGGTCTTGGAGTTGTTTTCTGAAAATATACAAACATATTCTCGATCAAAAGTTAATAAAGGAATCTTTTCTATATAATTGATTTGGGATCCTTTTTATTTTTGCCCAAACGATTTTCCTTTGTCTTATTTAGACACCATGTGTGTTTTTCATGGGCGTCTTGCTGTTAGCATTACAAATGAAAATTAATTTTGTAAAGTAAAAATTTTCTAGATGTAATTTACTTATAGGATATTTTTCCTTACATGATATTACCCTACTATCCCCTCTTTTTTGATTAATGGAGGCTTTTGTAAATTTTATAATGCAGTCTTGATAACTTTAAATTTTAATTTTTTGCACAAAAATATGACTGCTTTAGTTTCATTGCATGTTCAGGAATTTTACCATGAGATGAACTACCAATAGAAATTTTAGTTAACACTTTAGGAACAGCTTTTTGTCCAGTACAATTAAATTTTCTTGAATATTCACTTATTTGAATTAGCCTATTTAATTTAATCTGACAACTTGATTATTATTTTACTGTCAAATTTAATACTCTACCAACAATCTTAGTTTACCCTGTAAATATTAGTGGAAAGGATTATTTGCATTCTTGAGTAGGCCCTGAGCATTCCTGGTGCTAGGCTGGATTTAGATATAAGGCAGCTGCTGTCAGCCAAGTCTCTGTCTGTTACCTGGGTCCCAAAAAATTTTAAATGAATTCCTTCTATTATTTTACTTTATCTGGGATGAATTAAGCAGCAGATTTGCCATTATATTAACTAAGTCATATCAAAATTGTATAGCTTCTTTGATGCAAGGAAAGAGTATCTGATTCCATCTGATCTAGGAAGATAGCACTACAGAACTTTTTCCCATGAAGCAATATTCCTGAGAAGTTAACTTGATCCCTTGGTTGAAGTAGCATAGGGAACAAATTTTAAAACTGAAAAAAAAGGCTTATAGAAACGAAAAAAAGTCCTCAGGTCTAATTTGTACTCTTACAGAAGCCAGAATCTCTCAGGTTCAGCTGCTTCTTCTTCCTAAATACACACATTTCCTGAGCCAAAGGTTTTCCTCAAACTTTGAAAGTTCATAGGAACCCTGGAAGCATGTTAAAATGCTGTCCAAGCTCTAACCAAAAGTCACAATTGTTAGTTGTGGGTGGACCTCAGGCCTCACTTGAAGGAACAGTGCTCTGAATCCCCTGACCCACCTTCTCAACCTGCCTCTCCTGTGCTGACAGGCTTCTTTGTGGGCAGTCCTTCCTGAGACCCAGGCCTGGCAGCTTATCACAAAGTGCTTATCAAAAATAGCTAGGCTCTTATGACTAATTAGTTTACATTTATGTACTGGACTCCATGAATCCTTTAACTACATAGTTTCCTTCTTTGACTTGTCTAGTGGGAAACAGATCTGGACTTGTGCCTTCCAGGTGTAGAAAAGGACAGTGCACACACACCTCGTGGCCTGGCCTCACTCCTGCCTCCACTTTGACTCTTGTGTCTTGGCCTCAACTTTTCTTCCACTTTCTAATCCAAATCGAATTCCATCTTCCATTGTGTTGGTGTCTGTAGCTGTGGTACAAGTCAATGAATCTTTCTTGCTATTATCCTAAACAATTCTGTTTTACTTTTATTGGACTACATTTTATTCCTCCTAAGACATCTTTTTTTTAAATTGAGTTATAATTCACATACCATACATTTTATCAGTTAAAAGTGTACAGTTCGGAGGGTTTTAATATATTCACAGAGGTGTGCCACCATTACCACCGTCTAATTCCAGAACATTTCCATCCTCCCTCCCAAAAAAACCTTGTACCCATTACGCAGTCATTCCTCATTATCCCACACTGCTCTGCTGCTAAGCTATGTGTACTAGGCAAAGATGTCTCAGGGTATTTGCTCTTTTGTTAGGATTTGAATCATCTCTGCAAGCATTATTTTGCTTTGACCCTTCTCCAAAAAAGGTGGAGCAGTTTTGGGGGTTGTAAGACTTGTTTTCACTTATTCAATGTATTCCCTCCAGGAGAGCGACTGGCAGTTGTGGAGGTGCAGTGTGAACGGCTGAGGATGCTCTACCGGGACTGTGCTAGGCCCCCACCGCCACCACTGCAGGCCGACCGGAGACAGGTGAGCCCTCTGCAGCACCACACCTCCTGCCTGACTGCAGCACTGGACATTGAAAAATGCCAGCTAGCACTTCAATAGAATTTAGAATGAGCGTTTAAAAGCCATTTGGAGGCGTATATTCTGCAGGGACATGCTATCATCTTTGAATGTGAAAGCATATTGTTTTGTCATTCTGAATATGGAGAAATGACAGTAGAGGAGCAGAGCTCATTAACTTGTACATTTTCATGTCATCAACAACAGAAAAAGAACACTTTTTCAAAAATGTTAGATCTATAGCCAATCTCATAAAAATAAGACTATGTAGAGAGAGAATAAGAGAGAGATTAAAAAGCAGAAGTTGCGCCGAAACCGGTTTGGCTCAGTGGATAGAGCGTCGGCCTGTGGATTGAAGGGTCCCAGGTTCGATTCCGGTCAAGGGCATGTACCTTGGTTGCGGGCACATCCCCAGTAGGGGGTGTGCAGGAGGCAGCTGATCGATGTTTCTCTCTCATCGATGTTTCTAACTCTCTGTCCCTCTCCCTTCCTCTCTGTAAAATATCAATAAAATATATTTTAAAAAAAAAAAGCAGAAGTTGCAAAATATTAACAATTACTATATCTTGACTTTCTAGCAGCACTATTCATAATAGCCCAAAAGGTGAAAACAACCTAAATGTCCATTAACTAATGAATGAATGCATAAAATGTGATGTATCCATATAGTGGAATATTATGCAGCCTTAAAAAGTAATGCTGCAGTAATACATGCTATAATATGGGTAAACCTTGACATTATGCTAGGCAAAAGTAGCCGGTCACAAAAGACCACATGTTGTATGATTCCATATGAAATGCCCAGAATAAGCAAATTCATAGACACAGAAAGCAGACTGATGGTTGTCAGGGGCTGGGGGGAGGGTTGGATGGGGAGTGACTACAAATGGGCAAAGGGGGGACAAAAATTTTCTAAAATTAAGTTGTAGCGATGGTAGCACACCTCTGTGAATATCCTAAAATAACATTGAATTGTACACTTTAAAAGGATAAATTATATGTTATTTGAATTATATTTCAAAAAAATCAATGCATCTTAGTAAGAGTATATAAAAATTATAGTAGTAATGTGAGTGTGAAATTATTTCAAAATCAAAAGTTTAAAAAATATAAAAAGTAATGTCACCTGAATTACTTATTGCCTATAATTTCTCCCGTTGCCTATAATTTGTATTTAACAAAAAAGGGCTTCTGCAGTCCATTCAGTTTTGTGTCTAGCTTTTCCCTTTCCATAGATGAGTACCTTTCCACATCAGCTAATAAAAACTGAATAGTCCAGCATATACTTGTGCATCAGTTTACTTACTCAAGCTCTTCTTGTTGCAAATCCACATTGTTTCCAGTTTTTGCTCTAATAGTGATCTTCATGTCCTTCAAGCTCATCTTCACATGAATCTTATTTCTTTCTTTAGAATAAAAGTGAAATGGAGGGGTTTTAAAAAATATGCTTTCATCTGATAGAGAAGCTTGGAATTCTATGATTAGATTTATTAAAACTATGAAAGTGAAAAAATGAGGCAATTAATCTAACCAAGAAGAAAGGGAGTATAACCATAGAACTCCTTTTTTTATTTGAGCTGAATATTAAGACCTAAGTGATAGAAATTCTGATTACTGGAGAAACCAAGATGGCGGCATAGGTAAACACCTGAACTTGCTGCCTTGCACAACCACTTCAAAACTACAACTAAAAGACAAAATGGACTTCATCCAAAACCACAGGAAGGCTGGCTAAGTGGAAATTCTACAACTAGAAGGGAAGAGAAAAGCACACTGAGACTCAGAGGAGGTGCGGAAGTAAAGTGCAGAGGTACGGAGGTGCACGTGCAGAGAGGGCTGGCAACTGAGTACGCAGCTGTCTTTTTCAATCCAGAGGGAGACACAAACTCCTGACTGCTCTGAACTCCGGTTCGGGGAGAGACACTGGGGACCCAGACTCATACAGGGAGAAACTGGACTGTCTGGAAGGGGGCGGAACTCGAGGGCGGCTTTCCCTCAGAGGTGCTTGCAGCGATTACCAAGGGACATTGAGACCCGAGGGCCTCTTAGGGCAGGGCTGACAGGAAGCCATTGCTGTTTGTTCCGCCCTGAGACTCCGCCCCACCCAAGTTGTGCACAGAGGCTTTTGCATATGAATGGCCTGTTCCTTTGAAATCTAAACTTACCTAACAAACTGCAACTGAGTCAGAGAGACCCAGAACATCCAAAAGAAGGCCCAAGGCCCCACAGCAGCTTGCATTGCTTCACAGCTGGGCCTCATCTGGGCACCTCCAAACCCAAACAAAGAAGAGGAATCTGCAGATCTCTCCGTAGCTTCTGCTGGGTGGCCTCAGACAGAGGCTAAATTAGCACCTCCTTGGAGATCCAAGAGCCAGTGTACCCAGGGGTCAGAGTAGGACCATCCAGATTACAACTCCTCAGATCCATAAGGGACATACTTGGGGGCAGACTCAATGAGCACCAAAGCCCCACTGAAGCAAGTCTTGCCTCATAAGGGTGTCTCCAGCACAGAAGTTCTCCCATCTTAGACACAGCTGATCCTCACAGCCAATTGGCCTGGAGGTCAATTCCCCCCAGTCATACCAACAACAATCACGACTTAACTACAACAAGACTGTGCACACAGCCTACAAAGGGGTGCACCAAGAGTGTCCACCTCAGGTAACTGGGGAGGCTGAGCCACTGGGCCCTATAGGACACCTACCACACAAAGCTACTCTACCTACTCAGGGAAGCAGCGAAAATGCGGAGACAAAGAAACAGGTCACAAATGAAAGAAATGGAGGAAAACAAATGACTGGATATAGAGTTCAAAAACATGGTTATAAGGTTTTTCAAGAATTTTCTAGAAAAGGCCGATAAATTTAGTGAGACCCTCAAGGATATGAAAAAGGACCAACTAGAAATTAAGCATACACTGACTGAAATAAAGAATATTATAAAGAGATCCAATAGCAGACTAGAGGATCACAAGAATCAAGTCAAAGATTTGAAATACAAAGAAACAAAAAACACCCAACCGGAAAATCAAAAAGAAAAAAGAATAAAAAAATATGAAGATAGTGTAAGGAGCCTCTGGGACAACTTCAAGTGTACCAACATCCGAATTATGGGGGTACCAGAAGAAGAGAGAGAGCAAGATACTGAAAACCTATTTGAAGAAATAATGACAGAAAACTTCCCCCACCTGGTGAAAGAAATAGACTTACAAGTCCAGAAGCGCAGAGAACCCTAACAAAAGGAATCCAGAGAGGACCACACCAAGACACATCATAATTAAAATGCCAAGAGCAAAAGACAAAGCAAGAATATTAAAAGCAGCAAGAGAAAAACAGTTAATTACCTACAAGGGAGCACCCATACGATTGTCAGCTGATTTCTCAACAGAAACTATGCAGGCCAGATGGGAGTGGCAAGAGATAATCAAAGTGATGAATAGCAAGAACCTACAACCAAGATTACTGTACCCAGCAAAGCTATCATTCAGAATTGAAGGGCAGATAAAGAGCTTCACAGATAAGAAAAAGCTAAAGGGGTTCATCACCACCAAACCAGTATTATATGAAATGCTGAAAGGTATTCTTTAAGAAGAAGAATAAGATAAAGATAAAAATTATGAACAACAAATACATATCTATCAACAAGTGAATCTAAAAATCAAGTGAATAAAAAATCTGATGAACAGAATAAACTGGTGAATATAATAGAATCAGGGGCATAGAAAGGGAGTGGACTGACAATTCTCGGGGGGAAAGGTGAGTGGGGGGGTGCGGGAAGAGACTGGACAAAAATCATACACCTATGGATGAGGACAGTGCGGGGGGTAAGGGCATGGGGTGGGATGGGAACCGGGTGGAGGGGAGCTATGGGGGTAAAAAAGAGGAACAACTGTAATAATCTGAACAATGAAGATTCAATTAAAAAAAAAAAAGAAATTCTGATTACCGATTGAACCAGAATTTGTCCTATGACTGCACTGGGAGGATGAGGGGTGAAGACCTGTGTATGTACATGTGTGTCAGGAGAAGTAGGTCCGTGGGAATTGAAACCTCTTTGTCATAATAAAGGATAAATGATGTCTTAACAGGATATTAAATATAGTGTCATAAGCATAGAAGGAGAAATATAGAGGTAAGATCAGAATTAGCAGTTAAAAGAGTTAAGAGTGATTATTTTGAGAGAGCAGGACTGGGCATAGGGAAGGAGACTGACTGCCTTTTCTTAAATAAAGAAAAGTTTCCTTTGATTAAAAAAAGATACGTTATTTAATGAATATTATTTTTCTTCTTTGAGAGAGTGAAAGGATTTGTATTTGCAGTTCTATTGAATGAGAGTTTTTCCCCAATGTAGCCCAAAGAGATAACTTGGAGCGCCTCAAGAGTGTTCCCACCTGTTCGAGCCTGCATGTTCTCATCGCACCTTACATCCGTCACCTTCCTGGCTGACCCCAGCGCTGGGGGCGGTCTGCCCCGGGGCACCTTTATCTATGCCACCTCACCACTGCCAGTTCAGGTGAGAAATCATATGATATACTGGCTTTTGCCTCTTTCTTTCAAATTTGAGAGAAAAAGCAAGTTCAGCTCTCTGATTGTCTGCCCACTTCTGGTGTTTCTTCAGGCCCCATCTTTTTACTGGGAAATAGAAATTGTTTCCTATGGAGACACTGATGACGACACTGGACCAATAGTTTCCTTTGGTTTTGCTACAGAAGCAGAGAAACGAGATGGGGCTTGGACTAATCCAGTGGGCACTTGTCTTTTCCACAAGTAAGTGGCTACTATTGCTGTTACTTAAAAAAAAAAAAAGTAGTGGGATGGGTGCTTTAATACTAAAGTAATATCACTTTAATCTCTAACCCCCAAAATGTATAAAATTCTGATTGGAAATACGTTCATGTTTGGGGAAAGAGAATGGCTCCTAGGATTTCTCTACTAATTACTATCATGCCACTGAACCCCCTCCACCTGTTCCCTACCTCCCCGCCTCCGTGTTGGCGGGTTAGCCTTGTCTTTGACTCCCCTTGTTTTTCCACAGCAATGGCCGGGCTGTGCACTACAATGGCTCCAGTTTATTGCAGTGGAAGAGCGTTCGCTTAGATGTGACTCTCTCTCCCGGTGAGTGCAGCAGGAGCTTTTTTTCCCACCCTCTGTAGGTCTGAAATTAAATAAACTTAGCAACTGGAAGCAATTTTTCTTGTAGTGAAAAGGATATACTTGTCATTGTTGTTCTCTAGTGTACACCAACCCTATCATTTTATAGGGCCATTATCATCTAGAGCAGCCGTGGGCAAACTACGGCCCGCGGGCTGGATCCGGCTGTTCTATCCGGTTCTCTTGCTCTCCCCTCTGCTCCTTTACTTTGAATTTATATTAGTTCACACAAACACTCCATCCATGCTTTTGTTCCAGCCCTCCGGTCCAGTTTAAGAACCCATTGTGGCCCTCAAGTCAAAAAGTTTGCCCACCCCTGGCCTAGAGCCTCCATTTGGTAACTTAGGAGTCACATTTACTTTTGTTCCTCCATCATGAGCAAATTCTGAGATTTCGCTTTTCGCTGAAGTTTGGTCTTTCATCAGCTTGTTATTGATGAGCAGATAAATAGCTTCAGAAAAAGAAAACTTGCTGAGTCGGCATTGCTTAGTGGTTGAGCATCGACATATGAATCAGGAGATCACGGTTCAATTCCTGGTCAGGACACATGTCTGAGTTGCAGACTTAATCCCCAGTGTGGGGTGTGCAGGAGGGAGCCAATCAGTGATTCTCTGTCATCATTGATATTTTTATCTTTCCCTCTCCCTTCCTCTCTGAAATCAATAATATATACATATATATACATACATATACGTGTGTGTGTGTATATACACTGAGTGGCCAGATTATTATGATCTCTGAATGCATAATAATCTGGCCACTCAGTGTACTTCTCTTGAGAACCTCATTTATTTGATATCAAAGATACTATAAATCGTGCACCTGATCAGTTTTCCCCTTTGCACTGGCTGATAGAAAGCTCAGGGCAAATAGGTGGTGGATCTCCAGCAAAAGTCTAGAATACTTTTGGTACCCATTTTAGATACAAATACACTGAGTGGCCAGATTATTATGCGTTCAGAGATCATAATAATCTGGCCACCAAGTGTGTGTGTGTGTGTGTGTGTGTGTGTGTGTGTGTATACACACACACACACATATATACATATATATGTATATGTGTATATATATGTACACATACATATATATCCTATCTAATAAAGAGGGAATGTGCTAATTAACCCTCACGCCATCGCAAAAGATGGCACACCCACAGCCAATAAGGATGGAATATGCTAATGTACTGTCCTGCCTTCAAAGATGGCGGTGCCCACAACCGCAAGATAGTGGCACCCAGTCCCCTCAGCCCCGCCGGGGTGACAGGCGCATGGCAAGGCCCACCTTAGGGCGGGCCCCGCCACTCCATACACCTGCCTCCAGAGTCCCCCAGTCCCCTTAGCCTCCCAGCTACCCTGGGCCAGCCTGAGGCACAGGCAAGCCTCGGATGGCAGCTGCCCAGCCACCCAGGCCTGCCCGAGGCTCAGATAACCAGGGCCAGCCAAGGCTTGCGCTCCTGGCAGTGGCAACAGCAGAGGTATGATGGAGCGTCACCTTCCCCTGATCGTCGGGTCACCTCCCGCTCCTGAGGGCTCCTGGACTGTGAGAGGGGGCAGGCTGGGCTGGGGGGTTGAGGGGCCTGGGCACTGCCATCTTATGTCTGTGGGTGCCACCATCTTTCAGGGCGTGGCAGCCAATTAGCATATTCCCTCTTTATTGGCTGTGGGCGCCGCCATCTTTGGGAGCGGGGCAGTCAATTAGCATATTCCCTCCTTATTAACTGTGGGCGCCTCCATCTTTTCGATGGCATGAGGGTCAATTAGCATATTCCCTCTTTATTAGATAGGATTAGAGGCCTGGTGCACAAATTCGTGCATGGGTGGGGTCCCTCAGCCTGGCTGGCAATTGGGGCTGATTGGGGAGTCTCACCCAGTCCCGATCGGGGCCAATCGGGGCTGGCCGGCCTGGGGGATGGGCTCGGGAGGTTGGCCGGATGTGGGGTGAGGGGCTGCAGGAGATTGGCCACCTGGCAGGGGGCGGGGCAGCAGGAGGTTGGTCAGCTGTGGGAGGTTGGCTGGGGGAGCACACTGACCACCAGGGGCAGCTCCTGCATTGAGCCTCTGCCCCCTGGTGGTCAGCGTGCATCATAGCAACCAGTCTTTCTGGTCATTCTGCTGTAATGGTTTCTTAGGCTTTTATTATATACTAGAGGCCCAGTACACGAAATTCGTGCATGGGGGGGGGGTCGTCCCTCAGCCCAGCATGCACCCTCTCCAATCTGGGACCCGTCAAGGGATGTCCGACTGCCCGCTTAGGCCCAATCCTACTGGGATCGGGCCTAAGCGGGCAGTCAGACATTCCTCTCACAATCCAGAACTGCTGGCTCCCAACTGCTTGCCTGCCTGCCTTCCTGATTGCCCCTAACTGCTTCTGCCTGACAGCCTGATCACCCCCTAACCACTCCCTTGCCAGCCTGATTGCCCCTAACTGCCCTCCCCTGCAGGCCTGGTCACCCCTAACTACCCTCCCCTGCAGGCCTGCTCCCCCCCAACTCATCTCCCCTGCAGGCCTGGGTCCCCCTCCAACTGCCCTTCCCTGCAGGCCCAGTTGCCCCCAACTTCCCTCCTCTGCCGGCCTGGTCACCCCTAACTACCCTCCCCTACAGGCTTGATTGCCCCCAACTGCCCTCCCTTGGAGGCCTGATCCCTCCCAACTGCCCTCCCCTGCTGGCCTGATCGCCCACAACTGCCCTCCCCTGCTGGCCTGAACCCTCCCAACTGCCCTCCCCTGCTGGCCATCTTGTGGTGGCCATCTTGTGTCCACATGGGGGCAGCCATCTTTGACCACATGGGGGTGGCCATCTTGTGTGTTGGAGTGATGTTCAATTTGCATATTACTCTTTTATTAGATAGGTTTTTTTGTTGTTGTTTTTAAAGGAGAACTCCACTACTAGCCATGAGGCATTTGTGAAATATATTATACAGTAAATGTAGACTTTGCTCTTGGTAGCCTGAACATCTGGTCCAGTTTTAACAAATATTCTGCCCAGATGTTTCAGTCACATAGATAGTCAATTCAATTAAAAACCAATCTTTTCCCCCCTCCTTTTTTTGGCCTCCATGTAAGTAATAATCTGTGTAGTAATGAATTGGGATCAGTCCTACCTGCTCCAGCAGTAGCAAAATATAGGCATTCTTCTCACATTAGAAGCAGCCAAACATGTTGGCTATGTATTTTCAGACAGGACATCTTAGCATCATCTCTGATTAATCTGACTATTCCCTGACTACTGGGAAGCTAGTCCTAGTGTATCTAAAACATATGAGGCCCTGTGATGAAAAATAGAATCACAGAACTTCAAGCACTTATTGGAGAGTTTGCAACAATAGGTTAGTTAGAACGCTCCTGTGCTAGCAGTTTCTCTGGAAGTGGGAGTGCGGATGTAGTGGACACGCTCTTCTTGGGTCTCTAAGTTCTATCCCAGTATCCAGGAACCTCATGAGAAAACAACAGGGCTTCTATTATCTTAGCATCCTGCAAAAATGCCTTAAATACATATAAGTAAGGGGCGCTTTAATGGAGTACCTTTAGGTTACATTGTGGGTTGAGTTTTCAATTATTTTAAGATCATCTCTTAAGTCTTCTACAACTTTATTAAGAAATTACCTTTTTACCTTTATGCCATAAGTAATCTTCCACATATAAAAAGAAAAAAACTTACATTCCTCCATTTAAAAATCATACCCACTGTTTTCCATTTTTGTCTTGGCTGCCAGGAAAAGGCTAAATTTAATGTATAATTGTGGTAGCTAACCTAACTCAGACACTAGGCGTTTTGCTTCTCCTAAACATTTTCTTTTTAAAATTGTTTATTTCTACAGTAACTTTATGTTTCTTTAAATACAATCGGTTACTTCATGTATTTTTCACATGTAACCAATGCATAAATAAATAAAACAAAGATAGTCAGTGATATGTGGCCTTGTCACACTGGTTGCAATTCGGAAGTTTATTTAATAGTAAGAGGGGAAAACATGTTGTTTCCTTCCTGTTCTCTGCCACAGGCGATGTGGCAGGAATTGGCTGGGAGAGAACAGAGGGGACTCCACCTCCTCCGGGGCAGCCAGCCAAGGGCCGGGTGTACTTCACGTACTGTGGGCAGCGCCTCTCGCCTTATCTCGAGGACGTCTCTGGTGGCATGTGGCCTGTGGTTCACATTCAGAAAAAGGTAGGTTATCTTGTTGGGATGGAAAACAAATTCTGCTAGTAATTTGGATGATGCTCAACCACATTGGAGGGGGAAGTCTACTTTACCGAGTCCACAGGTTCAAATGGTAATCTCACCTGGAAGCTCCCTCACAGACACGTCCAGAAAGAATGTCTAATCTGGGCACCCATGGCCACCAGGCAAGCTGCCACATAGACTGATCCTCACAGTGCACGTGCACATTGTAGACTTGATGAAAGCAGTGCCAAGCAAACCTGATCGTGTCTCCATTACCCTGAGGAAGTATATATATTCCGCAAATGCCTTACTGGGCAAAATTGGAAGAAAGTATGTTCCAGGTGAAGGGAACAGCATATGCAGTAACATCAAGTAGAAGGGAGCATATTAGAAACAAGAAAGGTCACTGTGGCCCTGACGGGTTTGGCTCAGTGGATAGAGCGTCGGCCTGCGGACTGAAGGGTCCCAGGTTCGATTCCGGTCAAAGGCACGTACGTTGGTTGCGGGCACATCCCCAGTAGGAGGTGTACAAGAGGCAGCTGATTGATGTTTCTCTCTCATCGATGTTTCTAACTCTCTATCCTTCTCCCTTCCTCTCTGTAAAAAATCAATAAAATATATTTTTAAAAAAGAAAAGGAAAGGTCACCGTGTGTAGCAAAGAGCATGAGAGTGCAAGGTGAGGGTAGGCAGGGCTGGCTTCTACAGAGCTCTAGTGCCAGGTACACAGTTATACCAGCCCCTTGGCCTAGTTTCACTTGCTGTCCCAAAGCTGGGGCCATTTTTATGGTTTGACATTTAGTGAGGGTTAAATAAATTAAAAATAAATAAATAAGCCTAAGTCCTTTCAAATCCTTTATTTGCTGTCCTTTCCAGAACACCAAGACTCGAGCTAACTTTGGCTCCCGCCCATTCGCCTATGCCGAAGGGCAGGCCCACCGCAACGCTGCTGACCTGTGCACTGACCTAGCAGAGGAGATCAGTGCTAACTTCGAGGCCCTGCCCTTTGCCATGGCATCTGACAGTGACAACGATGCTGGCACCAGTGTTGCATCAGACCCAGGCACTCATGGGCCACCGTGCAGGATTGCCGCTGTGGCCACCCCTCAGCAGCGTAAGCCACCTCCTCTCAGGGCCCCACTGCATTCTGGGAATGCAAATCCTGTTAGTCAGTTTAACTTGGGCTTGTTCTGGTACCCGTGGGAATGGGGTAACTGGCCCAATGAAAGGAAATGGGGATAAGGAGGAAGCAAGGCAGACTTGAAAGTGAACCCCCCCAATATAGGAAACTTGCTACCACTCAGTGCCACGTGGAATGTGGCCACGTGAAAGTGCAAGCCTGCAAAGTTGTCCATTTTTTATGAGAGAAACCCCAGAATTTTTTATGAAATCTCATTTAAAAATGTTAATCATTTCTTCGAATTGTTTTAAAACTGAGGTCATCAAAGAATAAAAAGCTGATTGTGGAAGCTTTCTATTATTTGAAAATTTTCATAATCAAATTGAATAAAACTGAGCTTTCTGAACTAAAGATGTCTGCAAGTCATATTAGGCCGTTAGGATACTGGTTTGCAAACTGTCTTAAGTATCTTTTTAATTTTTATAGTGAACAACTTTTCAGATTCTTCCCTGAGTTGAATCATACCCATTAAACCTATAGCAGGATGCCGAAACCGGTTTGGCTCAGTGGATAGAGCGTCGGCCTGCGGACTGAAGGGTCCCGGGTTCGATTCCGGTCAAGGGCATGTACCTTGGTTGCGGGCACATCCCCAGTGGGGGGGGGGTGCAGGAGGCAGCTGATCGATGTTTCTCTCTCATCGATGTTTCT
The DNA here is from genome assembly GCF_963455305.1 of Plecotus auritus. Lineage (NCBI taxonomy): Eukaryota > Metazoa > Chordata > Mammalia > Chiroptera > Vespertilionidae > Plecotus > Plecotus auritus. Next base: position 11,312,378 of record NC_137779.1, read on the forward strand.
AATTTTCTGTCCCTCTCCCTTCCTCTCTGTAAAAATATCAATAAAATACATTTAAAAAAAAAAAAAACCTATAGCAGGACTCAGGGTAATTATAAATAATTAGTTATTTCTTGGCTCTGCACTTAAAATCCCTACAAATACTAGGAGCCTTTCTATCACATACATTAAGAGAATCCAAATTGTTCATGGTGAGAAGTGCATGATTTCTCCAGCCTGCTCTTGCCTGGAACTCACTGCCATTGTGCTTTGTTACAGAATATGACAGTGACACATCCTGTCATTACAAAGTAGAGCTCAGCTATGAGAATTTCATCACCTCTGGCCCAGACCCCCACCCACCTCCCATTGCAGATGATGAAAGTGATGATGATGACGATGACGACATCCCACAGGTAAGAGACCTGCAGCATCCACTTAGCTGGCTGGTGCCCAGGACAGGCCACGAGGAATGATTTTGATCTGAGCGTACAAGACTGGAATTGCTACACTTTGAATGACGTCATTGGGTTTCAACAGTGTCTTTGCAGTGTTTGTTTTTCTAAACTACACAATAGCAATGCCTGTTGGGCTCTTTTGCCCAATACTGATCTAGAGGTGTTAGAGAAATGAAGTTTTTGATAGTAATCCAGCAGGAAAGTTGGCTTTAGAGAGAAGGAAGTCTAGCTGTTGCCTCCCCTGGCATCCGAGGTATAGTGAGTTGTGGTCCACACAGTGTGTTTCCATTACTGGCCTGTGAGGGGTGAGAGTTGTACGTTAGAGCAGGACTGATGACTGCATGAAGCATTCTCTCTGATCATGAGTTTGCCTTCCTCCAGGAGGACCACTATGCCCTGCTGGTGAAAGCGTGGGAGACCAAGGTGTTCCCTACTATTCGAAGACGCTTCCGCAATGAAGCAGAGCGGAAGTCGGGCCTGGACCAGATCAAGGGTGCTCTACAGCTAGGTCAGTGCTTTACGTTCTCCTATGGAGGTCACTTCTTGATTAGAAGAGATGTGTTTAGGTGACACTCAGAGTGTAAATCAGGAAAGAGGGTTCATCTAGATGTGGGCCGGACCGCACAGTGTCTTCACTGTACCTTTACTGAGCTCTGCAGCCCTGGCTTTCATGGCCAGGCTCTTCTCTCCTTGTCATTTTCACTCAGTGTTTTTCAGTTGATGGACTACTGAAGTGAAGTGGCCTGGTTATACCAGGAAGCTGCGTGGGTAGTAGCGTGGGCTCTGAAGTCACAGCTGTGCTATTTACCAGATGTGTGACCTTGGGAAGGTTACTTAACCTTTTTGAACTTTCCTTACCTTTTTTTTTTTTTTTTTAATATATTTTATTGATTTTTTACAGAGAGGAAGGGAGAGGGATAGAGAGCCAGAAACATCGATGAGAGAGAAACATCGATCAGCTGCCTCCTGCACACTCCCCACTGGGGATGTGCCTGCAACCAAGGTACATGCCCTTGACCGGAATCGAATCTGGGACCCCTCAGTCCGCAGGCCGACGCTCTATTCACTGAGCCAAACCAGTCCGGGCAAACTTTCTTTACCTTTAAAATGGAGTCAGTAATGATAACCGCCTCACATGTATATGAGAAAGAAGTGAGTGAGTACAGATAAAGTTTCTAAAAACAGTGCCTAGCACATAGTAAGTATTCCGTTAATATAGTTCTAAATGTCACAGTGATTCACGAAGGTAAGATTTTTTTTCTCCCCTGGCTACGACTTCTCCAGCAAAGAATGGTACAGGGTGTGGCCCCAGACGGTGGATCATTCCTGAATCTTAAGTGCTTTTCCTCATTTTGTGAAACATGCTTTTTGAGATGCAGAAATGCCTTTTCCCATTAGGCATCACGGTCCTCCTGTGGAACATTGGTTTGGTTTTCTGTCGTCATTGCAGCAGAGATGGTATAAAAAGTTAGTTATTGTCCCCGTGTTAGCAACCTTTCTCCTCTTTTGTCCTGAGATTAGGACCAAATAAAAAGAAAAGCCACCAGAAGACCTTTATTTTTCTTAGGAACTTCTATGGTGAGTCCCTGATTTCCAGTGATAGATGAGCAATTCCTTTTTCTCCTTGGTGCCAGGACTTATCAGAGAGAAAGAGTGTGTGTGTGTTTCTCCATGTTTCCACCCCAAAGTTTAGACCATGACAGTGGAATGATCTTGTTTAGACGTAACCTGTGAGAATATTCACGCATCTTGTGACATAGTGTGAAAGCTTCCTGCTCTTATGAGAGCCCTACGTCAGCTGCTGACCTAAATTCCAGGACAGATTCGTTATAGTCTTCTCTTTTCTTCTGTGTTAAGAGTTTTGGGCAGAGAGAGCACCATTAGAAAGATCCTCGGGTGGGAGTGAGCATGGGAGGGGACAGCAATAAGGCCGAGCCCAGCGAGCCAAAGCGGACAAGGTGAGGGAGGAGCAGCAAGAAATGAACGAGCGGGAGCAGGGAGCAGTGTCAGCCTTGGCAAGGACTGCGGATTTTATTCTGTGTCAAATGGGAAGCCATTGAGGGTGGTAAGCAAAGGAGCAACATAATCTGATATAGTAGGTCCTACAGATAAAAAGATAATTTATTATTCCTCGTTCATTCTCAACATCTGAACGAAACACCGTATCTGTGTTATATCAACCACAGAACAGCTCTTACCTTGCTTTCAGAGGACTTTCACTTAATAAAGGTAATGCCAAGTTCCCGCCTGGCAGCCTTGAAGCAGCAGCACTGGTCATCGGTTTTCCCAGTGAGGAGGGCTTTGTTTAAGTTGCATTTTTTTAAAAATATATTTTATTGATTTTTTACAGAGAGGAAGAGAGAGGGATAGAAAGTTAGAAACATCAATGAGAGAGAGACATCCATCAGCTGCCTCCTGCACGCCCCCTACTGGGGATGTGCCCGCAACCCAGGTACATGCCCTTGACCAGAATCAAACCTGGGACCCTTCAGTCTGCAGGCTGACGCTCTATCCACTGAGCCAAACCGGTTAGGGCTGTTTAAGTTGCATTTTTATTGTCATTGATTCATTCACATATCTGTCCATGCATGCATGTGCCTCCCAGTGCTGGACCCTGTGCTAGGGAATAAAGAATCCTCTGTGAACAAGATCGAGATGGTCCCTTCTCTCAGAGCTTACATCCTTGTAGAAACAAGTAATGAAACAACAAACTGCATTGTCATAAGGACAGACCAGGAAGCCACAGCATAGGTGCCATGGGCAGCCCAGTCCAGCATGGCTCCTCTGCCAACATGGGATTTAAGCTGAGACCTGGAGCTAATTTGACAACCGCAGGGTTAAGTTTAGAAAAATGAAGCACTATTTGTTCACGAAGCCTGGTGCCTCTTAATGTTTGGGGAGAGGGGAAGTGGGGAGAGAGACTTTACAGTACGTATAGGATCTTTTTTATTTTATTTTTACCATTTGTTCCTGGACCATCCTGAATGGCAGTAGCCAAGTGTGCCTTCTCCTCCTCTGCTCCCAGTTCAGAGGAGGGAAAGTATAGGCAGCACAGCAGAAAGTGTGATTATCCACGGGCAGCTGCTGGACCAGAGCCAGACCAGTGACTCCGGCCTGTGACTCACCCGGAGTGCCTCTGGGCCCTTACACATCTTGCTCAAGCATTCTCTTGGGATTCATCTGTATAACCATGGCCAACAGCTGAACTATATTAATTTAAACTTAAAACATTTACCTGCCAAATACAACAGCATTCAATATAGCAGTGGCAAAAAGCCGAAGGAGGATGGGAAGGATAGGGAGATGGCTCATGGTGCCCAAAAGACCACCCCTGAGAGGGTGAACCCATGGGAGGTTAATGAAATCATCTCTTTATTGTTCTAGTTTCATTTGGCCTTCTCCCCAGTCCCCGGATTCCTGTGTAGTAGATAGCAGAGTCTTTTCCGCCTACCTTCTATTCCTTTGTAAAATGTGACAAAAGTTATTTTTCCATAATTTTCTAATATCAGGCCCATTCCTTGTTTATTCTGTCTGATACATCGTTCTCTGAGCATCCTTCTCTAATTTCAGCCCCCTTCTAAAGTGTGCTCAGAAAATGCTGCTCCTTTTCATTACAGCAAGGCCAATAAGTAAAGGAATGGTAGATACATGTGATGGCAATAAGGCTTATTTAAAAGCAGATGCTGTCGGCACCCACTCTTTCACCCACAACTTCTTGAGCAGTATGGGAGCTAAGGCGGCTACAGCAAAGGGATACCCTTGTCCCCACCCCTGTCCTCCCTACAGTGTGATTGTCTTCAGGGCTCTGGTCATTTATTTATTTGGTTTATTATTTAACTAGAGGCCCAGTGTACCAATCCATGCACCAGTGGGGTCCCTTGGCCTGGCCTGTGGGATCGGCCAAAACTGGCTCTCCGGCATCCCCTGAGGGGTCCCGGATTGCTAGAGGGTGCAAGCCAGGCTGAGGGACCCCACTGGTGTACGATCGGGGCTGGAGAGGGATGTGGGAGGTTGGCCAGCTAGGGAGGGACCATGGAAGGGCTCCAGGGCATGTCCGGCCTGTCTCACTCAGTCCCGATTGGCCAGACCCCAGCAGCAAGCTAACCTACCAGTTGGAGCATCTGCCCCCTGGTGGTCAGTGCACATCATAGCGACTGGTCAACCGGTCAACTGTCTGCCCCCTGGTGGTCAGTGCACGTCATAGCAAGCAGTTGAGTGGCCGTAGCATATCATTAGCATATTACACTTTGATTGTTTGAACAGCCAACCAGATGACTGGACACTTAGCATATTAGGCTTTTATTATATAGGATAGTGGCTGTGCTATTGAACATAATGATATGTTCTCCCCAGGGAAGGAAGACAGAGCAGATTCCAGTACTGGATAGAAGTTATGTAGCTCTCTGTCTCTCTTCACTAAGCAACATGTGTTTATTGTAGTAAAAATCAAACTCACGCCCAACTGGCATGGTTCAGTGGTTGAGCATTGACCTATGAACCAGGAGGTCATTGTTTGATTCCCAGTCAGAGCACATACCTGGGTTGCAGGCTCAATCCTCGGTGTGGGGTGTGCAGGAGGCAGCCCGTCAGTGATTCTGTCTCATCATTGATGTATCTCTTTCTCCCTCTCCCTTCCTCTCTTAAATTAATAAAAATGTATTTTTTAAAAAAAATCAAATTCATACAAAAATGAGGGGGGAAAACGTTACCCTTACTTTCTTCTTACTCTCCATTTATCCTAGTTTGTTCTTTTGACTTAACTAAAGTGAAATGACTGCATAATGACCTATCATTTTTAATCGTGCTGTGTTCATGACTATTTTTGTTATTTCCATTGTTTCTTTATAAGCAATGCTGCACAGAGTGTTCTTTGCACACTAGTGTGTGTGTTTCTGGGGAGTTTAATATTAGAGAGATTCCTGGAAGAAAGGCATTAAGTACTTTCAATTTGGTAGACTCTTCATAATTACCTTCCCCAAAAGGCAGCATATTCCCACCAACAGTGGTTTTGTTTTGTTTTTGTTTTAATATATATATATATTTAATATATTTCTTATTGCTTTCAGAGAGGAAGGGAGAGGGAGATAGAAACATCAATGATGAGAGAGAATCATTGATCGGCTACCTCTTGCACACCCCCTACTTGGGATCGAGCCTGCAGCCCAGGCAGGTGCCCTTGACCGGAGTCGAAACTGGGACCCTTCAGTCCGCAGGCTGACGCTCTATCCACTGAGCCAAACTGCCTAGGACTGTTTTAATATATTTTTATTGATTTCAGAGAGGAAGGGAGAGAGAGATAGAAACATCAATGACGAGAGAATCATTGATCAGCTGCCTCCTGCATGCCCCCCACTGGGATCAAGCTGCAACCCCGGCATTTGCCCTTGACCGGAATCAAATCTGTAGGCCCTTGCTCTATCCACTGAGCCAAACCAGCTAGGGCACCACCAATAGTGTTGAAAGATTCTCTTATTGTTTCATTCTAGAAATAAGTCAGTGTCATGGTTGGCCTGAAGATCATGTGCTCTTTGGGGAGTTATCAGTGCTGTTCTATTTTTTAGGCATGGTGGACATTGCCCGACAGACGGTTGAATTCCTCTACGAGGAGAATGGTGGCATCCCAAGAGACCTTTACCTTCCTACCATTGAAGACATTAAAGATGAAGCGAACAAATTCACAATTGATAAAGTTCGAAAAGGTTTTGCTTTCTCCCTTACTTCACCTATGAAACATCCTATGAAATGAGAAGTTGAGTTTTCCAAGCATGAGTGTGAGCCAAGCAGCTGCTGGCTCTCCTAGGGTGATTCTCCTTACTCTGAGTGACATGACCTCTTCCTGGCTCTCCCATGTAAGGCCCTAAAGTTCCTGGTGGGGCACAAGTAGACACCTGTCTGGCCTCTGGTGGCCTCTCGCACATGCTCAGGGCTCACTAACATGAGCAGGGTGAGACAGGGCAGTGGTACAGAGAGAGGAGTTGGGGGGTGGGGGGTAGCGGGTTCTCAGGCTTAGTCCTGGCAACTGAGCTAATAAACCAGGAATATGTGGTTGTATTGTGCTTTTTAGAATTTTCATAGAATGAGTTTAAACTTTTGATTCAAAATCTATGACACATTTTGAGGAAATGAAAATATGAAAAAGCACAAAAAAGAGAATTTAAAACCACTCATTAGACCTTCACAAAACTATTTGAACATCATGGGCAGGGGCAGGAATATATATTTATTTTTCTTTTTCTTCTGATTTGAGACCTAATTCATATACCATAAAGTTTACCTTTTTAAAGCATACAATCTAGCAGTTCTTAGTGTATTCACAAAGTTGAACAATCATCAAACCATTACCTCTAATTCAAGAACATCTTCATCTCCCAAAAAGGAATTCTGTACTCTTACTCCTCCCCATTCCTCTCTCCCTTAGCCTCTGGCAACTATTAATCTACTTTCTGTCTCTGTAGATTTGCCTGTTCTGGAAAGTTCATATACTGTAAATGGAATCATACAACATGTGATCTTTTGAGTCTGGCCTCTCATACAACATAATGTTTCAAGTTTCATCCATGTTGTAGCACATGTTGGTACTTCATTCCTTTTTATGACAAAATAATATTTCATTGTATGGATAATACCTTATTTTGTTTATTCATCAGATGATGGGCATTTGGGTTGTTTCTACCTTTTGGCTATGAACATTTGTATACAAATTTGTATGTGAATATGTATTTTTATTTCTATATATAGGAGTGGAATTGCTGGGTCATATGGTAGCTTTATGTTTAACTTTTTTAAGAAGTATATATATATTTCTTTATTGATTTCAGAGAGGAAAGGGGAGAGAGAGAGATAGAAACATCAATGATGAGAGAGAATCACTGATTGGCTGCTTCCTGCATGCCCCCTACTAGGGACGAGCCCGCAACCCAGGCATGTGCCCTTGGCTGGAATTGAACCTGGGACCCTTCAGTCCATAGGCCAACGCTCTATCCACTGAGCAAAACCAGCCAGGGCTATTTTTAACTTTTTGAGGAAATGCCAGATTATTTTCCAAAATGATTGCACCATTTTACATTTCCACCAACAATGTATGAAGGTTCTAATTTCGCCACATCCTTGCCAACACTTACTATTGTCTGGATTTTTTATTATAGCCACCCCAGTGGGTGTGAAGTGGCTTTGACTTGCATTTCCCTAATGACTAATGATGTTGAATACCTTTTCATTTCTCTTTGGAGAAATTTTTATTCAAAACCTTTGCCCATTTTTAATTGGCTTCTTTGTCTTGTTGAATTGTGAGATTCTTACAACACTTTGTTGTATTATCTTCCAGACCACGCTGTGTTCCTTTTTTGGCTACAACTAAACCAAGGGCACTGCCTGCTCATTGCTGTAGAGATATCTTAGACCCTGACAGAGAGGCTCCCAAGGTGGTGAGGATACTTGCTCCTGAACAAAACTTCTCTCTCTGCCCTCCTTAGGTCTCACGGTGGTAACCCGCTCTCCGGACAGCAATAATGTAGCCAGCAGTGCTGTTGGAACTGCTCTGCCAAAATTTGCCATCCGAGGGATGCTGAAAACCTTTGGGCTTCATGGAGTAGTCTTAGATGTGGATTCGGTGAGTACACAGCCTTTTCTAGACACTGAGACTTTCATGCTCAGACTCCATGTACCTTAAAAAGGGATGGATTCCTCTTCAGGTTAGGGGTGAAGAAACCAAACTAACTGCTGTCATATCAGATGACCTTGCTGAGATGAGCACAGATTAGGGAGGAGGGTTTATAAACTCTCTCCTCTCAGCACGTCAGCTCCTTCAGACCTGCCTTTGCCATTATTTTCCGTCAGCCATGTTCAGACTGTCCCTACATGCTGTCTACCCAAGTTCAAAGAGAAATTCCCCCATTGTACTTGACGAATGGCTGATCTGTCATAGTCATGATTGTTACAGACACAGAACAAAGAAACAGTTTGATGTCTGCCCTTCGGGACTGGCTTGGGCTACTGGGATCTAGGCTGAGGTTTTAGGGGCTAGTCTCCGCTCTTCGGAACTAGTGTCAGCCCTTTGGGACTAGATCCAGCTCTTAGGCCTTGGCTGGGCCATCCCGGGCTAAGTCCGTTAAAATCAAATGGACCCGGCCATGGGGAAGCCCCGTCCCCACAAGACTGCCTTAGAGGAGCGGACCCTTAAGTGAGCACACTTGGCCTGGGAGCCAGAGATTAAAGGGCTGCTGACTGTCCAGGGGGAGGTGCCTGTGGAAGTCACTGGGACACACTGAGGCTGGCTCCCGGGGCCTCTGGAGGAGGGGGTGCTGCTTAGGGACTAGATGAGGCTCTTCAGGGCTTGGCTGGGCTCTTAGGGGTGAGGTTCTGCCCTTGAGGACTGAGTTTGGCTGTTGGGGTCTGAACTTACTCTTCCGGGCTAGGCTCCACCTTTCCAGATTGGCTTTGGCTGTTGGGGTCAAGGTTGGAGTCTTAGGGACTAGTCTCGGCTCCTTGCAAGTATGTGAGCCCGCTGGGACTGGATTGGGCTCTTAGTTCTTGGCTGGGCCATCCGAGGCTAGGCTCCAGCTTTCAGGGCTAGAGAAAAAAACAACCACCAGTTTTGTGATTTTGATCACATCGTCTCACTGGTTGTCTCAGCCTCAATTTCCCGCATATAAAATAAGTGTATTAAATTAGATTGTCGTTTTCTTGTCCATTTTGACGGGCCCTCTCCTGTGGCTTAGCACGGATTTTGGGGAGGGGAGAAGGAACAGAAGAGAGTGAGGGAGGCAAACTTGAAGCTTTCTTTTGAAAATGAGGCCCTATTTGAAAGCCACGACTCTGCCATCCTGAGGTGGCGTGCACGTGCTTGCATTTAAGATGTTTCCCATGCAAGAAAAACCGATGAAATAATGTATAGTTTAAACCCAAGAGTCCTGAAAAAGTATCTGTCACCACTTAAGTAAGCTTTAGTATCTGTCTAGGTAGAGAAAGATAATGTTAGGTACCATTAATGATTTGAAATGGAAAGTTTCACATCTTCAACCAACTCCTTTTTACTGGTTGGTGGTTTACTAAGGTGAACTTTCAAGTAGAAAATTCTAGCAGTAGTACTATTAATCTCCTACTGCTTTTGGGTACAAACTTCTGACTCCAGTTATCAGAAAGCATAGAACTAACAATACTTTCAGCAATGGAAATGTATGAAAATAAAAATCAGAATTTTTGTTAAAGTAATAATTATTGTTTCTCAAACAGTTTTATTCCCTGTTTTAATAATGACACCAAAGCAAAAAAAAATTATCTTGGTATTTGAATCCAGAATGCATATACATGAGTTTCCTTTTAATTTTCCTAGTAATGAAATAGAGCTATCAGACATCAAAGCAATGAACAGAAAATTTACCTGTCAACAATATGCATTGAACTGTTACTGAAATATAGCACTATTCTTTTTAAATTTCTGACTCATAATTACATTGAAACTCTTATTTTACTAATAAAAATTTGCTAACTGGTATAAAAAACGAAACACACTGTTAATGCAATACTAACCAAATGTCTTTGAACTTTTAGACTCAGTGACATGCAGCTAGCATTTACTGCTTTAAGACTTTGGTTTTATATGTATTTTAAAACTAGGGGTAAAGTTAGTGTAGAAAAACAAATAGACATTTCCTTTTACTATTGTAGGTAAATGAATTGGTGCAGGTAGAAACATACCTGCGGAGTGAAGGTGTGCTGGTTCGATACTGGTATCCTATTGACATGTTGGAAAGGCCCCCAGCAGGCTACCGAAGGACTGCCACCAATGGACTGGTCACACTGGACAACACCAACCTTCAAATTCATAGGTAAAATTGAGCCCTCTTTTCTAGTCACAGAAATCCACTTACTGTGTTTTACCACATGTGCCATTCATCGTTGACAACAAGGGTTTTCCTTCAAAGCAAGGAGTTAGGAGAAGGCAACCAGTAAAGATAATAGCACAGTTGCAGGAGTTGGGAAGAAAAGTTGAGAGCAAGAGGTAAGGGGACAGGTAAGGGTATGTAGTATCACCTGGCCTGTGCCACAGGTGCTCTGCTGTGAGGTGGAGGGGTTGAGAGGTTGTCCTAGACAATTTCAAATGACCCCTGGTGGCTCCGAGTGGGTATTAAACCTAAACTTTTTTAAAAAAAAATTTTTTTTATTTTTATTGATTTCAGAGGAAAGGAGAGGGAGAGGGAGATAGAAACATCAATGATGGGAGAGAATCATTGATCGGCTGCCTCCTGCAAGCCCCCTATTGGGGATCAAGCCCACAACCCAGGCATATGCCCTTGACCGGAATCGAACCCAGGACCCTTCAGTCCACAGGCCGATGCTCTATCCACTGAGCCAAACCAACTAGGGCTTAAACCTAAACTTGATAGAAACATCAGGGCTGCTTCTAACTTTCCTTTTTAAAGTGCTTGATACCAGGAGAATGTTTCATTATGGTGACTGGCTACTAAAATGCAGTGAGTCTTCCCTATGCTGGTATTAGCTAGATTAGATTTTTTACAAGAGAAGGGACCTACTTAGTTACTAATGAGCCATTATTTAAGGTGCATGCCTATTTATAAATCCAGCACATTAAAAATTCCCACAGCGAAATTTTTAATAGCTTTATTGAGATATAATTTACATACTATACAGTTCACTCATTTAAAGTAGACAAGTCAATGGTTTTTAGTATATTCACAAACTTTGCAACCATCACCAGTCAATTCTAGAACATTTGTATCACCCCAAGAAGAAACCCTATACCCATTATAGTCAGTTTGCACTCTCCCATACCCTAGCTCAGTGGTCAGCAAACTCATTAGTCAACAGAGCCAAATATCAACAGTACGACGATTGAAATTTCTTTTGAGAGCCAAATTTTTTAAACTTAAACTTCTTCTAACACCACTTCTTCAAAATAGACTCGCCCAGGCCGTGATATTTTGTGGAAGAGCCACACTCAAGGGGCCAAAGAGCCGCGTGTGGCTCGCAAGCCGCAGTTTGCCAACCACTGCCCTAGCTCAACCACCAATCTATTTCCATGGGTTTGCTTAATTCTGCCCAATCTGTAAAAATGATATGCAATATGCGGCCCTTGTGTCTGGCTCCGTCACTCAGCATTATGTTTTCAGGGTTTATCCATGTTGTGACATGTATCGTCAGTACTTCATTCCTTTTTATGGCTGAATAGTATTGCATTGTACAGATTTACCGTTACTCGGTTGATGGACATTTGGGTTGATCCACTCTTTGTCTACTATGCAAAACACTGCTGTGAACGTATATGTGTAAGTTTTTGTGTGGACCTAAGTTTTCATTATTTTTTTAAATATATTTTTTTTTATTGATTTCAGAGAGGAAGGGAGAGGGAGAGAGAGATAGAAACATCAATGATGAGAATCATTGATTGGCTGCCTCCTGCACACCGCCCACTGGGGATCGAGCCCGCAACCTGGGCATATGCCCTGACCAGGAATCGAACCGGTGACCTCTTGGTTTCTGGGTCAGCACTCAACTGCTGAACTACACCCGGCTGGGTAGTTTTCATTATTTTTCCACAGTGATTTTTGAGTTGGGAAAAAGCAAACATAACTAAATGTACCTTTTTTGCCTAAACATGAGTGACTGACTTGGAGGACAGACCGTGGGCCAGAAGAGAAACCTGAGTTGTGGTCTTTTCCCTTGGGAGGCCTGTGGCTCAGTCCAGCGCGGGGCTGGAGCGGAGGCGCCTAGTGATCTCCCTGCCTTTTGCCCTGCAGAGAGCTGCTGCGGTGTGAGGCTGCGCTGGCCAGGCTGTACTGCCGCATGGCCCTGCTCAATATCTTCGCCCCCAAGCTGCCTCACTTGTTCACCCGCCTCTTCCACATCCCTGCCATCCGAGACATTACCCTGGAGCACCTGCAGCTGCTATCCAATCAGCTCCTCGCTCCTCCACTCCCAGGTAAAGCTTGGCTTTGCTGCTGGCACTGCTGCTGTCAGCATGGGGAGGAATAGTCCTGAGAGTGTGTACGCATTGTCCATGGTGGGGGAGCGATTTGAGCACAGTACCTTCGGACTAGTAGAGATAACCGCACTAAGCCAAATGGTCTTGGCAGTGCTTTCTCACTCTTTGAAAAATATGAAGTAAGTATATCGCTCACTTTAGTCATTGATCTGTTAAGCATTCATAGAGCTTCCCAAACTAATTGTGGATCAAGGACAATTAAATAATGTTTATGAAGTCTGGTCACTATAATGTCGCCACAGACTTTCTGTCTGGCTTTGTGAAGAAAGGAATATGTTCCTGTGATCAGACTCCTCCAAAGCAGACCTACTGATTCATTGTGCCTTCAGGCAGCTTGTGTTTTAATGGGCCAGCTTGTGTGTGTCTGCTGACCTCGGGCGCTTGGGGTGAGAGCTGATGCTGTGTGTTGGCTGCTCTGGTACATGCTAAGTGATGAACCTCTTAGTCCAGTCTTCCTTGGGTACTTCGGCCTTCTGCCTGCTGCCCTTGACCTCTGAGCCACTAGTGTGAGAGCAAGAGGTGAGGGGACAGGTGGCACTCTAAGTCTAGAGGGCATTTCACGGTTGTGGTGCCCCAGCCAGTCTGAGCTGCATCTCTTCCAGCTCCTTTAGTGCCTGAGGCCCACTGCCCCACCTGGTAACCTAGAGCTTCAAAACATGCCTGGGAAGCTCCAGAGTGTTTGTGGAAGTGTTTTTTTCCATGATGAACTCACACTTGCTTTACAGACTCCATTCTGAGCCACCCTAGCAGTTCCTCAGTGTAGCTCGGGGTGGGCCAGGGCAGCCCAGCAGGTCAGACAGGCTCTGGGAAGCCCCGAACCCAAGCTGCTCCACCTGTGTTTGGGCCTCCACTTCAGATTTTATTTGAGGAAATAGTTTTGCTGCTTAAAAGAAAACAAAATTTAAAGAGCACTGATCCTGGGACCCCCCCTCCCCCCCCCCGACCACCACCACCACCTCCCTGCCCGGGATCATCATTATGTCTGTTATCCCAGACATCCTGTCCAAGCTAACTCAGCCCGGCTACTGGACAGTCTGGTCACAGTTACTTAAAATCTCACCACCATTGGCTGTTGTGGTTCTGGCAAACTGTGGTTCCTTCCTGTCCCCAGATGGCACCATCAGCTCCAGCTCAATCCTCCTGGCCCAGTCTCTGCAGCACTGCGTCCACTCCCAGAACTGCTCGGCCACAGACCTCTTCTACCAGGGCAGCTCCCAGACAGTGAGAGAGTGGCTCCACGTGGCCATCACACGGACCCTGCACCAGGGCGAAGAGAGCCTTTTGGAGCTGACAAAGCAGATCTGCTCTTTCCTGCAGGTAAAAGTCCAAGCTCTAGGATCCCTGAACGGGGCCCCAATTTTTATTGGATGTCTTGTGGATTTCCTAGAAATGACCCTCTTTCTTCTCCAAACCCACCTCCACCCATCGCCCAACCCCACATTGATGTCCTCACTTCCACACTTTGCTGCCTTGTCCTGTCTGTAGTGTCCTTCCTCCGAAGGGCTTTCCTGTCCTCCTGAACCTGAGACAGCGAGCGGGGTGGCCCTGCCCTTTGCCTGGGAGCTGGGAAGATGAAGAGCTCTCCTGCTGAGCTTGTGCCTTTCCTTGTTAAATGTCCCTCTGCAGACAGCACCAGAACAGTTCCCCTCCGAAGAATTTCCCATCTCTGAGTCCAAAGTCAGCATGGATGTTAATTTCCCTGGAGCCGCGTTTGTCGTGGTATCTTGCAAAGAAAGTCAGTCTGGATTCCGCAAAGAGTAAGTTTTCTCCCAACGGTGATGGGGAGAGAGAAATAAAATGGATTCAGGGGAAATTGACAGAAGAAAAACTCAAAAATTTTCTTTATTGCTTAACTATATTTGGAAATAATTTACAGTTCCTGCGTGTTTTAGAAATTAGTCTTTATAAAGAATGACCTCTGAAATGTGGTGGGAATGACTTACGAGTGCCCAGTTCTCCCTTTCCTCCTTCATGACAAAGCACCTGCTGGCTCCCTCACTCCCATCCCTCCTCCTCAGCTCCTCTCTGTACAAGGCGCCGTGGGCACGTGTGCTGGTGTATGGGCTCGGCCACAAGGTCAAGCGGAATGGGCAGCTGAACCTCATCGAGGCCGTCTGTTACCCACGGGATGCATCTCCGGCCAACACCGGGCTCACGCCTCCACCCACCACCAACCAGTACCCTTCCGTGATCCTGTCCACAGACAAGGTCCACATCAAGCTGGGTGAGTGCCATTAGCGCACGGTAATAAGGACAGCCGGAAGTTTTCCCTGCTTTCCTTCTCTTTGACCATGGAAAGGGTTTTGTACCTTGCTCTGTCCCAGTTTCTTTTCGGTAAAGAACAGAACTGCTTGGGGCACTGCATTGTTGAGGCAGGAAATTAAAAGCTCCCTTTCCTGCCTGGGGAAGGCCTGGCAGATGCTGCCCAGACTAAGTGGGGATTCACTTTCCTTTCTCAGCGAGTGCTGGGATGCCTGCGATTTAGAATGACCCCTACAGAGCAGTCTCGTGTCGGCCTGTAATAATCCCAGCTGCCTTTCATCAAGTGCTCATTAAAAGCGGCATCTCTCGGGTGTAATGTGGCTCCCTGGGGCATGGGCCTCCGTGAGCCTCGTTCCCCATCTAAGTGGTAACAGCCCGGTGACCAGGCTGGAAGGCCTGGTTGGTCTCGTCTCCCTGGCATCTTTTGTTAAGCTTCCAGGGAGCGCTCCATCTCTGTAAATCTTGAAGCTGTCGCTGACCAGGTGCATTATGTACCACAGCCCGCTGACTGTGCCTGAGGCAAGGATAACCTAGGCTTAGAGTTCCTGGCACTTCCTTGGTGTGTTTGACAAGAAAAGACTGACACTGTCTGGCTTGCTAGAGACAGTTATAAGATACTTTTGAACTTTCAGTCCCCAAAAATGAACCTTAGCTTCTCTGCAGCCCCAGTCCTGGAGCTATTCCATCTGCAGGGAATGAAATAAAAGGATGTTTCTCAAGTGATTTGGTCATTGCTAAGTAACTTTATAGTCTCTTTATGAGAGTCTGTTTTTTCATAGTATTTTGCCTACACTAGCTGTTATTACAACTTTTTAATTAAACACAGAAGATCTCTGTCTTGCCTATTATGCCCAAGTAAACCTTCCCATGTAAACCTCACCCCAAAGTGCAGGCCCGTCAACACGGTCTTCTGACTTGGCCAGGACCCGATTCCCTGCTTACGTCTGACAGTGGGCATGGGGGTAGGTGCAGCGCACGTGAGGGCATCAGGCCTCAGCCTTTTCCTCTCACTGTAGGCAGCTGTGGTCCCATCCAGGCCATGGCAATGACAGAAGATAATAAAAGAGAATCAAAGCCCGTGGTCCTGGTAACTCTCTCTCTACACCTACTATAAACTTAATGCTCTTATAGGATTGCAGCTACCAAAGGGCTGATTCTTTCTGTACCAACTTGGGACCATTCCAATGAAGCATCTTTTAAAACCTGACTTACTGTTTCCGTGCTGGGTCATCTTCCTGACTGGGGAATGTTATCCTTCCCTCTTCCCATTGCTGCCATTTGTCCTGTTGTCACACAGATAAGTGGACTCCTTGGAAGGATGTCCCCTGCCTCCTCCTGCCTTCAGCAGATGAGTGGCCAGGTTTCTGGCCCTGTTTCTCCACAGACACCTGGGAGGCCTTTTTCTGAGGCTTATTTTGATCAGGTCCTGCCAATCACAAGCTGTCTCTGGGGCCCTTGTTTTAGGAGTGTCTCCACCTCCTGGAGCTGTGCTGGTGTTACATTCCCTGCCCCTGGAATTCCCACTGGCCATGGCCTTCGCAGAGCAGCTGCTGTCCTGGAAGTCAGAGGATGGCGAGGGGAAATCGGAAGATGAGCCCGACACCGTGCCGACATCCGTCCTCCTGCAAGTGGTGGGGCTGCTGGGTGAGGCTCACTCTCCCTCAGGGTCGGGTGGGGGGCTCTGTTGGCCCGAGGAAGGAGCTTGCCAGATGGGTGGGGGAGTGACCATAGGTAGCCCAGCAGGGACAGCCTCCTGTCAGGTTACTGCCATTGAAGTGAACAGAGTGTAAGAGGTAGCCTAGGCCCATGGTCGGCAAACTGTGGCTCGCGAGCCACATGCGGCTCTTTGGCCCCTTGAGTGTGGCTCTTCCACAAAATACCATGGCCTGGGCGAATCTATTTTGAAGAAGTGGCGTTAGAAGAAGTTGAAGTTTAAAAAATTTGGCTCTCAAAAGAAATTTCAATCGTTGTCCTGTTGATATTTGGCTCTGTTGACTAATGAGTTTGCCGACCACTGGCCTAGGCTTCCAAATCTGTGATCTGCAGGGGATTTCCATTGTTTTGAGGGGTGGCAACTAATCATGCAAGAAAGATTAATTTTATCATCCTTTCCTTTAAAACATAAATATAGCCCTGCCGGTGTGGCTCAATGGTTGAGTGTCGACCCATGAACCAAGAGGTCACTGGTTCGATTCCTGATCAGGGCACATGCCCAGGTTGTGGGCCCGATCCCCAGTGAGGGATGTGCAGGAGGCAGCCAGTTAATGATTCTGTCTCATCGATGTTTCTAATCTCTGCATCCCTCTCCCTTCCTCTCTCTCTCAAATCAATAAAAACATTTTTTTTAAAACAAATATATGCCATTATTATAACTTTGGAGGTGAAAGCTGTTGTAAAGTTAACGGCATGGAATTGAGTGATGTTGCAAAATCAAACATTATGACTTCATAACTCCTAAAAGGTTAAAAAGGGGTTGCGTTTTTGGGAAACTAATGGAACGGTAAACTTTAGAGTTGTGCATTTACCATATGTGAATTTACCTAAAAAATTTCTGAATAAATATTCAACTTTAATTAACATGTCTGCTTAAGTGTTTAGGGATAAAACAAAATATCTGCAGCTTATTTTGAAATAATCAAGAACTAATGAGTTTATGGATGAACCTCTACAGGGACAGATGGATAGATATGTAATAAAGCAAGTACAGCAAAGTGTTCTGGTGGGCATGCACATTTTCACTGTATAAGTCTTGATTTTTCTATTTTTTAATTTTTTTTATAATATGTTGGAGAGAAAGAAAAAGTTACAGATTCAGAGGCCTTCCGGGGCCAGGCAGATGATGAAAGCAGAGAAATGAAAGAGGAAAGTGGGCCTCAGGACTTCAGTGAACTGAGGGCATGCGCCCTGTGGGGGCAGCCCCTGGGCCCTGCAGCTCAACGCTACATAGTTGTTTCTCTCTTTCTAAAATCAATTTTTAAAAAAAGATGGTTACAGTTATGAAATTCTGGCTAAATATCATTCCCTGTGGGAGGCTCTTGGTCTGTGGCCCACTCTCTGTGCAGAACAGACAACTCCAAGAAGGCTTTCTTGTTGACAAAATGAGGACTGGAAGCAGCTAGATAAGGGATGATTTTTCATGTGTGTTTCTGTGCTGTGTGGTGAAATTGGACTGTACGCCCCCAGTACTAAACATCCCACAGTTCAGGAAACATTGTTCTAATGACTTGTCACTGATTTGATAACCTTACGAGAAAGAAAACAATGATTTTTGTGGCATGTGATCACACAGAAGCCAGCTCCATGCAATCATGTGCCATAGGGGGTTACGGCCACAGCCTCTGGAGCCAGCCTGCCCAGCTGTCCCGTTAGTAGCTGTGACCTTGGGCAAGTTCCTCAGCTCTTGAGCCTCTGTTTCTTCACCTGTGAGATGGGGATGGAGGGTGGATATAGAAGTACTTGTCTCACAGGGTTTCTGTGAGAGTTGCACCCGTTGAAGTGCTTAAAACAGAGCCTAGCACGTAGTGAGTGCTCTATGAGTAACTGTTATTGCTTTGTATTTGCTTCAGGAAACTTCCTGTGGACCACGGACATGGCGGCCTGCGTGAAGGAACTTGTTTTCCATCTCCTGGCAGAGCTGCTGCGTACGGTGCACGCGCTGGAGCAGAGGAAGCACCCGGCCGGCCTGTCCTCCTCCATTGCCCTGCAGCTGAACCCCTGTCTGGCCATGCTGATGGCCCTGCAGTCCGAGCTGCACAAGCTGTACGACGAGGAGACCCAGAGCTGGGTCTCGGGCAGCTCCTGTGGAGGCTCAGGGACAACGGTGGCCACCGACCAGGGCAGGTTCTCCACATATTTTCATGCACTCATGGAAGGCTGCCTGGCAGTGGCCGAAGTGACCCTGCCTACCAACATGAGTGTCACGGCCAGCGGAGTAACCTCAACAACCACCCCAAACCTCAGTGACTCGTCCTCTTCCTCCTCGTCCTCCCCAGGACAGACACCACAGAGCCCCAGCCTCCTGTCCAAGAGGAAGAAAGTCAAGATGAAGCGGGAAAAGGCCTCCTCTTCTGGGAAGCGCCAGTCGTCGCGCTCCGTGGACTCCGACTCCACCCTGCTCAGCATCGGGGGCAGCAAGCCCGAGGACATGCTGTGGTTCCATAGAGCCCTTACCTTGCTCATCATTCTCCGGCACCTCACCAGGAAGGACCCACAGGGGCTGGGCGTGACGAGCGACGCTATTGCTGACGCCTGCCAGGCCCTGGTAGGCCCAACTGCCCACAGCCGCTTGCTGGTGATCTCCGGAATCCCTACCCACCTGGACGAGGGCATCGTCAGAGGTGCCATCCGCAAGGCCTGCAATGCCCATGGCGGGGTCTTTAAAGATGAGATCTACATTCCCCTGCAGGAAGAAGACCCCAAGAAGACGAAAGACAAGGCCGAGGGCAGTGATGGGAAAGCCGAGCCAGAGAAGACCCTCGGCTTCCCCAGCACAGACAGCTTGGAAGTCAGCACGTCCAGCAGCCTGACCCCTGCCATGAGCATCAGTGCATCTGCCTCCACCAGTCAGGCCTCCATCTGCAGCTCCCAGGGCATCTCGCAGACAGTCAGCGACCTGTCTATGGATCTGTTGCCTGCAGGCCTGGAGCTGCCCATCCCTCCTGGCTTGTTGGAGCCCCAGGTGGTGTCCAGCCAGGAGAGCCTGGACATCTCCTTGTGCAGCACCGGCAGCCTGGGCAGCCTGGGCAGCCTGGGGGAGCCGCTGGACAACGCAGAGGCAGCCTCAGCGTCAGACATGGGCTCCATGTACACAGTCACGTCCCTGGACAACCAGCCGCTCATGGCGCGCCCCATCAAAGGCTTCGCAGTCGTGGAGGTAACTGTTCTCACGCCTAGGCAACCACTAAAATCATGAACACTTTGAATCCCTCGAGCCTCTTTAAGGCTCCCAGTATTGTGTCCTAGGGACTTAGGGGCTCCCTGGGGCAGCTTTTGGAAACAAGGATTTGTTAGGCTGATTGCCTGAGTTTAAGGTCACAGCTCTGAGAGTTCTGTCCAGTCTGATGTCAAAAGTAAACCAGCTCATTGCGAGTGAGAGGAGGCAGAGGGCTTAAGGGGCTGACCTTGCCTGACAGTGGGCTCTATCAAGTGCACTCCAACTCAGGCTCCACTGGTGTTGCCATCACAGGAGGGAGCTCAGTGAGCAGTGAGGACAGGCTCTCGCCTTGTCTGAGGTGATGCTGAGTTGCAGGTGATACACAGGGTACCAGCTCTCATTTCCACTTCAGGATGTCACCTGTGTCTTGGGCCTCCTTGTTTAGAAACCCTGCATCCTGTGACATCCTGCATCCCTGGCTCAGAACAAAAACTGTCCTCCCTCATCAGGTATAGAGGGAGTGCTGGGAAGAGCGTTCTCACGACCTTCCTGAAAAGAGCCTCACGGGTCTAGTGTTCGGTCGGTGTGCTCCTTAGAGTCACATCTTTAACCTAGCTGCCTTCCTCCTGAGGACTTGCTCTGAGGCCGGCAAGGACTCCAGTCCCCTGGGCTTTGGGTAAAGCCACAGACCTGGCCAGAGTTGAAGTGTTTCCCTAAAGGTAGTGCTGTCGGAGGATGGGCCGCTTGCCCAACACTGAAGATGAGGAGAGAGTCCAAGGGAGGGCAGATAGGAGGCCAAGGTCATTCCTTTTGAAGGAGGTCACTCTCTACTCCAGTCCTGACCCTTTTCTTTGTTCACACAGATAAGATCCCGAGCCAAAATCGAGAAAATCCGAGCAAGTTTATTTAACAATAATGATTTGATTGGTTTATCAAGTTTGGACGGTGAAGACGAATTGATGGAAATGTCAACGGAAGAGATTCTCACTGTGTCTGTAGTAAATCAGAGTTTGTTTGACACTCAGGGAAGCCCAGGGTTAGAAGATTATTTCAATGACAAGTCAGTTAAAGGTGGGTTATGGGTTTTTTAAATGAATATTCTTTTTTTTTTGAGCAGTTTCAAATTTACAGGAAAAATGGAATGAAAATTATCCCCCTTCCCCATTGCCAATGTGCCCTATTTTTAACATCTCATAGAGGAACTCTGGGGGCACTCCTGGGATTTGCAGACTTAAGAAGTGATCCGGGGAGTTGGGGAGACGGACAAGAGGCTCATCACGTGACTGATGGAGGATTCATTGCGTGCATCTTCATAGGCAGAGAGAGCGCTCCACCCTGTCCACGCTGTCAGGGCTGGAGGGCCGGAGGGCAGCGAAAGGACCCCAGGAATGGCACCGCCACAGCCGGCTTCAGACCTGCGTGTGGGCTTGCAGTCAAGTCGTGTTTCTTTTTACCCAGCCAGGCACCCCCTTGTTCAACTTCACGTGTGTTTATTTTGTTCTGTCCTCGAGCGAGAACGTACCCGTGACATTGCTGGCGATCGATCGTTTGGTCGTGGGCTTGAGGACAGGGAATGCCTCACCCTGTGAAACTCATTATTGGGGAAGAAACAGTTCCAGCTCCTTTTTCACAAGTCCTCTTTGTTGTTCTGGCGGCTCTGAGGCATGGGGATGCTCTCGGCTGCCCACTCCTTTTGTGCACCCAGGACCCGGCCTCTGCCGGGGGCCCCAGAGCTGAATCAGCAGAAGGCCCGCAGGAGCCAGCCGCTCGGCCGAGCTGCACTCCCGAAGCGGCAGCGATTTGTCTTCTTTCATTTTGTCATTACAGTTCTTTGTGTTCTTGTTTGTATTTCATACTAGTCTCTCAACTTTTAATCATGGTCTTTTTTCTAAATCTTTAATGTTGTTAGAAATTTCATAATAGGGTTATTGAGTTTGTTTTGGTTTTTGTGTACAAAAATATAATCCTGAGTATGGATTTTGTTGTGACTGTTTGAGATTTTATTCCCCAGTCATGAAATTTTGAAATGTTCCCTCAGCATTGGGACTAGGGTTAGGTAAGGCCTTGGGCACAACATTTAATGGGGCTCCCAAAAAGTTAATAATCTGGATAAATAACATTTTAATGAAATGTTGATGAAAGTCAAATTTAATGTATAATGAACAAGATGTTAACATTTTACAGGATTTGCAGACTTAAATATTTCTGATTTTTCCTTTTGCATCAGGCTTTAATATGGCTCAGTACAGTACTGTTAATATTTTGCTCATCATGGATTTTGGTAGTAATTTTAATTTTTAAAATACTGCATTAAAATATGTATCACTGAGTTCGGGGGAATTTTGTGCCTGAGAGGCCTGGGGCGCTGTCCTGCTCTCCTCGCCCGCTCTCGGGCCTGTTTCCTCGTTGGTGGATATTGCGCCCCTTCAGCTGCCCACCTGGGAAGTGTCAGATCTGTGGGAAGCCTGAGGTCTTTTTCTGCCATAATTAGTGCTTTCCCAGTCTTTTCGTATTTTGAATCTGAATTTAGTTCTAGTTCCCGATTCTGTTAGAGTCAAACCTTCCACATAAGGTACTGTTTTTGGTGATGCATTTGCCTTGTTCCTGCCGCATGCGTTTTCTCAATATTCTTTAAGTTGTGGTTCTGCTAACTCAGCTCTTAGGGCCCGACTACCTCTTCCTCACACCTGTCCCTCCACCCTCAGCCCAGATGCCTGCAAGGCCTTCGTGCCCTGGTTCTCCTAGCTGGGCCCGACCTGCGTGTGG
The DNA here is from genome assembly GCF_963455305.1 of Plecotus auritus. Taxonomy (NCBI): domain Eukaryota; kingdom Metazoa; phylum Chordata; class Mammalia; order Chiroptera; family Vespertilionidae; genus Plecotus; species Plecotus auritus. The sequence goes on from NC_137779.1 coordinate 11,334,714, forward strand.
CTCTGTGTCACACCCCCAGAGAGAAAGGATAAGGGGGACGGCTGGGGGAAGAAACCAGTCAGCTCTTCAGGGGGCCTTGGCCACGGGAGGCATGCAAACGGGTCCCTGCAAGAAAGGGGAGAGAACCTTTTGGTGCACTTGTTTGGGGACAAAAAAATAAGTATTTTCTCTGTGCTCATATCAGAAAACCCTGCTCAGTGTGTCAATTTTAAAACATGTTCTCTAATAAGTAATAACTGTTTAACAGCTTGTACTTTGCACTAAACATGGCTCAAACCCAGTGGAAGTTATGTCTTCCACATGTAAGAGTCCAGGGTGAGCGCTGAGGTCTGCCACCCAGGAGGCTTGTCATTTGCATGCAGCCGGCGAGGGGACGAGGGCAGAGGAGTGGCTACCGTCCCAGGTTACAGGGCCACACCTTACAGCAAGGAAGTCTGGGCGTGGAGCTGAGGTGTGTTCCCACAAAGGGGACATGAAGCTTCGGTGGGCTCATCATCACCACTGAATGTCTCTTTCCCACTCTTAAAAGTAAATGGTTTATGAAAAATAAATAAAATGCTTCGGGGTACATCCTGACCTGGTACGCTCACGGCAGAATTGTTTTGCCCTCCCTCATTCTGTGACAGGTGAGAAGCTGGTGCCCGGGGCCCGAGAGGTGCTGACGGAGATATTTAAGAGCTGTGCCCATTCAGAGCAGATGCTGAGCCTGACCCCGGCAAAGCCCATCAAAGTGTCTGACATTTATCTCAGCAAAGAGCAGATCAACTCCCAGACACCAGGCAACCTTCTCCACCTCTTCTTCACCAATGTCCGGCCTCCGAAGAAGGTGCTGGAGGACCAGCTCACCCAGGTAGCTGCCCCTCTCCGTCGTGCATGTGCCTGTACCGAGCCTAGGGTGTGCTTCAGGGGGAGCCTGAGGACCCTGACCCCTTTGGTGCCCCACAGATCCTGAGGAAATACGGCGTGCCGAAGCCCAAGTTCGACAAGAGCAAGTACAGCAAAGCGGGGAAGGAGCAGCACCCCGTGAAGGTGGTGAGCACCAAGCGGCCCATCACCAAGCCGCCCACAAAGGACAAGGCCGTGCTCAACAGTGTCAGGTGGGCTCCCTCGTTGCCCAGGAGATGGGCCGCGCAAGGGGACACAGGGCCCACCTCCTGGCAGGTTCCTGGGAGGCCTCACATCCTGGCCCTTCTCTGCTGCTGGGGCGCTTTTAGTCCTCGACTTGTCAACTGAGAGAGCATTTCATTTTATTCACAAGAATAGTAGCACTCCAGTCTAAACAATAAAACATTTAAGATGTACAGACCTAAAAAAAAAAAAAAGAAAAAGAAAAAAGAAATTAAGATGTACAGACTTATTCAAAACTCCTAACCTCTGTTAACTACACAAATAATGTGTAGTTATTGTGCAAAGACTATAAAATGAATATGTGCATTTTTAAAAAATATATTTTTATTGCTTTCAGAGAGGAAGGGAGAGGGAGAGATAGAAACATCAATGATGACAGAGTATCATTGATCGGCTGCCCCCTGCAGGCCCTCCACCAGGGATCGAGCCTGCAACCCGGGCACATGCCCCTGCCCAGAATGGAACCCAGGACCCTTCAGTCCACAGGCCGATGCTCTATCCACTGAGCCAAACTAGCTAGGGCTGAGTACGTGCATATTGAAAAAAATTGAACTACCCACGCATAGTGACTGCTTTTAATTAACATTTAAGTACATAACTTTGTGTTTATGCATATCTATTCTCTTCTTACATGTTAAACAGCTAAAATAGTACAAAATTTCCAAGTATATGCAGTGAAAAGCCACCCTTCTATCCATCCATCTTCAAGCCTCCCAGCCCTTGAGACGGCCAGTGTTACTTCTGTAGCCTTCCAGAACTCTCTACACACAAGCAAATGCATACATGCCCAAAGGGGGGAGCTGTGCTCACTGCCAGTCCTTGCTGTTTCCCTTTACTAATTTTGCACAAAAAGAAATTCCTCATTCCTTTTTTCTTTTTAATATGGTTTTTATTTATTTTAGAGAAAGGAAGGGAGAGAGATAAATAGAAACTTCAATGATTAGAAAGGTTGAGAACCACTGCTCTAGAGGAATTGTTTAAATAATCAGAAAATACAGGGTCTTTTTATTAATTATAAATCATGCTTTTAAGTCAGTTCCGTCCGCTAGAACTTCTTGTGGGTCTGGAGCTGTGCTGTTTCCCGGCTGGGCCATTCCAGATGTGGCCACACGCGAGCACCCGAAACGTGTGGGAACAGCCAAGGAACTGAACTTGTGATTTTATTTTACTAATTTAAACATAAGGAGCTACATGTGGCTCATGGTTTCTTCCTGGAACCATACCTGAAAAGTGTTTTATTCAACGTTTTTCATATTTGACAATATCATTTGTCCTGATAATTTGCTCAGTAAACTATTCTGGGTCAGAACAAAGCTAATCTCAAACCCAGCCCCGTCTGAACCCTAAGCCGTAGTTGGGGGTGTGAGCTAATGCATAGGGGAGGCACCATGTTCCTTTCAGGAGGAGGGGTGGCGCAGGCATTCTGATTCCGGTGCTTTGGTCTACAGCAGATCTGCTTTAAGTGAGAAGAAGCCAACTGTGAAGCCCAAGTCCCCGGAAAAGAGCAAGCCAGATGAAAAGGACCCAGAAAAGTCACCCACCAAAAAGCAAGAAGGTGAGTGAGTGCCGTGGGGCCCATGCAGGCTTGGGAGCGGCTTCCTCCTGGGGGTGGGCGGGCCACCGGGAACCAACCTCTTTACTTTTGCCTGACCAGCTGGGCGCCCTTGGCTTTAGTTTAGGCAGGGGCAGCATTTCCAAAGACACCGGGGCAACATACCTGGCCCAGAATGCTGCTTTGATGACCGTGAACTTAAGGAGGTCAAAATAGCAGCTCCAGAAATCTCTATTATAAAAATCCCTTGGTCGTAATCTCGTCATGCCTTAACGACTGAACACTGGTCACCAGGAGGCTGAGTGCGCCAGGCTGGTGGGGACTTGATGCAGGAACGGGTGGGCGGGGCTGCGAGCTCAGCAGCAGCAGCAGCAGCAGCAGCAGCAGTGGCAGGTGGGTGGGCAATGAGCGCAGGTGGGCGGGGCCATGCGATTTCACACGCTGGGCTTCTAGTATCATATATCCAGGGCAAAGACTAGATGACTGTAACTGAAAGTAAAATCTGGACATCTGCTTGGGAATTCTCTTCCAGAAGGTTCTTACTTGGAACGTTAGAATTTTAGCCTCCTAAAGGCCCCGGCAGAGTTGGAGAAATCCGTTCTCCTTGTCACAAACTTAGTCGGGAGTGTTTGAGATGAGAGAGGGGGGACTGTCGGAAAAGCGCCGCACCACTTGGTGACCAGACAGGTGACATGAGGCTGCGGCTTGGGGACCCCATAAGGTCAGGTGATGCATGTAGGTAGCAGTGGGTGGAGGTGGCTGCAGTGACAGGAGACAGAAGGGGACTAGATAGATTGGCCCTGAAAGAGGATGCAACCAGAGCATGTTGTGCGGCCCCACTGTGTGCAGTTCTCACCAAGTTCCTAACACAGACACTGTCCATCAGTCCCAGAGGAAAAGTATCTGACCTTGGAAGGATTTCACAAGTTTGTTGTTGACCGAGCCAAGCAAGACATCCGTAGTGTCTGGAGGGCGATTTTATCCTGTGGTTACGATCTCCACTTCGAGAGGTAAGAGGGCCCTCAGCCCCTCTAAGAAGGGTTTTCAGCCCCTCGGTGCCTCCCCAAGAAAATACTTCCTGTGAAGCCATTCTCTCTGCCATTTTTAATGCCTGTTGATTTACTTTCTAATTTTTCATATGGTAAAGTGGGTTTCCATACCCATTTGACAACAAGCCCCGTTCTACACAACAGAAATTCATTTTCTCCCCGTTCTGGAGGCTGGACGTCCACGATCAGGGTGGAGCAGCGTTGGTTTCTCCTGTGGCTTCTCCTTGGCTCGCAAATGGTCCTCCGTGCGAGGGCATCCCTGCGGTCTGTCCCTCTTTGTAAGGGCCCCAGTCCCACTAGATTAGGGTCCATCCTATGACCTCATTTAACGACCTCTTTAGAGACCCTGTCTCCAAATACAGTCATAGTGGGTTTCAGCATATGAGTGGGGGAGGGAAGGGAAGAAACACATTTCAGTCCCTAATAAGGACGGTTTCTTATTCCAAAGAACCTTTTCCCTGAGTCTTTCATTCCCTCTATACCTGTCAGGCACAGCAAGGTCACTGCTCTTGAGTCTTCATGGTCAGACACATCTGCTTTCCCCTTTCTAGTTCTAAGTGAGCCCCAAGCAGACGAGGGGTTTGCAAACCAAAACAGTCTCCTTGCCCTCTCCCTCCGGCTCCCTCACCCCAGCAGGAGGTGCTGGGCATGGAGAAGGGACGGCTGCGAGAAGAACGCTTTTTTATGCGTCTGTTCTCAGAGTGCAGAAACGGCTTTGTACCTTCCTTGAGGCGCAGAGGTGATCGCAGTTGGGCCTGGGCTTCAAGGGGCAGCAACACGTTTTCTGACTTGTTTTAAAAACCAGTGAACAGATGAGGTTGGGGATTTTGTTGAAAGGGGAATCACCCACTTTGGATGAGAAACTGTATTTTAAGAGGGAAGGGAACAAATTGGACAGCTAACTAATTCTAAAGCAACATGTCTGTAATAGCTAGAAGGGCTCGCTCCTGTGTGTCATGGGCTCTGGAGGGCAGAAGCCCCTGCCCCACCGCGCCCTTCTGCCCCCTAGGTGCGCCTGCATCGATGTCCGCCACGCGCACAAGGCCTCACGGAAGTGGACCCTGGAGATGGACGTGGCGCTCGTGCAGTACATTAACCGGCTGTGCCGCCACCTGGCCATCACGCCCGCGCGGCTCCACCCACACGAGGTGTATCTGGACCCCGCAGACACCACCGACCCCAGAGTGGCCTGTCTCTTGAGTATGTGGCCCTGGAGAAATGCCTTTCTGGACACCCGCCGTGTGCACTGCCCTGCCCTGTTGGGGAGCCCCCAGGACAGTACCAGGAACACACACAAATAATGCGCACAGGAAAAGGATGTTCTCTATAGGCCCAGGAAAATGACCGCTGTCACATGTTGGCAGATGGGCCCGGGCTTGTTTCTGTGCCTGTCCCCACGTGTACCCCAGGCTGCTGCTGCGCCTGCACACCCACACAGCCACACTCAGCTCTCTCCTGGATGCTGTGAAGGAAATCGTGGGCAAGGAATTGTCCCAACATCTGCCTCTCCCAGATGGAGAGGAGACAGGTGTGAGGACAGACAAAGGATAGTGTGCCAGAAGCCCTGTTTCCTGGGTTAGATCTCACATTGGGGGGAAGGTACACAGGACTCTGCACTGTGGTTGCAACTCCCTATAAGTTGGTAGTTATTTCAAAATTAAAAGTTTAAAAATATAATACACAGTCAACCCAGGGCCTCCCGCTGGCCTGCCTGGGCCTTGCCCTTTGTCTCGGGCACTTTGGGGGATGAAATCCACTGTGGGCAAGGACCACCTGAGTTTGTTCACAAATGGAGTCTCAGCCTCGCTCTGCTGAGACCGCGGCCTAACTGCCCCCCTTGCCCCACAGACGTGCCCATCGAGAGCCTGCGCCTGCGCTTCGCCCTGCTCCAGTCCCTGAACACCACGCTGGAGACCTTCTTCCTGCCCCTGGTGGAGCTGCGCCCGACGCCCATGTACACCCACAGCATCGCGGCCCTGCTGAAGGAGGCCAAAGGTCAGTGCCTGGGACCTCCAGGGCCAGCTGACAGTGTCATGTCATGTCACGTGGCCATTGCCCACATCCAGGCCACTGCCCAGGATGACACCCCCACGCCCAGCCGTACTCTTGACATGCAGCGCTCCTCCACAGCAGCTGGCCCACCCGAGAGCAGTGACTCGGTGCTCTGCAAACACACCCAGGTTAAAGCTCTGAACTCCTGTCTGCTTCCCGGAGGTGGCCGTGAACAGACGAGTGTCCTTCCAGATGTTTCACATACAAATAGACCCGTTTTTGTCTTATTTTTAAAATCCGAATGTGTATTATGCATTCTGTTCTGCAATTCCACTTCCTGTTTGGTAAGCTGCCTCCGAGACCTCTGTGGGCATCCACAGAACCGCCTCACCTTACAGACCGCCTGTCGGCGCTCACAGTTTATTCACAGCCTTTCTCTATTGATAGACACTGGGGTGGTTTTATTTTTGCTGTTTCAGGAAATGCTACAGCAAACCTCTCTGTTCGCTATGTGTTTGGGTTTGTATTTCCACCAATGGGTGTCTCCTGGGCGTGACAGAGTCCACAGGTTTGTGAGTTAACATTCAGGTAGATCCTAACAAATTGTCTTGCATCAAGACCATTGAGGCCCCCACCCAGGGCCTGAACGAAGGGCGTCCAGAAGGACACAGCGTGGCCTCCACCGGGCCTGGTAACAGGGAAGGAAAGAAGCAGCCCCACCCCAGCCTCTCCAATTCCTCCCGTCAGGGCTGATCTTCTATGACACGAAGGTGACTGTCATGAACCGGGTGCTGAATGCCACCGTGCAGAGGACCGCTGACCACGCGGCGCCTGAGATCACTCTGGACCCCCTGGAAATTGTGGGAGGTAAGACTAGCTACACAGATCAGAACGTGCAACAGCAGCGCTTGCATTCACAAACAAGTGAGTTCGCACACATAAAAGCCTCCAGAGGAAGGAAATCCAGGGCTGGGGACAGTCCTCATTCACGTGGCTTCCAGCTCTGCGCTCCAGGCAGCAGGAGGAAGGGGGACCCTTTCCTTACATCTCGCCCTGGCCACACCTACTGCAGGGGAGGGTGGGACGTGTAGACTTCATTCTGGTTGGCCAGGGACCTGCTAACATCGGGTTTCTGGCACCAGAGAGGGGCCTGGGTGGGGGTGACCTCCCCAGGCGACAAAAGGAGGGACCAGAGGGGCCGACACTTAGAAAACCGGGGGTGACCCCACCAGGGCACCACTGGAGAGAAGTGAAGATGTCTCAGAGCAGAGAGAAGACAAGGGGCCTGTCGAGGGGGCAGGGTGAGGGCTGAGAAGCAGGCAGAGATGGGGAAGGGCCCAACACTGCCACGGGGTTGGCGGGTGTTCTCAGTTCCTCTCCTTCCAGGGGAGATCAGAGCATCTGAAAACTCCTACTTCTGCCAAGCTGCCAGGCAGCTGGCCTCCGTGCCATCGTCTCAGCTTTGTGTCAAACTGGCCAGTGGCGGCGACCCCACCTATGCCTTCAACATCCGCTTCACCGGGGAGGAGGTCCATGGCACCAGTAAGTGGTAGCCCCATCAAACCCCACCCACCCAGTCGAGGGAGGAGCCGTGTCTAGAGTACATTTCCTGTGCTGATTTTTAGCCTAAACGGCCAGGAGTTCCCCCATTAGCAAGAGTCAAAGCCACATCCTCCTCCTCTGCTCTGCAGAAGCCAGGACTGCCCCCACGTGGGAACTGTCAGCCAGGGCCGGGCTCGGACGCACCTCTGCTGTTGCTGTTACTGCGCCGGGCAGCATGTCCTCGGTGCGGACTGGCCTCCGCCCCAGGGGCGCCCCTGGCTGAGGGTTGGTTGGGCTGAGAGCTTACAAGTGCTCCGTGAGAGAGAGGTCATTTGGAGCCCCTGACGGAAATGGGACTTTCTGTCCTTTCACTCTGTGAGGATGAGGAAAAGCAACTCGGAAAATGTTCCCTCATGGTCCTTCCGGTCACTTTTAGCCCCAAACAGTGAGGAAATGTCTCCACTGTGGATGGGAGAAACCCAGCTCTTCACCTGGGTGCTGGGGCAGCTCCGTCTCCCTCCCCACTGTCCTGGGAGCACCGTCCCAGCAGCTCTGGGTGTCCTCTGGCACCTCCCCGACCCCCCAGTGCTCAGAATGTGTCAGGCCCCGGCCCAACCCCCTACACTCCTTAGAGCACAAGGGGCCAGCATTGCCCCACTTCGCAGACCGGGGCCACCTCAAAGTTAAGTAGCTTCCCCACGGTCAGGAACTGGGGTTCAGCCCAGGTCTGTCCTATTCCAAAGCCCCGCCCTTGGACTTGGTGGCTTCAGCAGGCAAATCTGCCTCTTCGTGGAAGTTGAGTGAGGGCCAGGCCCTGACAACTGTCCCCAAGCAGATCTCCACATGGCTCTGGTCAAGCATGCACAGTTGTCCTCAGCTTCCTGACTGTGGGGCACTGACCAGGAGCACACGGGGGAGGGGCGGCCCAGCCACAGAGAGGAATTTTGCAAGAAACCCAAAGGCACCTGGAGTGGCAGCCACGGGAAGCTGGTCACCGCCCAGTGCTCTTTGCATGTGTTCACGCATCATCCATTCACTTTTGCGTTCACTGAACACTGAGCACCCGGGCCTTGGCGGGAGCAGGGCTGAGTAACACAGGTGGCCTGCTCTTGGCACAGAAGGTGGACATGGAGCCAACAAGCCCCCAAATCAGTGTGAGCTTGCAGCTGTGAGAGCTGCCTACAGAGGGCCTGCGTTTGATTTCTTGATACTGGCCTGTGAGGTCGGCAGAATTCCTGTTCCCCTCTGATAGTGATGGAGGCCACCCAGCTAGCAGGTGACATGGCAGGATTTGACCCCAGTCTCCTGCCCAGCCCGCAGGCAAGTTTCCTTTCCACCCCACCTGCTGCGGTCGGCTGGCCAGTGAGTGCTTTTCCCAGTGCAGACAGGGCGTGCTGGGCAGGGGAGGCTGGCGCAGTCCCGGTGCTGATAGGGCTCTGTCTGTCCCTCCCGCAGGCGGTTCTTTCCGCCACTTCCTGTGGCAGGTGTGTAAAGAGCTGCAGAGCTCCTCGCTGTCCCTCCTGCTGCTGTGCCCCAGCTCAGCCGTCAACAAGAACAAGGTAAGGCACCCGAGGGGCAGTGGCTCAGGGTTTGTCCTCATCAGCTCTGCCTTTCACAGGCTTTGCTACCTGGCTGGGCCAGCTCTGGGACACGTTTCCCAGCCCACTCAGTCACCCCATCTCTGCCTCCACGTGCAGGGCAAGTACATCCTGACCCCCAGCCCCATCACCTATGGGGAGGAGCAGCTGCTGCACTTCCTGGGGCAGCTGCTGGGAATCGCAATTCGAGCAGATGTCCCTCTGCCCCTGGACCTCTTGCCCTCCTTCTGGAAGACACTGGTAGGGGAGCCCCTGGACCCTGACCAAGACCTGCAGGAAGCAGACATACTCACTTACAACTACGTCAAGAAATTCGAAAGTGTAAGTGAAAAGCACGTTTATTCTGGGAGACAGCAGGGCCCCAGAGCAGTGCCCTGGACCCTCCCTTATTGCCACCTCTATGGCCCCAACTAAAGGCCGGTGGGATCTCCCAGGGAGCATTAGGAACGCCTGCCATCTCTGGCCGCAAGGCTTCCCTCCCTGACGACAGCAGTCGCTGCGGGTGACCTGACCAGCCCTGCTAGGCCTCCCAGGGACACAGGGTGGAGAGTTCACTGAGTGAGCAGCGGGGTTGGGTGGGAAGTACTACAAGCAGACCAGTTTCACTTGAAAGAGCTCACCGAGAGCACAACTCAGTTCTGGGGCCTCCTGAGATTAGAGGGAAGGCAGAGGGAATGGAGCTCTTAGTCCCTCCCCTGGTGCAGTGGACGAGAGACAGCAGGGACACAGCCGTGTCTGACCATCCCTCTCTGCACACAGACCAGCGCCCCGGTGCCCAGGCTCTGGTTGAGCCTGTGGGAGCCACTCAGGGCCGTCCGTGCATTCAGCAGGCATGAGATAGGTCTGCCTTGGGCTCACGGCCAATCCTCAGGGAGCTCCAGGGCTGCTGGAGGGCTGTCCTCAGACTTCCTCCCACAGGCCAGGGGAGAAATAAGGCCCAGAGAGGGGAGCTGGCTGGAACGAGGGTACCAGTTGGGCCCAGGTCTGTCCACTGACAGGGGCCCTCTCTCCTCACCCCTCTCCTCAGGTTAGAGACGGTCGGTGGTGTGGCCGAGGCCTCCAACCTAGCCCCTCTCCTTGAGGCCAGCTGCCTGTGCTGCAGGGGAGCTGGCCTTGTGCCTGTCCATGGGGTCCTCAGCTGAGGGAGGTTGTCAGCTGATTCTGGCCCAAAACTTGAGGGGCCCTCTGAGGGCCTCTTTGCCAGGCTCTCTGTAGTCGTCCCCTTAGCCACCACTTGAGGGCAGACTGCTCCAGGGAGCAGCAAAGCCCAGATCCTGGATGGCAGTTGGCTTGTCAGCAGAAAAAGGGAGGATGGATCGTCCAGACGGTCAAAGCAGATTCCCCATGATCTGGGCATTTGTGAGTGCCCACCAGGCACTGCTCTGAGAAGTCCTCTGGGGCTGTGGGTGGCAGCCTGGGCCTGGGGCAGGCAGGGGTGTAAGAGGTGTCCAGGCAGATAGTCCAGCAAGGCTTCTGTCTGAAGGGGCTGGGCAAGGCCACCAGGAACACCAGAACTACAGGGGGCGGGGGAGCGGGGAGGGGGAGGCACACGACCCAGGAAGAAACGCTCTCAGCTTCTGCCGGGCTGCCTGCAGCCTTCACCACCCAGAGGAGCGGTTTATTCTCCGCTGGGTCAGATCCTGTCATCTCAGTAGCCCAGTGTGCACATCGCTATCTTTTGAAACATAATTTTGATGTGCCAAATGGTGGAGAAGCCCATATATCGTCCACAGAGGGGATTAAGTCAGGGCTCTCTGCTGGCAAGTGATAGAAAACCCAACTCAAACCAGCTTAGGAAAAAAAATTTTTTTAATGACTTGCTATTAAAACTAAATGTACACAGCCCTAACCGGTTTGGTTCAGTGGACAGAGTGTCAGCCTGCGGCTTCAAACCAAATCCAGGTGCTCAAATGACAGCATCAGTACCTGGTCTGAAGGTGACCCCAGCAAGACAAGGTGATCCCTCTCACGATCATGTCCACATCCGTGAATGAGGCTGCTGCTTCCAAACAGAAATAGGACAAGCCCTGCAGTTGGGGTCTCACAGGCCCAACCCTGAACTGATGGCAGGCTCTGATTGGCCAGGTCCATGCCACGTGCCATTCATGATGGCCCAGGGTAGCCCCCACCCAAACTGTGCCTGCTCTTTGCCCATCGGAGGTCTAGGCTGTCTTCCTGGGGGCCTGGGAGCGGGCGGGCAGTTAGCCTCTGTCTGCCTCTGCCTCCAGATCAACGACGAGATCGAGCTGGAGGCCTTGTGCGCCGAGATCGCCTCCCAGCACCTGGCCACTGAGAGCCCTGACAGCCCCAACAAGCCCTGCTGCCGGTTCACCTACCTGACCATGACGGGCGAGGAGGTGGAGCTGTGCAGCCGTGGCCGGCACATCCCTGTGGCGTGAGTGTGTGTGCACGGAGGGGACTGGCCAAGCTGGCTGGCTGGGGTCTAACAGCGGCACAAGCGTCCTGGTTAGGTGACAGGCAGCTTTTCACCAGCGGGAGGGAAATGAGGCGGGACGCTGGGCATCAAGAAGGATGGTGGACTGTCTTCAGCAGAAGGACGTTTATATTAGGAAATACCAGCTGAGATGGGTGACACCAGAGGTGGGATAGGAAGAGTTCATTGAGCTGCCAAGACTGGGAAACCTGGGTAACTGGGCACCTAGGAGCAACCCCATCAGCTGCCTCGGCCTCCTCCCTGACCGGTGTCCCCCTGACCCCACAGGTGGGAGAACAAGGACATCTACGCAGCCGCCATCCGGAGCCTGCGGTTGCGGGAGCTGCAGAATGACGAGTGCACCACAGCCGTGCGGGCGGGCCTGGGCTCCATTGTGCCCCTGCAGCTGCTCACCACGCTCAGCCCTCTGGAGATGGAGCTGCGGACTTGCGGCCTCCCATACATCAACCTCGAGTTCCTGAAGGTCAGTGCTGGCGCTGGGCGGGCAGGCAGGGCCTGTCCCAGCACTTCCTGTGCCCCAGCACCCTCCTCGCATGTGGGAGAAGCTTTGCTCAACCCTATCTCACAGCTGAATAACCTAAAGCTAAGAGATAAGTCACTTGCCCAACTTCACACAGCCAGCAAGTGGCAGAGTCAAACTTTGTACCCAGATCACCTGCTTCCAGAGCCCAGGCCTTAAGCCACCATTCTGAGCTGATGGACTGTTCTTGCCAGCTTTCCTCAACCGGGCCCTGTGTCCCAGGGTTGCTTCTTCCTACTTGAGAGACCTTGCCCAGGTGACTTCACCTCTAGTGGGAACGGTGACAGGACCTGCCCAGTGAGGTCAGAGTGGTAACATGTATAAGCCCTGCTGCCAGGTCTGGTGCCCAGGCCACAGTCACACAAACCAGCACTGATACAACTAACTTCGCAGTCACTGTCAACATAGTCCTCGCCCTGGGTCCTGCGCCATCGTTTCCCCGCTGCACTCTGTCCTGGGATTGGCCTGCCCTGGGGAGGCCCTGGGTCAGCAGAGGCCAAGTCTGCTCACATCTGGGGGTCTTTCTTCCCAGGCCCACACCATGTACCAGGTGGGGCTGATGGAGACGGACCAGCACATCGAGTTCTTCTGGGGGGCCCTGGAGATGTTCGCCCAGGAGGAGCTGTGCAAGTTCATCAAGTTTGCCTGCAACCAGGAACGCATCCCGTTCACCTGCCCCTGCAAGGACGGGGGCCCCGACACAGCCCATGTGCCCCCGTACCCCATGAAGATCGCCCCCCCAGATGGCACAGCAGGTACTGCCCTCCCTGGTCACGTGCCAAGTGGGGAGAAGGCCCTTCTCTGATTAGAATGGGGTCCTGCATGAGGGAGGGAGAACAACAGATCAGGGACCCCAAACACTAAAGCCCAGATATAAGTGGGGGAAAGGCCAAGGGTAACATGCCTTTCAAACCTGACCTTCACCAAGTAACAGTACAGGTCCATGTTGATATATTTTCCAATATTTGTAAAAGCTAAAAATCTAGACATGTTTTAATCTTTCAACTTCTAAATGCAGCAAAATAGCCCTAGCTGGTTTGGCTCAGTGGATAGAGCATCAGCCTGAGGACTGAAGGGTCCTGGGTTTGATTCCAGTCAAGGGCATGTACCTCAGTTGCAGGCTCCCGGCCCTGGTTGGGGGTATGCGGGAGGCAACCAATCTATGTGTCTCTCTCACATCAGTGTTTTTCTTTGTCTCTCCCTCTCCTATTCACTCTAAAAATCAATGGGAAAGAAGATAAAAACAAATAAACAAAAATCAATGGAAAAAATATCCTCAGATGAGGATTAAAAATTATTTTTGAAAAAATAAATGCAGCAAAATGATTTAGTTAAAAAACAAACCCTTTGCTGTCTGCAGTAAGATTCCCTCTCAGGTCAGCAGTCTGGTGCCTGTACTGGACAGCAGTGGTGTGTCTGCCTTTTCTCCTCCAGAATCTTCTCCTGCACCACCTCTCATGCCATGTGAGGGCCAGCCAGGCCTAGGTCTCCCTGGGATCCCAGCCCAGCCTCTAACACTGACCCCGTTTTTCCCATAGGTTCCCCAGACTCTCGCTACATCCGCGTGGAGACATGCATGTTCATGATCAAGCTTCCCCAGTACTCCTCTCTGGAAATCATGCTGGAGAAACTGCGTTGTGCCATTCACTACCGCGAAGACCCCCTAAGTGGCTGAAGGGAGGGAGCTCCAGAGTTAGGCTGTCACCGAGGCACTGCTCTGCCGGCTTGGGAAGCCTGCCACTGCGGGCATGTCCCTCCAGGGAGGGCCCTGCGTGAGGAGTTGGCAAAATTTTGCTTTTCTGAACTTTTGTCCATATTCCAGGGCCTCCTGGAAGACTTAACTTTTTGTATTTGTACGTTTTGTGATGGGTTGGTTCTTTTGCTACCGTTCATGGTGTTTGTAGGGTAGTTTAGTTCCCAGTTTGTGTCTCATTTGATCTTCCTGGACACTGTCCTTCGTGGCCACCAGATTCTGATACCCTAGGGCCCCAGATGGTTCCACATCACAGAACCACCCAGCAGGAAGTTGGCGATGAGACGCCATTGACCACTCAGAGTCCTATTCCTTCTGAGAACACATCCACAAACAAGCCTATGGCCAGGCCTGCCCCACCTACCTGGAGCCAGAGTTTCTCCTGGACACGGCTCCTGCAGGCCTTCTTCCATGGTTGGACCAGTTACCCAAACATGGGAGGTGTATGTGTTAATCTTCAGAGCCTTGTTAATGGTCTGGGTTTTTCTGAGGAAAAGTCCACAGTGGTCCCCCCTGTCCCTTCCCAGACTATCTCTGCTCTCCCGTCAGTTCTGGGACCCTGGTCTGTGTTTTCCCGAGTGCTTCTCGGGAGCAGGCGACCAAAGGGTTCATTCCCGACGTTGGTTCACAGAGCCAGGCGGTGCGTCCCAGCTCCAGGAGTTGAGAGGGACAGTGCTTGAGACGGACTGAATAGGAAAACAAGTGTTGCAAGCCTTCCCCACTCCTGTGCTCAGAAACGGCCCTTCCTCGCTGCGGTGGGATGTGAGGAGCTGAGGAAAGGGTTCCACGCCCACTTTAAAGAGCTGTCCGAGGTGCTCTGCTCAATTCGGGTCTGCTTCAGTGACTAAGACCTTCCAGTCCAGATGGAGACGCAAGGGAGGTCCTTCTGCCCCTCTGGCTGGGCCCACCCAGCAACCCCCTCGCTGCCCCATGTGTGTGCCAGGGCTGGGCTGCCCCAGCTCACCCACTGCCCCTGCATTTGTGCCCCACCTGGGTCTTTGTCCAGTGGTACTTTGTTGAAGAGCAGCATATGCCATCTTGTTGGACCGTCATTCAGGCCTTGCCAGTTCTCACAGAATTCATCACTGTATTTATTGTATAATATTGTGAATAGTGGAAGTTCTGAGTGAGTGCTGAGGTGGTTTTGGAGTGTGAATGCTGGTGAGAGGAGGATGTGCTCCTCCTTCCTCTACCTGTTGGAAACGTGGATTTTTGAGCCGTTAGCATCCATCTCCTCCCTATTATTCCTGGGAACTGCATTAAGGACCATTGTAGAAAAGATCCCCTCCCCTAAGGAAAAGATAAACTTGGGTTAACTGTCCAGTTGCATCACTTATATTTGATGCGGGATCAGTGTCTGGAGGTGAGTGCCTGCAGTATCCCCGTCTGGAGAATGTGGTTGGCCACTGCCTCATGTGGCCACAGCCCCCTAGACTGGAGGTCACAGCAGGATGTAGTCCTGACAAGGATCCTGTTTCATTTCTGCATAATGAAAGAGCCTTTGGATTTATTAGAAGTTGTTTTTCCTCCTGTATTTTTATTTATTTTTTTTGTGTTTTTTTTTTCCCTCCTGTATTTTTAAATTCTTAGTTCCCTCTAACCCTTCCCATCCCTTGAATGAACTCAGAATTCCGTCAGCTACCTCCCCACGAGGGGGTTGGGAAGCTTCTGTTGGCCAATCACTTGATTAGATGATAGCTGTGAGTTACCTGCTGCTAACATGACTGCTTCTCCCAGAGAGCACATTGAGGTCCAGACAGATCTAAACCTTGGCCCTAAAACACGTGTGCTGTAAAGTTACTTGATGTGTATTTATTATAATTATTTATGGTTGCATTTAACAAACTTTTCATTCAATTCGATGCTATTTACACCATTGCTGTGTAAAGAAAGCTCACTACAGGAACAAAGTCTCACCAATAAATAATCTTCATCTAATTTTGATTTTCCCTAAGAATTGTGTGATCATCTACTCTTTTTAAAAAATTTTTAATTTTCAGTTACAGTTGACATTCAATATTATTAGTTTCAGGTGTACAACATAGTGATCAGACATTTACATCTTATGAAGTGATCACACAGATCTAGTATCCACCTATACCATAATTATATTGACTATATTTCCTATACTACTTTTTACAACCCATTTGACTGTTTTTATAAGTGGCTATTTGTACATCCTAACCCCTTTACCCTTTTCACTCATCCTCCCAAACCCCCTCCCATCTAACCATCCATTTGTTCTCTGAAGAGTTTCTTCATTAGGTCCATCTATGTTGCCGCAAATGGCAATATTTCATTTTTTATGGCTGAGTAATATTCTATTATACATTTACACCATATCTTCTTTATCCATGTCTACCGACAGACACTTAAGTTGCTTCCATGTCTTGGGTAATGTAAGTAATGCTGCAATGAATATAAGGGTACCCCTATCTTTTCAAATGAGTGTTTCAGATTTCTTCGGATCAATACCCAAAAGTGGGATTGCAGGACCATATGGTAGTTCTATTTAATTTTTTGAAGAATCTCCTTAATGTTTTCCATGGTGGCTCTGAGAAGGAGCTCACCCTGGATCAGCCAGGGTTCCAGGAAACAGAAAGCCTAGTCCTGCTCACCTTCCCCCACACTCCCTGAGGTCTCCAGAGTGCACAGGAGAAGGAACCACAAGACTCAGGTAAACTTTAAGTACAAACTTTATTTCTAGTGCAAGGATGTTAATAATTATAATAATAATAAAATAAAAAGAGGGAGATGGGGGCTCTGATACTTGGTTTAGAGTTAAGTCACAGAGCTTAGGGCAAGGCCCTGGCAGGGACAGGAAGTCCCTCACTGTCTCCATCAGAAGGCAGTAAAGAAAAAGGAGCCATTTCCCCACCAAAACAGAAGGCAGTGATGCCAAATGCCAAAGAAGCAGAATAAAACAAAGCCGGAGTCCATTCTAGTTCAACTCATCTCCAAAAGCCTGTTCCTAACTTATACTGCAACTGACCTGAACACTCCAGGGCTGCTCCACACACAACAGGCCCAGTTCTGGATTGGGGAGGGGCAGCACACAGGAGGTTACCCAAAAGTTCCCAGATTTAGGCCCCTGTGGGGAAAAAGAATCAGGTTTCCACAACCCTCTCCTCTCTCCACCAGGACCACACAGCACCAAGAAACAGTGGTGACAGTATGTCAAAAGATGGAGCCCTGGTGGGCTGAGAGGCCATAAGTTGTATTTTTGTGCTGCCAAAAGGCAGCAGCTAAAACTGAAACATTTCTTAACAGCCTCCCTGCTAGCCCTCCCTCCACCCCCCAAACTCCCACATCACAATCTCAAAAGACACAAAATGGTCATTTCTTAGAAAAAGGTAAATCTAAAATCTCCCCTGCCCACAGAGCCCAAAAGGCAGGGCCTGCACTGCGGCTGCGCAGAGAAGATGGAACCCTGTGCAGGTTCTCTCAGACACCATTACTCCTCCTCTTCCTCCTCGGCATCACCAGCTCCCTGTTGCTTGGGGGGTTTTGCCTATTGAAAACAGAACACAAACAAAAGCCCACATAGAAAGTGAAAATTCAGACAGTATACCTTCAGCGCTCTGAAAACGTCAAGCTTCCATAGAAACCTCTTCATCAAAAGACAAACGAACAGCCCTTCAGCCACAAGCGGCATGTTGCCCAGCTCCTCTGACTTCAAGAACCATACCTACCACACCCACCCGCTCCCGAGTCCTCGCTGAGCATTTCGAGGCTGGATTCCCCCATTACCTTTGCAGTCCTATTGCGAAAGCTGGCAGTTGTGGCAGTGACCCTTGAGTTCCTGGCACCTTCACTCCTACCACTGAAAGAGAAAGATTGGAAACTAGTTTCTAAGATGCCCCTGAGCAAATGTCAGACAACTCAGCAAACAAACAGCTGGAACCAGACACAGCAGCGTTCTGTGAGCAGACAACACAAACCAACAACAAAAAGCAAGAGGACATTTTGGAATCAGGCCATAGCACAACAAAGTCCACACTCTCATAGTCTCCTGAGCTACTCAAAAGCTCCACTCCTGAGCTGCTGATTACCTTGACCCATGTCTCCCTGAAGGCCCACGGGGGAAAGAGGGCGCAAGGTTTTCTGGGTAGAGATTTCGAACAGAGCGAATCACTGGAACGTGCCCAGTAGCCATAGCCCCATTATGGCTGTTTCGATTCCGCCCCCGAATGTCCTGGCTGTCTAAGTTGTTGAGCTTCATTACGCTGGGCTGGGAACCAGATTTAGGGCTTGATGTGGATGTTGACACACGGTTACAGGTAGCCATCATATTGTTAATGGGTCTGCTAGGGGGAAGAGGGTAGGTGGGCACTTTAGTCGTTTCCTGCTTAATATCATCCATGTAACCAGAAGACAGGTCTCCTGCAAAGAGAAGAGAGAACCAGTTTTAGGCAAAAGACTGCTCTTGCTATTAGTGCTAGAGTTGGAGCAGGAACATAAAGATTCTGGGTAGAACACAACTGCCTCTCCTCTAAAGGCTGCTGAAACCCAAGTCTCCAAACAGTTGGGAACAACTTTGTCCACACTATATACTTATTACTTGAGTCCTCATATAACTAACCAACAATCATGTGTAAGCAAACCTTGAAAAATAATGTCTAACTGGCTTTGTAGTGAGTTTCAAAAACAGTTTACTTGCTTAGTCCCTGAGACTCTTTAATAATAATAATAATGATAATGATTGAATACTCTAAGCAAATTTCAACTAGAGGTAGGAGCCCAGGGCAGCCACAGTAAGGTCTAAAAATTAGCTCCAAATAGTCCACTGAGAAAACTATAGCTGAGTAATCACTACCAAGCCAGTACCCTATAAACCTACACTCAAGACCGCTCAGTCTAACATGGGACCACAACTGCTAGTAGTGAGATCCTACTGTGCTTGGTTCAGGATTCAGGGAACCCCCATGTTAGAGTAGCGGATGAGAAACGGTAAACAGGCCCGAGTCAGCAGCAGACCTGCAGCTTTGGCTCAGCCCTGGCTAATACCCTGGTGTCTGACACGCCTCTTGGGCAACTCTGGTGAGGTCTCTCGAGACTGGAAATCCTGTCTAGGAATATCCTCCGTCACATGGTTGTTTGCTGTGGCTGGGCGTTGGTCACACTGGTCCTAACAAAACAAAACAAAAAATTAGTACCTCTGGACTGAGTCATTTCTTGGAGAGGGAGCAGTGGGAAGAAAGGAAGGAGCAGCAGGTTAGGGGAACACACCTTATCCGGGGTCTTTGACAACCACTGAGGAAGGGCCTGAGACTAAGGAAACATCTAGAAAGGAGCAATCATTCCTATTAGCACCCAAGGCACTGAAGAAGCACTGCCTGATTTGTGCAGGGATTAAGGAAGGGCTGGTGTCGAGAGCCCTAAAAAGTATACTACCTAGCCCTGGCCGGCTTGGCTCAGTGGATAGAGTGTCAGCCTGCGGACTGAAGGGTCCCAGGTTCGATTCCAGCCAAGGGCACATACATGCCTGGGTTGTGGGCTCCATCCCCAGTGGGGGGTGTGCAAGAGGCAGCCAATCAATGATTCTCTCTCATCACTGATGTTTCTATCTCTCTCCTCCCTTCCTCTCTGAAATCAATAAAGAAATATATTTTTAAAACAAAAGTATACTACCTATACTTTGACCACAGAGTATTTGCATAGTTGCTTATTTCAGAGTCTCCTGTAGGAGACAACCAGCAGTCATTTACCTACTGCTTGATCTAAAAGCAGAAGTCTTTATTTACACGAATGAAATGTGTGGTGTTCTAGCAACAGCTATATGGCATCAACTACAGAAATGATCCTGAACACACCTGGAGTGTTAGCTCCCTATAACAAACAGGGATTGGGCAGAAAATTGTATTCCCTATTAACAGATCTGAATCCTACAAAAGCTGAGAAAGGACTTGTCTAGTCTAACTCCTTCATTTACAGATATCCCCAGGGAGGAAACAGGATCTACCCCATGGTCAATAGTAGAACTAGCCCCCAGGTCTCCTGAAATGCCTCAAATACCACCACAACAGGAAGAATCTGCCTGGTCAAAAGTAGAATATGTTAGTGACATCAGGAGAGCTCTCATCTCAACCATGCTGACAAGTCCTCCACACCTGCACAGAGTCCTGACTCCATGGTCCTTAGCTAGTGACATGATGGCTTCAGTTGCCAGATGGTAAAGAAAGCTCACAAAACAGGGCATGTCCGGTAGCCAAGTCAGGTACGCATGCAACTTAACCACTAAAGAAGCGTTCTCAGCCCTGAAAGCCCCAGGTTCACGCACGGGATCAGCATGGAGTGAAGTAGACTGGTCCTTCAGGGACTCTTACCTGGTGATGGAACAGCACCTCCTCTTCCAGCTGGACCCCACAGAATTCACATGGGATGATGATGCTGCCCTCCACAGAGGGTGTATTGCTCAGGCCCATCAAAGAGTTGAACTGGTTACTTGTAGCCTGCTGCAGAAACCTCTGGAAGATGACATCAGGGTCCTCCACCACCTCTTTGGGGGAAGTGCTACCCATGTTAAATGAAGGTAAGGCACGGGAAGGGTTACAGCTTGTCTGTCTCAAAAAAAAAAGGGGGGGGGAGGTTTAAAAAAGGTTAAGGGAAAAAATACATTACTAAAACATTTTCTAGGAGTCACAAAATTTTAATAAGGCTTAATACTGAGGAGAGGAACTAGAAAGGGTCAGGAAATGCAGATGGAATGCTCACTTTTAAACATTTCTGTGCTTTTTTTCCTTTTTACTGTGTTCATGTGATTATTCTTTTTAAACTAATTGAAAAAGATTCAAGATTCTTCTCACAACCACATAGCAAGAGAGGACCCAAATATTCTTTCTTATCCTGTTAGTGGATATTCTTATGCTGCTCCCAAACCAAAAACTAGGTTTATTCAAATATGTATTATTCCACTTATGGGGTTGCTTATGTTTTGGAAATGCTAGACTAGGCCAATCCAAATCAGACAGAGCAAGAGTGTTGAGGGAAAAAGTAGTTCCCTCCACTAAGCAATCCTAAAACAAAGTCTATTATTCTCTAATCATTCCTAAATGGCTCAAGAACGTTCATTTAAGAAATATCTGACACCTTTCATATACCAGGTATTAAGATTCAGAAACTAGGAAAACCCAGAATCTGTCCTCAAGGAACTCAGCCAATGGTGCAGACGAACGGGGATCAGGAGACCACATCACAGGGTAACAGACTAAAAGAGAAGTGGGCACAGAACTTTTAGGGTGCACATAGGTGGGACCTCTGACCTAGTCTTCAGAGCGTCACTCAGGATAGTTTCTTGCAGGTTGTGTCTGAACCAAGTCTACAAGTAAGGGGTCTGTTGATGAGGCAGGGGTGGAAGGCCACATCGCTTCCAGGCAGAAAAAGTTAAGTGCAAGAAGGACCTCTGACCCTTCCAGGGAACTGCAAGGACTTCAATACAGCTCCAATAAATAAAATGTGGCATGAGATGAGACCAGATTACATATGGTCAGTAGAGACAGAGTAGTCACCACATGGAGGGAGCAAACTGGGCCTGCTGGAATGAGCAATACTTTTTCCAAGAGTGAACAAGACTAAGTTCTCATAGCCATATGTCAGCCACATCATGGTAAAACACAGTTGCTACTCCTACAACAGGCCTATTAAAATAATTTGCTCGCCCTAACTGGTTTGGCTCAGTGGATAGAACATCGGCCTGCGGACTGAAGGTGTCCCAGGTTCGATTCTGGTCAAGGGCATGTACCTTGGTTGCGGGCACATCCCCAGTAGGGGGTGTGCAGGAGGCAGCTGATCAATGTTTCTCTCTCATCGATGTTTCTAACTCTCTATTCCTCTCCCTTCCTCTCTGTAAAAAATCAATAAAATATGTATTTTTTTAAAAATTTGCTCAAGACCTCATGTAGCCTGCAACACCAACCATGGCCTGCACACATTCCTACTTAAAACTCTCCAGTAATTCACAACACACCTGATGGTCGATCAGCAATTCCTCTGGGTAGAGCTCCTCACAAAATTCACAAGGCAACATGGTCTCATCAGCTGCACCTGGGTATCAGAGGCCACACAGATGCCAATGAACAAAACTTGATTCAACCTGTTATTCCCCTGGTGGGGTTTTAATTAAAAGTGTGACTCCCTTTGACATTTCAGAGATGGAGCAATTTGTGGGGCTGTAAATCCTCTCAGGGAAACTGCCCAAGAGACAAACCCCAAGCAAAAACTGCCACTATGGAAAAAGACTTACTGGCCACCATTCCCTAAGTAGCTAATATTAGTCACCCACTACTCTCATTAAGAAAGAAGTTTAAATGTGCAATAACTCTAGGCACTAATCAGCCTTCTGTGCATTATTTCAATCCTCAGGAAAGACTTATGAAGCCTGGCCAGTGTTGCTCAGTGGTTGGAGTTCAATTCCTGGTCAGGGAACATGCCCAGGTTTCAGGCTCAATCCCCAATAGGAGCCTGCAAGAGGCAGCCGATTGATGATTCTCCCTCATCATTGATGTTTCTATCTCTCTCCTTCTCCCTTCCTCTCTCTGACTTAAAAAAATTTTTTTTCTTAAAAGTAACTAAGAGTTACAAATATTATTGAGTTTGGCCTTTACATGGATCTGAGTCCAAAATCTACATTTATGATTTTTAAAAACCCAAGCCAAAAAATTCAGTTTAAAACTGTCCCCATCAATAGTATCCCCAGGTGCCTGCTAGAAGCATCTATACTCTGAGGAACACATCAGAAAACTCAAGGCTAACTCTTGTGAGTGCATTTAGAAAGAGAGGCAGCAAGCCACCATGAGTGAAAAAACGAAGACCAAAAGGAGTTTGATATATTTTCAGACACAATATAAAAATAACACATTTAAATATGTTAAAAAGGGAATTGTAATATGACTAAGGCATAAGAGGTTATTTTGAAAATGAGACACACTGAAGAAAAATGAAAAACATATATAATGTTATGTGCATTTACTTAGAATGCCCTGTTCTTGAAATATACATCCTGAAGTATATAGAGGTAAAATGTTATATCTGCAGCTTATTCTCAAATAGCTCAAGGGGAAAAATTATAAAGATCAAAGAAAAATACTAGAAATGGTGAATAAAGATGAGGGGTATATAAGATATTTGCTATACTATTTTCTGACAGTTTTTTAAAAATAAAAAGTTGGAAAAGCAATGAACAAACAAAAAAGGCAAATTTTATCTCATGAAAAACTTTCATTTTTAAAATAAATTGTATAATGTAAGAAAACACACAACTGTGGAGACAGAGGCTAGTGAAGATTAAACAAACCTACCCTTTATGTCATTCAGAGCACTGGGACCTCCAAGGGACTGCTCTGCCTCACACACAGCCCTCCAGAAGTCCTGCTCTGCCAACTTGGGGGCCTGGCCTTCGTTTTGCAGACTTAAGGCCAACATGAAGTCCAAGTTTGAACTGTCTTCACCGCCCTCTATGGGGGACTGTTGGCTTCTATTCCTTTCTTGTTCTTCCACTGGGGGGCGAAAAAAGTAAACTGGTTCTCAAGATACATTAGAAATGCCATGCTTTAGCTCAAGTCCATGCCTACAAATATTCCAGGTTTATAGGCATCTATGTAGGAATAAAAGAGGCCCAGCCCTCCAGTTCTCACAGGACTCCAAATATTAAGTATGCCATGATAAAAGGTTCCAATACTATTTTAATTGTTTTGAGACAGGCACTGTGCTAAACACTTTATGTGTGTTTTGTGCATTGTAGAATGGTTTACAGCATGGGGTCAGATTGCCTGAATTCAAATCTCCGCTCTACCACTTACTTACCTACCCTCATGAGACTCCTGTGAGAATTAAACAGATTTTTATAACCTTCTAATCCCAAACACAACTCACATAGATTATTCTGAATTGGAAACTGGGTTGTCATGTTCCTTTGGTTGGTAGTCCTACTATGGGAAAGTTCCGATTCTGAGGCTCTCAGGGACCTTGGAGGTAGCCTCATGGGTGGATCCAGAGACTCAATTTGTCTGAGGAGTTGGGATGCAATCCATATTCCATCTTGACCCCAAGACACATCATACGCATTAGGAGGCATGGCAACCTCATCTCTCTTTTTCTCCCCATCTCTCCTACAAACTTCTGGGTGAGTCTTCAGATCTTTCACCAGGACGTTACGTCCACAATTGCCACATAACTCTGTCCGGGCACCACAGTAATCTTCATGGTCCTTCAGTTTGAGAACAGAAAGTTCCAAATCACAGTGTTGGCAAAGGGCAAGCCGCAGAGGACACTCAGTCTCCTACAACACAGAGTAATGAAGCAGTTAATATGCAAATCTAAGAGAGGCCATGTTTTAGTACAGGGCAAGGAAAGCAAAAAAGTATTTACTTCAATATTCTCTTCCAACCCTAGCTTCACCTGCCTGCCATGTTTTTCTATGAATTTAAGAGTCAGGGCTTCTCGCTTTGTCCCTGCCACCAGGTTCTACAAAGGGAAGAAAACTTTAGAAGGAACCTACTCACTCAACTACCCTGACTTATTTTGTGCACACATTACAAAGTAATCCAAAATCAGCCAGATAAGCCCAGGAGCAAGAGTAAAAACATAACAATTCGGAAAGGTTTGTCAAAGTTCCACCAGCCCAATTTCCCCTTACCATTCCAATTTGTCTTAAGATCTGTTAAAGAGACTGTCTGTTAGAAAGACACTGATTTGTCTAATCTGCATATTTGTATTATAGCACTGACTTTATATTGACCAAATAAGCCAAGAATCACCAGTGAATATACTGTACTCAGAAAATGAAGGACATGTCACAGATTTAAGTTACTCAACAGCAAAAGAGCAAATAATCACTGGCACTTACTAGATAATATAGTAAATATTTTAACAACTCTAAAAAGTGCTAGTAACTCACCAGAACAGCATAGAAAGTAAAAACTTTTTTTAAAGGAAAAAAATTTCAGACTCTTTAATCTCTGGCCCACACTGTCATAGTTTTACTTGCAGGAATGTTAGGAAATAATCTGTACTCAAATCTTTAAAATGACTGCTATATCACCAATGTGAACCCCAGAAATAGCTGAAGAGAAGCCAGAAGAGGGGGCAGTTGATTGAAGGTTGTTTATGTAGCAGGTAGATGTTAGATCCAAAGAAATACTTATTATTATTGTTAATGTGACCTCAATCATAGGTCAAATGCTTAGAAAAAATAATGAAGGTAATAAGAGTGCCAAAGTATTTGTGAGACATTTATCTCTACGCTGTAGGGTTACAAGTGATTCTTGTTTTTTTTATATCTTTTCTAATTTTCTTCCTTGAATATAAATTACCCTTTAAAATTATAAATTAACAAGTTGTTAATTTATTTGAGACAGAATGAAATGCACGAATCTTAAGTTGCAAACCTTGATAAATTTTTCAACAATGGACAGTTTTATCTCAACTAGGGACCAAATGATACTATGTTCTCTCTCACCAAATGCTCTCTGAGAAATTTCTTTAGGTGTCAACACCACGCTATCCAGATGATCAAGTCAAAATGAAATTATAAGATGTAAGGCAGGTTGTGGACTAAAGGAGGTCGTACCACATTGGCAACCCCCAATTTGGATTAGCACTCAGTGAGGCTGCAAGTAGCCAAATCTGGAATGAGAATGACAGACTCAGTTCCAAAGGGACAGACTTTGAGGCCTGAGCATGGGGCACAACAGCCATGCAATGGATCTGGCAACAGTCAGTCCGTCAGTCAGAGCCTCAAACAGGCTTTGAGAGGCATTGTGCACAAATCTTGTAGAGCACAGACAACCAAACTAGCTTTCTGTTCTGCATGTGGCTCTGTAATCTCACACTTGGCCCCACAATAACTCACTCCCTTCTTTGTACAGGAAAACTAACCTCATGATTCTGCAACTGCCTCTTCTCCAACTTCTTATTACATTTGCAGGTTACCTAGGGTAAGAAGTGAAAAACAATAAATTGGCTTTGTGATAACTTGCTCACTTGCTATTGCACAATAGCAAGTATAATACATTAATGAACATTTGAGTCCTTACTGGTTTACCTGACAGTGTTCTGTAGCCATGTGAGTCTCCATGCCAGATTTGGGAAATGGTTCCTTGCAGATAGGGCACACACCAATGTTCCTTTGACAATGGATCTCATGGATGGTAAAGTTACACAAAGGAATTTCCCTTTTGCTACAGAATTAGATCAAAGAAAAAGGCAAGCATTACTGACTGATCTAGTCACAGTTGTAATCATGTGAAAATCTGTCTTGTCCAATCTTTATTCTCCATTATTTCTCTTGAGCGAATATCTCGTCTATTGGCTATTACTGTTACTACCCCTGCCTTTCAAGAATTAACTCCTGAAGGTTTGAGTCTTCTGTGCAACACTCTGAATTATCACTGCTATACACTATTCTAAAAGCTCAACCTCACTTTCTAGATGTCAGAGTTGATCACAACCAACAACATGAAGTCAGACAGTCAGGTGCCAAAAAGAGCTGAGTTAGGCTTTTCCAAAACCATCCATGCCCCAAAACACAATTATATTAAAAAAATAAAATAAAAAAAGCCTACCATTTATTTTCACTCTCAGTCTGAGATTAGATTTATTCCACTAAAGGTCAAGCCAGGCTGTTGGAGCTACTGCATCAACCTCTACGTTTGATCATTTGCAATGTCAGGCTTTGATAACTTACACAGGGTTTTCTATCAGAGAGGTCACAACATCAATGACCAATAGCAGCAGTCCTATGATTGTGGAAGGCCCCACAGTCTGCTGGCTATGACTACTCAGAGCAAGGGCAATTTGTCCCTCCAGACATGATGCAACCACAACACTGGGCAGATTTTCCAGCCAACTTAGGCATATAGTCCAACTACACCTCAGCCATTCGATGGAAACAACTCTGAGGATGGGCCACTTTTAGTACAAGAATTAGGTATCAATTCTGACAACATCTGGCAAAAAACACTAACAGTGTTAAATCCATTCAAAGTAGCACATGGGCCCTAGCCAGTTTGGCTCAGTGGATAGAGCGTTGGCCTGGGGACCGAAGGGTCCTGGGTTCAATTCTGGTCAAGGGCACATACCTCGGTTGCAGGCTCCTCCTCGGCCCTCGGCCAGGACCCTGGTTAGGGCACATGCAGGAGGCAACCAATCAATGTGTTTCTCTCACATCGATATTTCTGTCTTTCCCTCTCTCTAACAATCAATGGAAAAATATCCTCAGGTGAGGATTAAAAACAAAGTAGCACTTGGAAGCATCATAAATAAGAATGATCTGGCAGGACCAATGTTTTCTTGGCCCTGTCTTTGGAGCCACATGTTACTGCCTGACAAAATTCAGTAGGCCATGCTTATGGATGGGATCAGTGCAACTGAATGTCTAGATATGTTTTGTGTAGTTTTTTAAAGTGTGTTTTTATTGATTTCAGAGAGGAAGGGAGAGATAGAGAAACATCAAGGATGAGAGAGAATCACTGATTGACTGCCTCTTGCATGCCCTCTACTGGGGATGGAGCCCACAACTGGGCATGTGCCCTTGTCTGGAATGGAACCCAGGACTCTTCAGTCCACAAGCCAACACTTTATCCACTGAGCCAAACCGGCTAGGGTGAAATGTTTTGTTTTTTAAACTTAATGAGTTTGACACGTGTTTCATTTGGTTGTGTGGCAAGTATCCTGGATATCTTCTTCCAACAATCCTACTTTCCAGCTTTGCAGAGATTTTTTTTTTTTTTTTTTTTTTTTTAGCAGGATGGTATAGGAATCATCTCACTGCTCAAATTATTAGATGGTATAGTTTTTCTGCTTCCAAAATTTTTATTTCTGCATTAAGGCTTATTGTGATGAACACTTTATAAGGTATATAAATGTTGAATCACTGTGTAGTATACCTGAAACTAATACATTTTGTTAACTGTAATTTAAAAATAAAAAATAAATTTAATGCCCTAACTGGTTTGGCTCGGTGGATAGAGCGTCGGCCTGCGGACTGAGAGGTCCCAGGTTCGATTCCAGTCAAGGGCATGTACCTTGGTTGCGGGCACATTCCCAGTAGGGAATATGCAGGAGGCGGCTGATCGATGTTTCTCTCTCATTGATGTTTTTAACTCTCTATCACTCTCCCTTCCTCTCTGTAAAAAATCAATAAAATATATTGAAAAAAAAAAATAAAAATAAATTTAACAGGAATATATATACATTCAAACAAGAGGCACATAGTATTCAAAGGCCTAACCTTTTACTCATTTGGATGTGACAATTAGAAAACTCCAATTTCACAGGCTAGCTAAAGATTGTATTAAAAGAATGTGCCTATAAGTGTGTCATCCAGAATAAAATCGCAAACAATATACTTGCTTCCTACCTACAGATAAAATAAAGATGTTTCAAAGTGAGATAAATGAGAACACAATTCTATATATCGATAGAACTGCTAAAAACCCCAAGGTAGAACTAGCAAGTTAAAGATAAAATTTCATTTTAGATAGAAATGATTGAAAGGCAAACCAAGACTTCATGAAAAATTCCCAGCCCTGGCTCGTTTTGCTCAGTGGATAGAGCCTTGGCTTAGGGAACTGAGGGTCCTGGGTTCAATTCTAGTTAAGGGCACATGCTTGGGTTGCAGACTCAATCCCCAGTAGGTATGCAGGAGACAGCCAATCAAGGATTCTCTCTCATTATTGATGTTTCTATCTCTCCCTCTCCCTTTCCCTTCCTCTCTGAAATAAAGAATATATTTTTTAAAAAAAAGAAAAATTCCCAGTAGCCTCCCAAACAATAAACATAACAAGCCAGAAACCAATCCTTTAACACATGCAAAAATTAAAAGCTGAAGGAAGCTTCTGTTCTCTAGAACCACTCTCCTCCCAATCAGAAGACACCTTAAGAAAGAGTTAATATGCAAAAAACTCTTTTCTAATCACAACAAACTACTCTTCTTCTTTTTTAATATTTTTTTATTAATTTCAGAGAGGAAGGGAGAGGGAGAGAAACATCCACAATGAGAGAGAATCATCAATCTGCTGCCTCCTGCAAGTCCCCACTGCGGATCGGGCCTACAACCCGGGCACCTGCCCTTGACCAGAAGTGAACCTGGGACCTTTCAGTTCACAGGCCAACACTCTATCCACTGAGCCAAACTGGGTAGGGCCAAACTACTCTTTTTACTGGTCTAATGGCAGCTCATATTTTAAAGAGTACCTTAATTTTTCTTAGAGAATAGGAATATGGCTCTAAAGACAAAATTTTAAAACCCGGAATTTAGACAGGGTTACTTAGATGGGAGGTCTGTGCTGGCTTAGTCAGCCACCCATGCTAATCTGCTCTTTTCTTTAAATAAATTGCTTTCACTTTTTTTTTTTTTTAAATATATTTTATTGATATTTTACAGAGAGGAAGGGAGAGGAATAGAGAGCTAGAAACATCGATGAGAGAGAAACATTGATCAGCTGCCTCCTGCACACCCCCTACTGGGGATGTGCCCGCAACTAGGTACATGCCCTTGACCGGAATTGAACCCGGGACCCTTCAGTCCGCAGGCCGACGCTCTATCCACTGAGCCAAACACTCTATCCACTGAGCCAAACGCTCTATCCACTGAGCCAAACCGGTTTCGGCAAATTGCTTTCACTTTGAATAACCTTGTTTTCATTAGCTTTCCATTAACTACCTCTCCCCTCCCCCTTTTTTAAAATTCCTTTGGCATAGTTATTTATAGATTGTTCTAGGTTTGAGATTCCTTGGACTGATAAAATGAGATTATCTCACCAGGCCAGTGTGGTTCAGTTGATTGGGTGTCCTGTACACCAAAGATTTCTGGTTGGATTCCCAGTCAGGGCACATGCCTGGGTTTCATGCTCAATCCCCTGTAGAGGGCGTATAGGAGGCAGCCAATTGATGTTTCACTCTCATATCCCTCTTCCTTCCTCTCTAAGTCAATTTTTTAAAAAAATATATTTTATTGATTTTTTTACAGAGAGGAAGGGAGAGGGATAGAGAGTTAGAAACATCAATGAGAGAAACATTGATCAGCTGCCTCCTGCACACCCCCCACTGGGGATGTGCCCGCAACCAAGGTACATGCCCTTGACTGGAATCGAACCCGGGACCCTTCAGTCCGCAGGCCGACGCTCTATCCACTGAGCCAAACCAGTCAGGGCTATAAGTCAATTTTTAAAATATTTTTTAAAAAAGAGTACCTTACCTGATGCTAAAGTCATATATATGTTTTCTTATAAAACCACAGTGATGTTTGCTTGTAATTATTTATATCATTGATTACTTTGTATTAGTAACAGTATATATAAAACTCAAACAAAGCTAAAATACAAATTTGTTTTTAAGAAATGAAATCTTAATTCCATTCAGGGAAAGGATATTGTGACCAACAGTTGCTCTGATTATATCCTAATTCTGCCAAAAGACTGAGAAGAAAAAGGCAACAACAACAAAAAAAAATTGCTTTTTGACTTGAACCTTTCATCAATCTACATCAAACTATTTCCCTTATTAAATATCTCTATCCTGCCCTAACCGGTTTGGCTCAGTGGACAGAGCATCAGCCTGCGACTCAAGGGTCCCAGGTTCGATTCCAGTCAAGGGCATGTACCTTGGTTGCGGGCACATTCCCAGTAGGGAATATTCAGGAGGCGGCTGATTGATGTTTTTAACTCTCTATCACTCTCCCTTCCTCTCTGTAAAAAAATCAATAAAATATATTTAAAAATATATATATCTCTTTCCTCCTGCCACAATTTGGTAAGTTAACACAGGCACTTTTGCTTTCTTTAGCTTTTAGTAAGAGCACTTGTATATCACAAAAATATACAAGTGCTCTTGAGAAATCCCAATCAAGAATCAGATTAGCTGCACTCCTAAGTTTCACTTTAGCAGAGTTGCTCTTTCTTGTCATTCACGTGAGTTAAAAACTCCAAAATAGAAAGCTCATCATTGCAGACTACGCCCAGTCTTCACTTAACAGCTCTGGAATCATGAAATGATAATGATTAATCTGGACTGCCAGAAGACTTTAGACTTTTTTTCTTTTTTCTTTTTAAATATATTTTACTGATATTTCACAGAGAGGAAGGGAGAGGGATAGAGAGCTAGAAACATCGATGAGAGAGAAACATCGATGAGCTGCCTCCTGCACACCTCCCACTGAGGATGTGCCCGCAACCAAGGTACATGCCCCCGACCGGAATCGAACCCGGGACCCCTCAGTCCGCAGGCCGACGCTCTATCCACTGAGCCAAACCGGTTTCGGCTAGACTTTTTTTTTTTTTTTTTTTTAAAGCAATTGAACATTCTTCCAGCAAAATTCTTTATAAAAATAGTTCAACTACACTGGTTCAACTGCTCTCTCACTACTATATATAGAGCCAAGATCATTAACCCTTGCTCCCAATCAACCCAAAGACAACCAGCCACTGTAGCCACTCAGGTAAATCCTTGCAACATACTTGAAAACAAAACAACAAACAAAAAAACCACATTAACCACCCTAGCCAGTTGGGCTCAGTGGGTAGAGCGTCGGCCTGTGGACTGAAGGGTCCTGGGTTCGATTCCAGTCAGGGGCATGTGCCTGGGTTGCAGGCTAGATCCCCAGTAGGGGGCTGTGCAGGAGGCAGCTGATCAATGATTCTCATCACCGATGTTTCTCTCTCTCTCTTCCTCTCTTTCCCTCGCTAAAATCAATAAAAACATATTTTTTTTAAAAAATTAACCTAGTCCAACATTTTTATTATGTACATATTTTTTAATATACTTTTATTGATTTCAGAGAGGAAAGAAGGAAAGAGATAGAAACATCAATGATGAAGAGAGGGGAAAATCAAGATGGCGGCATAGGTAAACACCTAAACTGCTGCCTCACACAACAATTTCAAAACTACAACTAAAAGACAAAATGTCTATCACCCAGAACCACTGGAAAGCTGGCTGAGTGGAAGTTCTACAACTAGAAGGAAAGAGAAAAGAGCATTGAGACGTGCACAAGCACTGAAAAGCTGAGGTAAGGAGGCGTGTAAATCGGGCTGGCGGCGGGCGACTGGGTGCGCTGCTTCTTTCAACCCGAAGGGAGACCAGCTCCCGATTACTCTGAACTCGTTTCTGGGGAGACGCTGGGGACCCAAACTCCTATGGGGAGAAGCTGGACTGTCTGCCATCGGGTCGGAAAGTGAGGGTGGCTTTCTTGCAGAGGTGCGCGCAGCAATCATAGTTTACTGCGCTGGGGCGCGGGGACTTGGAAACGGGGAGACACAGAGCCGGCTGACTGGCAGCCATCGCTGTTTGCCACACCCTAGCCTAGTGACTCCCTGAGACCCCGCCCTGCACAATCTACAAACCCACCCAAGCTCCATGCAGCGGCTTTTGCATATAAATGGCCTGCCCTATCGCAGCTTAACCTAACAAACTGTAGCTCTGGTCAGACAGCTCTAAAACCTCCAAACCCCAAGCAAAGAAGAGAAAACTGTAGTTCTCGCTATAGCTCCTGCTGGGTGGCCTCAGACAGTAGCTGACCTGCACCCCAATGGAGATCCAGAAGCCAGTGTACCTAGTGGTCAGTGTGAGACGACACCAGATTTCAACTACTCACATCCATAAGTGACACATTCAAGAGGCAGACTCAGTGAGCACCAAAGCCCCACTGAAGCAAGTCCTGCCCCATAAGCGTGTCTCCAGCACAGCAGTTCTTCCATTATAGACACAGCAGGTCCTCACAGCCAATTGGCCTGGAGGTCAATTCCCCCCAGTGTACCAACAGCAATCAAGGCTTAACTACACCAAGACTTTGCACTCAGCCCACAAAGGGGTGCACCAAGAGTGTCCACCTCAGGTGATAGGGGAGGCTGAGCCACTGGTCACCTACCACAGAAAACCACTCCATCAACACAGGGAAGCAACAAAATGCGGAGACAAAGAAACATGTCATGAATGAAAGAAATAGAGGAAAGCAAACTATTGGACAGAGTTCAAAACCACATTTATAAGGTTACTCAAGAATCTTCTAAAAATCGTGGAGAAACTTGATGAGACCTTCTGAGGAGCTTAGTGAGACCTTCAAAGACCTTAATGAGAATGCCAAAAAAATGGAAAAGGACCAGTCAGAAATTAAGCATACACTGTCTGAAATAAAGAATATACAGAAATTCAACTGTAGATCAAAAGACCCCAAGAATCAAACCAAAGATCTGAAATATGAGGAAACAAAAAACACGCAACCAGAAAAACAAAAAGAAAAAAGAATCCAAAAATATGGCCCTGGCTGGTTTGGCTCAGTGGATAGAGCATTGGCCTGCAGACTCAGGGGTCCCGGGTTTGATTCCGGTCAAGGGCATGTACCTTGGTTGTGGGCACATCCCCCGTCGGGGGTGTGCAGGAGGCAGCTGATTGATGTTTCTCTCTCATCAATGTTTCTGGCTCTCTATCCCTCTCCCTTCCTCTCTGTAAAAAACCAATAAAATATATTAAAAAAAAAAAAAAAAAAAGCCTATCAAAAATATGAAGATAGTGTAGCCCTAACCGGTTTGGCTCAGTGGATGGAGCGTTGGCCTGTGGACTGAAGGGTCCCAGGTTCGATTCTGGTCAGGGGCATGTACCTTGGTTGCGGGCACATCCCCAGTGGGAGGTGTGCAGGAGGCAGCTGATCGATGTTTCTCTCTCATCGATGTTTCTGGCTCTCTATTCCTCTCCCTTCCTCTCTGTAAAAAATCAATAAAATATATTTAAAAAAAAAAAAAAATGAAGATAGTGTAAGGAGCCCCTGGGACAACTTTAAGTGTACCAACATCCGAATTATTGGGGTGCCAGAAGAAGAGAGAGAGCAAAATATTGAAAACCTATTAGAAGAAATAATGACAGAAAACTTTCCCTACCTGGTGAAAGAAATAGACTTACAAGTCCAGGAAGCGCACAGAAACCCAAACAAGAGGAATCCAAAGAGGACCACACCAAGACACATCATAATTAAAATGCCAAGAGCAAAAGACAAAGAGAGAATCTTGAAAACAGCAAGAGAAAAACAGTTAGTTACCTACAAGGGAGTACCCATACGACTGTCAGCTGATTTCTCAACAGAAACTATGCAGGCCAGCAGGAGTGGCAAGAAATATTCAAAGTGATGAACAGCAAGAACCTACAGCCAAGATTACTCTATCCAGCAAAGCTATCATTCAGAATTGAAGGTCAGATAAAGAGCTTCACAGACAAGAAAAAGCTAAAGGAGTTCATAACCACCAAACCAGGATTATATGAAATGGCTGAAGGGTATTCTTTAAGAAGAGGAAGAAGAAGAAAAAGGTAAAGATAAAAATTATGAACAGCCCTAACCAGTTTGGCTCAATGGATAGAGCGTCGCCCTGCGGACTGAAGGGTCCCAGGTTCGATTCCGGTCAAGGGCATGTACCTTGGTTGCTGGCACATCCCCAGTAGGGCGTGTGCAGGAGGCAGCTGATTGATGTTTCTAACTCTCTATCCCTTTCCCTTCCTCTCTGTAAAAATCAATAAAATATAATTTAAAAAAAAAATTATGAACAACAAAATGACAACAAATACATACCTACCAACAAGTGAATCTAAAAATCAAGTGAATGGAAAATCTGATGAACAGAATGGACTGATGAATATAATAGAATCAGGGACACAGAAAGGGAGTGGACTGACAATTCTCAGGAGGAAGGGGCTGTGAGGGGTTCGGGAAGAGATTGGACAAAAATCTTACACCTATGGATGAAGACAGTGGTGGGGGGGAGGGGCGGTAAGGGTATGGGGTGGAGTGGGGAATCAGGTGGAGGGGAGCTATGGGGAAAAAAAAGAGGAACACCTGTAATAATCTGAACAATAAAGATTTATTTTAAAAAAAATTATGAAGAATCATTGATCAACTGCCTCCAGCACACCCCCTACTGGGAGATTGAGCCTGCAACCCGGGCATGTGCCCTTGACCAGAATCGAACCCAGGACCTTTCAGTCTGCAGGCTGACACTCTATCCACTGAGCCAAACCAGCTAGGGCAGTGGTCGGCAAACTGCGGCTCGCGAGCCACATGCGGCTCTTTGGCCCCTTGAGTGTGGCTCTTCCACAAAATACCACGGCCTGGACAAGTCTATTTTGAAGAAGTGGTGTTAAAAGAAGTTTATGTTTAAAAAATTTGGCTCTCAAAAGAAATTTCAATCGTTGTACTGTTGATATTTGGCTCTGTTGACTAATGAGTTTGCCGACCTCGGAGCTAGGGCTTATGATATTTTTAGTACCTTTTTAAAAAACATATGATGATATTTTTCAGAAAGGCAAAAAAATAAATTCCCTTATTTATAGGTCAGAAAAGTGAGGCCCAAAGCAGTCAGTGACTTGCCAAAAGTCATTAACTAATTAAAAGCAGGAACCAGAGCCCTGAAGCCCAGCTTCATCCTATCACTAGTCTCTCACTACACCACACTATGATAGCTACACCAACCATCTTGTCAAATTACCAAAATAGGCAACTTTATCTAAAATTGTCATAAAGGCTTTAGACCTATATATTTGCGGGACAAATTATATGATTCTAATTTTTACCTGCCAATAAATAAACCAACCCTTTACAGAAGTTAGTTTATCCTCATTCCAATAACATTTCTTAGATTAATTTCTTACCAGTTGTCACACAGTTGAGTGTCCTGGTCATCTAGAAATTCAGCCATCTTTAGCTCTTCCGGAAAACTGCAAAAGTAGAAGTGAGAACTTACTTTCAATTTCATTTCTGCTTTAAGGATGACAAGCAAAACACACACACACACAAAAAAAAAACAGTGCACAGAATAGGTCACAAAAACTAGTGCATTTAAAGCATTTTATTTAATACCCAACACATGGGTTTCACCTTTTTATTTTTAACTTTCACTTTAAAATAATTTGACTTACAAAAAAAAGCACAAAGAACTCCCATATACTTCTCACCCAAATAACCCATAGTAAAATTATCAAATGTAGGAAACTAACACTAATACAATACTAGCAACTAATCAATAGATCTTCAAATTTCACAAATACCCTTTTTCTGGTTCAGGATCAAATCCAGGGTCACATACTGCATTTTATTTCTCCTTAATCTTCTTTGACCAGGGATATTTTTTGTTTCTTCATCTCTCATAACCTCGTTAAGTGTATTGGCTATTCTGTAGCATGTCCTTAGTTTGGGTTTGATGTTTTCTCATGATTAATACATATCTGGCAAGAATACCACAGAAGTGATGCTGTGTTCACCTTGGTGCATTATATCAGAGAGCATATTATGTCAACAGGCTTATTATTACAGGTGATGTTAACTTTGATCACTCGGAGCGTCAAGTTTCTCCACTGTAAAGTTTTTCCTTCTTTTTTTTTTTTATTGTTTAAAGTATTACATGTCTCCTTTTTCCCCAGTTAATCCCCTCCCACCTCCCACCACTCCTACCCCCAGTTTTTCCTTCTTTTTAAACAAGATATCAATGCAGAAAGCAAAGTGCTGGCAATTTTATTACCAAAATTTACTTTAGATTATGCCTTTCCATGACACAAAAATGGTCTTAAATGCTGCCTCCCAAAACAGCTCCTTAATGGTTTTGACATTTCCAAAGGAACTCACTTTTCAAAACACATTCATTCACTCAACATGTTAAGACCCTGTGTGCCAGACGCTGTGCCCTGGCATTAAGAATACTTGACAAATTAAAGATAGTGTCTTGCCCTAGCTGGTTTGGCGCAGTGGATAGAGCGTCGGCCTGCGGACTGAAGGGTCCCAGGTTCGATTCCGGCTAAGGGCACATGCCTGGGTTGCGGGCTCTATTCCCAGTAAGGGACGGGCAGGAGGCAGCCAATCAATGATTCTCTCTCATCGTTGATGTTTCTATCTCTCTCTCCCTCTCCCTTCCTCTCTAAAATCAATAAAATATATAAAAAAATAAATATAGTGTCTAGCCCAATAAATCAATTTAGTGAAACAGAAAAATAAGCCAGAGAAATAGATACACCTTAAGATGAGTATTTTGATGGATAAGTACATAGACAAAGGGAGATGGGAGTGGAGAGAATCTACGTTAGATAAGGATGGTGAAGAACTTTTTGAGATGACATTTAAACTAAGATAGCGGATGAGAATTCGGAAAAACCCATTAAGGCAGTGGGCCTAAAAGACAATGAAGGAAAAAGTAAACATAGATCTGGAAGAACGTAAATAAAAAGGAGAATGATTCAAGGAGCCTTCTCATGAAGGACAGAAAGGATACTGAATATTCCAGACTGGATGGGATTACGGAGTGACAAGATTCAAGATATCCACCCAGCTCTGAAATGTAAGCTAGGGATAGGAAGCACCTACCTGTGAAAATAAATCACGTTCCCAACAGGGGGAAGCCTAGGTACCTTTCTCAGGGCTGATTCTAGCTGTGACCTAGTCTAGTCCTCTAAACCCAGGGCGGAGTCTCGGACGAGGGAAGTACCCGGGTTTCTAACTGCAAGGGGCTTGAGGGCGGCATTCAGGGCTCAGGGTCGGCCTCTCGGAGGGTCGATTCTGGTCCTGCCCCTCGGTAGCTGAGGGATTTAACCTCTCTGGGCCTCCAATTCCTCACGCAGACAACTGACAATATTTCCCAGGGTCGCTGTGAGGAGTGAATGGGCGAAGGCACGAGGTTTTGGTGCAGGCTTCGACGTGAGAAGTCCGGCTGGGGGACTTCAGAGGCCGCCCCTCCGCCCGAGGGGGCGGAGCTACCACTTCCGGGGAAGCGAGGCCCAACGGTCCCTCCCCCAGCGACGTCGGAGGTGGGACCCGGGGGAGAGGGCCCCAGCCTCGGAAACAGTAGCAGTTAACATTTATTGTAACCGTTTCCCACGGAAAATCATTATCATCCGGACCACGACCCTACCAGGTGAAAGTCATCCCCACTTCAGAGACCGCGAAAGCCGAAGTCCAGGGAGACAGTTACCCGCCACAAAGTGGGCTGAGTGGGGACTCGAACCGGCGTCCGTCGGCCGAGACCGCACTAGGCCACCGCGACCCCCACCCTCCGCCGGCAGCTCGAGGCCCAGGCCCAGCTCCGACTGGGGCGCGGTGGCCCAGCGGCGCTCGGGACGACGCCCGCTCCCCAGCCGCTGGGGCCAAGGCCGGGAAGGGGCGGCGGCGGCGCCGGGGTCGGTCGAGGCTCCGGTTCCCTGAGGAGAAAGCGCCGACTCCACCAACGGCCTGAGGGGACGCTGCGGCGCGGGTATCTCGCCCCCAGCGGCCGCGACCCCCGGGCCTACAGCTCTCTCGTCCCCACTTCCCGCCCTCGGGTACCGGCCTCTTCCCGAATTGGAAGCCGCGGGAAGCTCCCCAGGAGCGGGCCGCCGCTGAACTCACCTAGGATCAGGAGGACGTCGGGCTGACACGGCAACCCGGGCACCGCAACCTCTTGAGTCAAACCCTGCACCGAACAACGGCCCCCAAAACCGCCTCACCATTTCCGAGGTCGCGGAGGAGCGCGTCCATTGGCTAGAGGCGGCCCCGCCTGTACACCCATTGGATAGCACCGCTGTCGCTCCCAGGGCCCCGCCTTCTGTGTGCCGATTGGCTCCTCAGAGCTCTACGGGGGCGGATCCGTCCAAGTCCCAGCCCCTGCACAACTGGAATGAGAAACAGAGACCTAACCAGTTCTGGGCCCATCAACTGCCTGTGGCACAGGCTAATAATATTTGCATGAATAGTACTGTACAAACATTACTAAGACGCCTAATATATTAAGGTAATTGTCTTTTGTCCTCAAGTCATTAATACTTATTAGTCACTCCTTTTGCTATTACAGTGCCCTCTGGCAAGCAAGAGATCTGCAAGGTTCTGCCCATATTTGAGCACTTTGCTTTTTGCGGTGGAAGAGTGAGCGGCTGAGGCAGAGGAATGAGTCCCAGTTTCACTCCTTGCTACTACTGTATGGATTATCTGAACTCCTCTTCCTTCATGAATAAAAAATAAATAAGTAAACATTTAAATATAACCAAGAACATCCTATATAAAATACAGCAATTTCAAATCATGATTTTATTGTAAGTACTTGCAAATATTATGAGATAGTGCTAAGAAGGAAAAGCAGGTTACAAATTATTTATTTGTAACAGGACAGGATATTTTTAAAATACTGTATATTTTTGTTTATTTTATTTGTTTTATTTTTTAACGGGTGACCTGGTGCACGGATTCATGCACATGGAAAGGAAATTAATTAGAAGGTGGTCAGCGGGGCAGGACTGGGCCAGACACGCCCTGGAGCCAACATCCCATGGACTCTGCCGGCTAGCCACACCTGGGGTGATGACATCGCTCAAAGGGCATCTGAGGAGTGAGCGGGGTCCCTCCGGCAGGTGGGGTCCCTTGGCCTGGCCTGTGGGGGTTGGGCCAAAACTGGCTCTCCGACATCCCCTGAGGGGTCCTGGAGTGCAAGAGGGCACTCTGCAAAGTTTCTGTCATATAGGGTGTGGAATGCAAACACAAGTGTGCAGTAAACCAGATTTGGGACCAACAGTGCCCCAGCAACATCATAACCCACAGTCGAAGGTGGAATTATGCAGCCCCGCAAGGAATTGGGCTCCCTCCTCTCTGGTTTCGGGGTGCGTCACCCGAGAACCGCTGCTGCCAAGTCACTGCAGCTCGGCAGCTCCTGCATTGAGCCTCTGCCCCCGGGTGATTAGTGCACAACATAGCTACTGGTCGGATGGATACTTAGCATATTAGCCTTTTATATATATACTAGAGGCCCGGTGCACAAAATTTGTGCATGGGTGGGTGGTCCCTCAGCCTGGCCTCCACCCTCTTGCAATCTGGGACCACTGGCTCCTAACCACTCACCTGCCTGCCTGCCTCATTGCCCCTAACCACTCGCCTGTCTGCCTGATTGCCCCTAACTGCCTCTGTTCAGTCTAACTAGCATATTACACTTTTATTATTATAGATATAGATATATATATATTATTTTATTCCAGAGAGGAAGGGAGAGGGAGAGAGAGATAGAAACATCAATGATGAGAGAGAATCATTGATCAACTGCCAGCTGCACACCCCACATTGGGTATCACTGCCTCCTGCACATCCCCACAACCAAGGCCTGTGCCCTGACCAGCATCAAACCATGACCCCCTGGTTCATAGGTCGACACTCAACCACTGAGCCATGCCAACTGGGCTGGGACAGAATATTTAGTGTAAATAGGCAGTATAGTCTGTGTGGTTCCAAGAGTTATAAAGTTTTAAAAAAACAGGCAATATTAATTCAAGGTGAGAGAAGTCAGAATAATGGTTCCATTTGAAGGCTGTGGACTACAAGGGAATATGAGAAAGTTCCCAACATTATATAGCTCAATCTACAGAGTGGAAACACAGATGTATTAGTAAGTAGTCACTAAGCTATACACTTAAGATTTAAACACTTTACATTGTGTGCTTAAATGTTTTTTTCAAATTATTTTTATTTATTGATTTGAGAGAGAGAGAGGAAAGAAGAGAGAGAAACATCGACCTGCTGTTTCACTCATCCATGCACCCATTGGTTGACTCCGGTATGTGCCCTGACCAAGAATGAACCTGCAATCTTGGGGTATGGGGACAATGCTCTAGTCCAGTGGTCGGCAAACTCATTAGTCAACAGAGCCAAATATCAACAGTACAACGATTGAAATTTCTTTTGAGAGCCAAATTTTTTACACTTCAACTTCTTCTAATGCCACTTCTTCAAAATAGACTCGCCCAGGCCGTGGTATTTTGTGGAAGAGCCACACTCAAGGGGCCAAAGAGCCACATGTGGCTCGCGAGCTGCAGTTTGCCGACCACTGCTCTAGTCTAACCAACCGAGCTACCCAGCCAGAGCATTACATTGTATGTTAACGAGAACGTACCA
This sequence comes from Plecotus auritus, assembly GCF_963455305.1. Lineage (NCBI taxonomy): Eukaryota > Metazoa > Chordata > Mammalia > Chiroptera > Vespertilionidae > Plecotus > Plecotus auritus. Next base: position 11,375,172 of record NC_137779.1, read on the forward strand.
CTCAATATTACATCTTTTTTAAAATATATTTTTATTGCCCTAACCAGTTTGGCTCAGTGGATAAAGCGTCGGCCTGCGGACTCAAGGGTCCCAGGTTCGATTCCAGTCAAGGGCATGTACCTTGGTTGCGGGCACATCCCCAGTAGGGGCTGTGCAGGAGGCAGCTGATCGATATTTCTCTCCCATCGATGTTTCTAGCTCTCTATCCCTTTCCCTTCCTCTCTGTAAAAAATCAATAAAATATATTAAAAATATATATATATATTTTTTTTTTATTGATTTCAGAGAAAAAGGGAGAGAAAGAGAGAGGAACATCAATGATGAGAGAGAATCATTGATCAGCTACCTCCTGCATGCCCCACATGGAAGATCAAGCCCGCAAGACCAGCATAGGCCCTAATCAGGAATCAACTAGTGACCTCTTGGTTCCTGAGTCGACATTCAACCGCTGAGCCACACCCAGCCAGGCTGTTCTATCTTTTTATTCTACATAATCTCTTGGCGATCTATTCAATATTAGCATATCTATCTAGAGCACATATTTTTCTATTTCTTTTTTTAAATATATTTTTATTGATTTCAGAGAGGAAGAGGGAGGGAGAGATAGAAACAGCAATGATGAAAGAGAATTATTGCTGAAACTGGTTTGGCTCAGTGGATAGAGGTCGGCCTGCGGACTGGGGGGTCCCGGGTTCGATTCCGGTCAAGGGCATGTACCTTGGTTGCGGGCACATCCCCAGTGGGAGGTGTGCAGGAGGCAGCTGATCGATGTTTCTCTCTCATCTATGTTTCTAGCTCTCTATCCCTCTCCCTTCCTCTCTGTAAAATATCAATAAAATATATTTTTTTTTTAAAAAAAAGAAAGAGAATTATTGATTGGCTGCTTCCCACATGGGGTTAAGCCCGAAATCTGGGTATGTGCCCTGACTGGGAATCGAATGGCGACCTTTTGGTTTATAGGTCCAAAGCTCAACTACTGAGCCACACTTGCCAGGCTATATTTTTCTATTTCAATAGTAAATCTATTGTCTGGATATAATTTATTCAACCAATTTGCTATTTTTAATGCCAAAACCGGTTTGCTCAGTGGATAGAGAGTCGGCCTGCGGACTGGGGGGTCCCAGGTTCGATTCCAGTCAAGGGCATGTACCTTGGTTGCGGGCACATCCCCAGTGGGAGGTGTGCAGGAGGCAGCTGATCGATGTTTCTCTCTCATCGATGTTTCTAACTCTCTGTCCCTCTCCCTTCCTCTCTGTGAAAAATCAATAAAATATATTTTTAAATAAATAAATAAATAAATAAATAAATAAATAAAATATAACCAACACATGAAGTCCAGAACTTCAGCACCAGCCTCACTGATTTGCTCAGCAAATGTAGAGTGCTCCCTATGCGACAGGCCCCAGATAAAAAACTGGAGCTTCAGTGGCAAACAACAGGACAAGCTCCTGCCTTCGCAATAGTTTGCCAGGGAGACAGGCACAATGGTAATGATAACAGGTGCGGTACATGCTGTGATGTAATAAAGAATATACAGGTTTACCCGCTGCCGAAAGTAGAGCATTCCTGTGAAACCTTTCATAGATGGAACGGTGCAGATCAAAGAAGCTATTCCCTTAGGACACGTCTTGCTAACAAGTCCACAAAGTAAGTTGAGATAGAGCACAGATGCTCACAGACACAGTTCTAAGCTAGAGCAGCTTGATGCTGAGTGCAGTTCCTGGGGAAGGAGCTTGGTGATGCCACTCTTGGGGCTCCCGGTGTGCACTGCCTCTACAATCACTTGCTGCAAAGCCTTCCATTGTGTACAGTCCCTGGGAGCACCCTTCTAGTCGCTAAATCGGATGCTGCCAACTCATGAATCACTTGATAGGGCCTATTAAAACTCCAAGTTAACTCAGGTGGATTTTGTTTTTTAACAGTATGAGTCTTTGGGTCACAATATTCACGTGTAGTTTCTACCTGCAGTGAATTTAGGTTATTTGTAAACAGGTTTCTGAACTTTGGAACAGATTTTCCTATAGAAGTGTTATAGTGGTGATTCCAATCTCAAGCTGATCAATAAGTGTTATTCAATTTATAACAAAATCTTAGATCAATCTTGTGAACTAAATAGAATCCTTCAAAAAAAAATCCCCTTTCCCTATCCATATATCCTGCAGCAGAAAGGGAATAATTTTTTCTTCCTTAAAAGTGCTATGCCCGCCGAAACCGGTTTGGCTCAGTGGATAGAGCGTCGGCCTGCGGACTGAAGGGTCCCGGGTTCGATTCCGGTCAAGGGCATGTACCTTGGTTGCGGGCACATCCCCAGTGGGGGGTGTGCAGGAGGCAGCTGATCGATGTCTCTCTCTCATCGATGTTTCTGACTCTCTCTCCCTCTCCCTCCCTCTCTGTAAAAAATCAATAAAATATATTTAAAAAAAAAAAAGTGCTATGCCCTTTGTGCTGGCCAGTGTGGCTCAGTTGGTTGAGCATAGTCCCATGCACCAAGAGGTTGCTGGTTAGATTCTCAGTCACACATGCTTGGATTGTGGGCTGGATCCCCAGTAGGGGGCATGCAGAAGGGAGCTGATTGATGTTTCACTCATCAATGTTTCTCCCTCTCCTTCACCATTCCTCTCTCTCTACATTCAATAGAAAACATATATTAGAAAAAAAAACAACAAACAGCCGAAACCGGTTTGGCTCAGTGGATAGAGCGTTGGCCTGCGGACTGAAGGGTCCCAGGTTCGATTCCGGTCAAGGGCATGTACCTTGGTTGCAGGCACATTCCCAGTAGGGGGTGTGCAGGAGGCGGCTGATTGATGTTTCTCTCTCATCGATGTTTCTAACTTTCTATCCCTCTCCCTTCCTCTCTGTAAAAAAATCAATAAAATATATTTTAAAAAAAACCAAAAAACTGTTATGCCTTGTGGCCAAGCAACTTGACCATGAAACTTCTAGGAAGCCAAGTTATATCTGAAATACTGATGCTGTGTAATTACAAAGGTGTCTATTACTGTTTTTAGGGGTGAAAAATAGCAACAAATAGTCCTCAAAAGGAGACCAGTTAAATAAATTATACTTCAATAAAACTATACAAAAGGTAAAAAAAGAATTAAGTATGGAAAGAGATGCAAAATAAATTGTCTTATGAAAAAGTCGAAAAACCAAACATATTCATAGGATTTAATAGGATTTTATCTTTGTAAACTTTGGTATTTAATAGGACAAATATAAAATCTTATTAATATGTTCGGTTTTCTATTTGTAAATAATATTACAAATAGTATTAATAATCGTAAACTAATAATATCTGTTAGAATAAGCTTAGAAATAAGCTGGAAGAAGAATCCATTCCCAGTGGTGGCCTCTGAAAGATTGGGTTTACAAGGACATTCACTTCCTACATTGAATAATCTTGCAAGTAAGCAAGAAAAAAATAAAGAATCCATATTTCTCCCTGTACTCCTTACTGTACACAATGTATTGATGAGAGCCGGAACCGGTTTGGCTCAGTGGATGGGGCGTCGGCCTGCGGACTGAAGGGTCCCGGGTTCGATTCCGGTCAAGGGCATGTGCCTTGGCTGCGGGCACATCCCCAGTGGGAGGTGTGCAGGAGGCAGCTGATCGATGTTTCTCTCTCATCGATGTTTCTGGCTCTCTATCCCTCTCCCTTCCTCTCTGTAAAATATCAATAAAATATATTTAAAAAAACAAAAACAAAAACAAAAACAAAAACAACAATGTATTGATGAGAGAATGATGAACCGGATTTTTAGATTTGCTGACTGCTTTGTATGACTTCTTGGTTGAATAATCTATGGCATAAAGTATTTTTTATTTTTTACCCTATTTTTTCAATTTTATTGAAGCATAATTTACAAACAATGAAGCCCCAATTTCAAATGCACAGTACAATGTATTTGACATATGAAACTATGACTATATCTAGATATAGACTATTTTGATCTTTCATCTGTCAATCCCCACCCCTCACCCAGCCCTTGGCAGCCCCTAATATGCTCTTACTGCAGAGTGGAGTTCCATCTAAGTGGAACCACACAGTATGTCCACTTCTGTGTCAGTTTTCTTCCACTTGGCATGTGGTTGGGGTCCATCCCTGCTATTGATTGATCATATGACCATATCAATAATTCAGTCCCTTTTACTGCATGGTATCTTTCCACTCTATGGATGTACCACAATTTGCATTGATAGATGTGAGAGTTGATTCCAGTTTTTGGCTAATATGGATAAGGCTGCTATGAACATTCTGTACAAGTCTTTTGAGAGGACATATATTTTTATTTCTCTTGGATAAACACTGAGGAATGGAATTGCTGAATCACATGGTAAGTCTATGCTTTAATTTTACAAGAAGCTACCAAACTGTTTTCCAAAGTAATTGTACCATTTAACATTCCCACCAGCAGTGTAGGAGAGTTCCAGTTGTTCCACTCACTCGCCAACTTGGTATAAATACATTTTGAATAAATAAATAGAAGAATAGTGACCCTGTCTCCCGGGATCAACGGTGACTCAGAAATTTTGAATGCAGAGTTTACAGTGGGATACAGCATGGGCCAGGGGAGCAAGGAATAAAGGAGAAATAATGACCAGTTCAGACTTCACTTAACCCCTTAGGGTGCCTTTTTGTCCTGGCCTGTATCCAGCAGCAGAAATTTTAAAAGTTTACCAACATATTGTTTCTGACCAAATAGCAGAAAAGGTTTAGGCTCGACTTGAGAAGGTTACTAGGAGACCACTTGTAAAAGATTAGCTGCAGTTCCCCTTAGCGGTGTTTCTCCAACTAAAATTTAAGAAACACCCCACCCTCACCCCCTGGCACAGAATCATTTGAGAGCTTGTTAAAGATTTAAATTTCTGCAGGGATGTAATAAAGTACAGCACAGGAAACACAGTCAATAATATTGTAATAACTATGGTGCCGGATGCGTATGGGAAATATTGGGGGGATTACTTTGTAAGTAATATAAAGTCTAACTACTGTACTATACACCTGAAACTGATATAATATTGAATGTCAACTGTAATTGAAAAATTAAACAAAATAAAAAATAAAACTAAAAAAATTTTAATTTCAGGACCTGGACACCTTCCATTCGTCATACCTGCAAACACAACCCAAATTTACTGAATCTAATTTGGGGGAGCATGGCCAGAACTTCCCTTCCTGGTTCAGGCAGAGTCAGCATCAACTGCCTTGGAATGTTGATAAAGGCCCTGGGATAGGTTTGCCTTGCCCTTCCCTGTTCTGTCAAATTAAGGTCCTATCCAGGTTGGGATGGGGGAAGGGAATTATTCTCCTCTAGCCAAAGCTGTCATTACCAAGCCTGAAAAGCCACCATGAACTTCCCCCTCCCCAACACTTCCTCACAGCCCCAATTCACACACACACACACACACACACACACACACACACACACACCACCATCATCATCATCATCTCCCCCTCTCCCCCAGCCTCAGCCTTAAATCTCTAACAGAATATGTACTTAATGCAGCTTTTCCTTGAATCTCTAGTGCCAACCGCTTCCCTTCCTCCCACATTTACTTACCAGCAGCTGCCTAGAGTCACATATTCCTGGCCTTGTGCCCAACACAGACTCAGACACATAGAAGGCACTCAATTCCTACTTGCAAAATTACATCACACTTTCTTTATGTCCTGATTTATAATAAACATTAAAAGGTACTTCCTTGGAGGGGCAATGGGGTAAAAGGGGACATATGTAATACTTTCAACAAAGATTTAAAAGAAAAAATAATGACGGGTACTTCCTTGGCCCTGGCTGAGTGGCTCAGTCAGTTGGCATGTCTTCCCACACACTAAAAGGTTGTGGGTTCAATCCCCTATTGGGCATGTACCTGAGACAACCAATAGACGTCTCTCTCACTTTCTCTCTGTCTAAAAATCAATTAAAAAACCATATCTACTAATCTATTTATCTACTTCTGTCAATACCACACTGTCTTGATGACTGTAGTTTTATGGTAAGTCTTGAGATCTGATCATGTAAGTCCTCTTTTTAAAGAATTTTTGTGAGTTGCCCTAAACCAGTTTGGCTCAGTGGATGGAGCTTCGGCCTGTGGACTGAAGGGTCCCAGGTTTGATTCTGGTCAAGGGCATGTAACTTGGTTGCGGGCACATCCCCAGTAGGGGGTGTGCAGGAGGCGGCTGATCGATGTTTCTCTCTCATCGATGTTTCCAGCTCTCTATCCCTCTCCCTCCCTCTCTGTAAAAAATCAATAAAATATATTTAAAAAAATAAAATATATAAAAAAATTTTTTTGTGAGTTTATTTGAGCCAAACTGTCGACAATTGCTGGGAAGCAGAACCTCAATGGACTGAGATAATGCTCCGGAGAAATGGCAGGTTTTCCTCTATTTTTATACATTGCAATCAAAGGTGGGTTATGTGAAATCCATTGGTGATAGACTAGAGAGGCGGGAGAAAGCAAAGAGGGGGAGGGAGAAACCTCTGGGATTGGATAAAAAGTAAAATGATAGACACATGCTTAGGTGGGTGCAGGAACAATTAACATGATAATGAAGGAATTTGTGGTATCTGTCCTGGCTCCCAGACACATTAGGTCGTGTCCCAAAGGGTTTGGAAAAAGGGAAGGTACAAGTTACCCAGACATTTCAAGGATATGTTATCATAGGTGCAAAAAGACAGGCTCAGTTAGCCGAAACCGGTTTGGCTCAGTGGATAGAGCGTTGGCCTGCGGACTGAAGGGTCCCGGGTTCGATTCTGGTCAAGGGCATGTACCTTGGTTGCGGGCACATCCCCAGTGGGGGGTGTGCAGGAGGCAGCTGATCGATGTTTCTCTCTCATCGATGTTTCTAGCTTTCTATCCCTCTCCTTTCCTCTCTGTAAAATATCAATAAAATATATTTAAAAAAAAAAAAAAAAAAAAGACAGGCTCAGTTAAGGTAAAGGTTGACTTTGTCAGTGAAGATACTGGCCTAGGAGGTGACTACACACCATCACTGCTTTTAGTTAAAGTTTAATTTCATCCTCTGTGGTTCCTTTAGGTCTCTGAGTTTGCAAGACCACCATGCAGGCCTCCCCTGAGCTGGTCAGGTTCGCATGTGACCTCTTTCGTCCACAATTCTCTCTTCTCTTCTTCCTAATAGCCTTAACTTGGAATAAGATATGATCACGCTTCCTGAAGTACGGTGACCTCCCTCACGGAGGTCTGGGAGGAGACTGGACTCTGAGCAGAAGTCCCTGCAATGTCCTGAGGCAACAGGTGGAGCGACTGTCAGAGCCGTTTTGGGGGCGGGGGGAGAGGGGAGGAAATAGGTGAAACATTTCCTCTTCTGGGATGAGCACCGTCAGCATGAGAACGCGAAAACCCTTGTGGCAAGCCTCTCCTGTGTTCTTGCTGCCGGGAGCAAGTTCCACCGACACATGCCTTAGCAATGAGGAAGCTGGGCACGAATACCCTGCTCGGTTGCTCCTGCTCCCACCTCCAGTGCCTGTGTGGACTCCTCATCACTCTACTCAGACTTCCAATGTAAGTCCTCTTATTCTGTTCCTCTTTTTCAAGATTTTTTTGGCTATTCTAGAGCAGTGGTCGGCAAACTCATTAGCCAACAGAGCCAAATATCAACAGTACAACCACTGAAATTTCTTTTGAGAGTCAAAATTTTAAACTTAAACTTCTTCTAATGCCACTTCTTCAAAATAGACTCGCCCAGGCAGTAGTATTTTGTGGAAGAGCCACACTCAAGGGGCCAAAGAGCCGCACGTGGCTCGCGAGCCGCAGTTTGCCGACCACGGTTCTAGGGCATTTGTATTTGCATATAAAATTTAGAGTTTGCTTGTGATTTGAATTTCCTGACTGGTTGTAATCTCTTATCTCATGCTTTTTCTTTCTTTCTTTTTTTTTTTAAATATATTTTATTGTTTTTTTTACAGAGAGGAAGGGAGAACGATAGAGAGCTAGAAACATCGATAAGAGAGAAACATCAATAAGCCGCCTCCTGCACACCTACTGGGGATGTGCCCGCAACCAAGGCACATGCCCCTGACCGGAATCGTACCAGGGACCCTTCAGTCCTCAGGCCGACGCTCTATCCACTGAGCCAAACCGGCTAGGGCCTCATGCTTTTTCTTACCAGAGAACTGACCACACAGCAACACTACCTCCCAGAGTCTCCTTCATTCAAAATTAAGGGTCCATTTTTGGCCCTGGCTGGGTAGCTCAGTTGATTAGAGCATCGTCCCAATACACCAAGGTTGTAGATTTGATCCCTGGTCAGGGCACATACTACAAAAATCAACCAATGAATGCATAAATAAGTGGAGCAACAAGTCTATGTTTCTCTTTCTCACCTTCCTCTCTCTCTCTCTCTCTCTCTCTCTCTCTCTCAAATAAATAAAAAACATTAAAAAATAAAGTAAAAAGATAAATAGTTATTGTTTTGAAACTCTGGATAAATACCATTACCTGTCAGAGGCTCTGGGTCTGTGGCCCACTCTCTGTCCAAATATCAAATATACTAGAGGCCCGGTGCATGAAATTTGTGCAGGGGGGGGGTGTTCCCTTAGCCCAGATTGCAAGAGGGTGCAGGCCAGGCCAAGGGACCCTACCAGTGCAGGATCGGGGCCGAGGAGGGATGCGGGAGGTTGGCCAGCCAGAGAGGGACTGAGGGAGGGCTCCAGGGCATGTCTGGCCTGTATCTGCCGGACCCCAGCAGCAAGCTAACCTACTGGTAGGAGCATCTTCTCCCTGGTGGTCAGTGCACGTCATAGCGAGCAGTTGAGAGACCTTAGCATATCATTAGCATATTACACTTCGATTGGTTGAATGGCCAACCAGACACTTAGTTTTTATTACATAGGATGATAATGGAAGAAGATTTGACTTTGGGTGGTGGGCAACAATGCAATATACAGATGATGTATCATAGAATTGTACACTTGAAACCTATATAATCTTATTAACCAATGTCACTCCAATAAGTTAAATTAAAAAAAAATCTATGCTTGTAAAATATTAACATTTGTTAAATCTGCGTGATATGTAAATGTGGGTATTATTCTCTTTACTTTTACAGATTTTGAAACATTTCATAACTTTTTAAATTACAGCTTATAAAGCAATATTATTTGGCTGATGAAATGTTCTAAAATTGGATTATTTCAATGGTTGCCGAACTCTGCAAAATGTACTAAAAATCATTGAATTGTGCACTTAAAATGGATGAATTTTATGGTATGTAAATAATACCTCAACAGCCCTAGCCAGTTTGGCTCAGTGGATGGAGCGTTGGCCTGCAGACTGAAGTGTCCCAGGTTCCATTCTGGTCAAGGGCACATTCCCTGGGTTGTGGGCTTGATCCCCAGTCAGGGGCGTGCAGGAGGCAGCTGATCAATGATTCTCTTTCATCATTGATGCTTCTATCTCTCCCTCTCCCTTCCTCTCTGAAATAAGTAACAATAAAAAAACCTTAATAAACTTGAGTATGAAAATTATAAAGAAAAAGGGGACATCTGTAATACTTTCAATAGTAAAGATAAGTTAAAAATTATAGAGATAGCTGACAAATATTTCATATTTGGTATGTCTTTTAAAAAATTAATTACATTCAGATCATTTCTGATTTGGAAAGTAGCCTGGGCAATTTGGCATTCATATGCCACCTAGTGGAAATAATTGAAAGTGCTAGGGTGGACGACATAGGAGCGCTTGAGGGGTAGAGGGGACTGAGAATCCACCGTCTCTTTTTCTGATGGGGAAAATGAGACCCAGGATCACAATGTCAATTGTAGGACAAACTAAGATCATAACCTTGGCTCTCCTGAACTCTTAGCTCCCAGTTCTATGTTTCTCTGCCTTGTCTACCTTTAATTCTGCACTTGGTTCTTTTGGCTTACTTTATGCTAAGTGTTATGGAGATTCCAAGGTATTACTCCTACAAGGAGACACATCAGATGGGAAAAAAGTCCTTCCTTGGTGTCCCGAAGTATCAGGAGGTGATTTTTTGTAATTTAAATTCTTTATTGTTTAAAGTATTACATATGTCTCCTCCCCGCATTGACCTCTCCCCGGCCGCCCCCACCCCTCCAGCACATGCCTTCACCACCCACCCCCATCTGTGTCCATTGGTTATGCTTATAGGCATGCATACAAGTCCTTTGGTTGATCTCTTACCCCTTCACCACACCACCCCCCCCTGCCAGCCTTCCCTCATAGGTTGAACAGTCTGTTGGATGCTTCTATGACTCTAGTCCTATTTTTGTTCATCAGTTTATGTTGTTCATTATATTTCACAAATGAGTGAGATCATGTGATATTTATCTTTCTCTGACTGGCTTATTTCACTTAGCATAATGCTCTCCAGTTCCATCCATGCTGTTGCAAATGGTAAGAATTCCTTCTTTTTTTTTTTTTTACAGCAGTGTAGTATTCCACTGTGTAGATGTACCACAGTTTTCTAATCCACTCACCTGTTGATGGGCACTTAGGCTGTTTCCAAATCTTAGCTATTGTAAATTGTGCTGCTATGAACATAGGGGTGCACATATCCTTTCTGATTGGTGTTTCTAGTTTCTTGGAATATATTCCTAGAAGTGGGATCACTGGGTCAAATGGCAGTTCCAGTTTTAATTTTTTGAGGAAACGCCATACTGTTTTCCACAGTGGCTGCATCAGTCTGCATTCCCACCAGCAGTGCAAGAGGGTTCCTTTTTCTCCGCATCCTTGCCAGCACTTGTTGTATGTTGATTTGTCAGGAGGTGATTTCTGCAGTTTTAAGAGAAGGGAGTAATAATATTATTACTAATATTAAAAATAGTAATAGTATGTAACTATTGTTGAGTGCTTTCTTTCTGCTTGTTTCTTTTCATAAACCACAGAATTTATTCCTCATATCAACCTTATGAGGTAGATCCTTTTAGTATCATAATTTTACAAATGCAGAAACTAAGGCTCAGAGATGTTCAGTCACTTGCTTAGGATCACACAGTTGATACATATCAGTGTCCAGATTTTGATCTAAGTCTGGTTTGATTTCAGAGTCAGAGTTGCTGTTTATATTACTGTCAAAAGTGCAGGAAATCAGTTATAAAAACTATGAAACATGCAGTGATCTGTTTATTCTTAGGAGGATTACTAAGATTAGATAGGAACATATGCAGAAGATGGGAAAGAAAAACAAAAACTAGAAAAGTCATCGGGTGGAGATACCCACACTCACTCTATCCAAGTAATGCAGTACCCGCCCTGAGTCCCCAGCTATTTAGGCACAATGCACCTATGGGTGCCACTGCCCTTGAAAGAGAGGGTTTTTCGCCAGAGCAAATCTGCCACCAAACAGGACAAGAATGAAGGGCGTGCCCCCGTTCTAAGTCAATAAATTGGAAAGCATCATTTAATGAGCACCTACTGTATGCCAAGCATTTTCCCATGTCAGCTCTCATTGTTCTGAGTTCTGAATTGTACAGCAAGAAAAATGGGTTTTTTGGCTTCCTGGGGTGGGGTGGGATCATCTCACTTGTTACCCGAAATGATTCATGCCTGCCAAAGGGTGTGGAAGCTGTCTCTCAGGGAGCAGGTAAGGACAGGCCCGGAGCCAGGTCACTGCTTCAGCCTTAGGCTCTGAGGACAAGGGGTAGGAATGGGAAAAGAAAAAGGCCAATTCATCCTAGTTGGATGCCAAACAGGCTTTCAGGGTGGAGAGAAATATATTCCACCCAGAAGGGTGACTCAAATATCTAGAGGCCTCTGTTAGGTAGGTCCATAATGCACTGGCCCTGCCAAATTAGGGAACCGGGTGCTGAGCCTGTCAGCATTCCTCAGGGGGCCAGACCAACAAAGGTAACCTAAGAACCTAGCTGAGTAACCACAATCCTGGCCAGGAGCCCCCTTCGGCCCCCTTGTAGGTGCTGTATTTTTCCATTCTGGGAAACTTTTGAAACTCAGGTGACTCACTGGCTCTTTCATTTGCCCCAACGATGAACAAGTATTGTTCCTCTTAACCCAACCTGAGCCTGGTCTCCTCCCTCCTCTCCCTTTTGCAAGCTCAACCTGAGCCTGGTCATACCTGGCCACATCCATCTCCAAGTGATCCTGGGGTCAGCTTACCTGAGGCTCCTGACCTTCATTATTCTTTCTTTAAAGAAAAAAAAAGTGTTTTTTAAAATTGATTTGAGAGAGAAAGGGAGAGGTAGAGAGAGAGAGAGGAGACATGCAGTTTGTGATTATCACAATAGCCTTATTAACTCGCGTACTCACAATTGTAAAGCTACTTTTGCCCACCTGTACATCTATTTTACTCATTTAATTGTCTGTCTTCCCCATTATAAGTAAAACTCCAGAAAAGATTGACTATTTGTTTATTGATGTATCCTTCGTGCCTACAACAGAGCATGCCACATAACAGGGACTCAATAACTATATGTATGAATAAACCCACTGATAAAAAAAAAAGGAAGATAATAATATCTACCTCCTAGGAAGATACGAGGGTTTTTATGAGTATTAAAGAGATAATATATTTAAAGTGCTTGCAATGCATACTGGCTGAGTTACTTTTTCTCTCCAGCTTTATTGAAGTATAATTGACTGGATTACTATTCATCTAAGATGCTTCTTAGTTGGCTGAACCCCGAGAAAGGGGTGAAGGGGTCTGGAACTCATTCTCCCAGAGGATTTCCTGGTTCCTCAACAATTAATCAAAGACAAGTCTAACTGGTCCTTCAGCATAGAGGATAAATAGGATAAGCAGGAGCGGCTGAGCCCTAACTTTCACCAAGAGTTTCTCCCCTCCTGTCCTCACGCCCCAGTAGGTGACTCGGAAGGGATTTCAACAGCAACAGCCGCCTCTGCTAGCTAGGTTGATTCCACCGTCAAAAAGGAGAGAACGTTTCTATTGAACAGGCAATTCTTCAAACAGGGGTGCGAGGTATCAGCGCTTTCCGCGCAGGTGCGTTTGGTCGCAACCCATCGCGATAGACAAGCGAGATCAGCACTGGCCCTTTAACAGCCCCTTCCTGGAGGCCTGCCCCGCGCGTGCGCACTGTGGTTCTGCGCTTGTCATCATGGCGACACGGGGCCATGTGCAGGACCCTAACGACAGGCGCCTCCGGCCCATTTACGGTGAGTGCTGTGGCCAGCCTGGTCGCCGCCCGGAAGCGCCGAGGGCTGCCGAGGGATACCGAGACCGGGGCAAAGGCCCAGAAGGGGCGCTGAGACTCCGGGAGCGGGGCCCGCGGGCGCCGGGGGCGGGCCGCGCGGGCCTCTAGGCCGCAGCCACGGGCCTCGCGTAGGCGCCCGCGGGCCTTCCTGAGCCCTGAGGTGGCAGCGGCTCGGTCGGGGCAGCGGCGGGTCGGCAGAGCGGAGACACTTCCTCTCGCTGAGACCTGCGCTGCCCGTAGGCTGCCTCTGTTAGGGCCACACAAGGGAGTCCCGAGATCTCCCCGCAGGTGGAAGCTGAGGGAATATTCCTCACTAAAGATTTTTTAATTGCGGGAACCAGGCCTAGGGGGTTGTCTAACTAGCTGTGCTGGGTGTACATGGAGAAAGAGGTCCAAAGAGGGGAAGGGTCTGACACAAGGTCACCCAGATCGAATCAGAACAGGCCTGATTCGAGGTTCCCAATTGCGAGGTCTTTGGTGGAGAAACAGCTGCTCTGGGCACACGTGGGCGGCGAGGGGGTTTGGGGTGGGGGGGTGTCTTGGGCCCAAAATAGCGGCGAAGAGACTGGTAGTTCACGATGGAGGGTCTTGCAGGGCTGCTGCAAGGGCATTTCCTTTCTGCAGCCTTGCTGGTTTTCTCTGCAGCTTGCCTTCGCGCGCTAGGTGGATCCCCTCCATCCTTACCGCCTACCTCAGCCCACAGGCTTTAAGACCTTGATGTCATCCTGCCACCCCAGTTGTGAAAAGTCACAGGTTTGAGTCAGGGAGAAACACCTTTTCAATAACGGAGATGTTCTGTAATTGGGCAATAGTCCCTTTTGTATTTCCTTTCCTTAGATGGTTGTATGGTCTTGGCCTATCTCAGTTAATGGTGAAGAAGGCTTCAAGGTCAGTGGTTTTTGCAAAATCAGACCGTGTTTTTAGCGTGGATGTTACTAAATGGAGGCTTCTCCGAATGGCCGAGATCATTTAACTTTTTGGGGGATGGGGTAACAATGTTTCTGGCACAATTGGTTTTGCTTTTATTTTTGTAATTTGTATGATGCTTTACTCTCACATCTCATTTGATTCCAAAAACAATCCTGTGAGATAAGTAATAATAGCTAATGTGTGTAGACTACTAATTATGTCAGTCACTGCCCTTGGCTTTTTATATGGGTTATCTTATTTAATCTTCACACACTCTTATGAGGTGGGTAGTTTTTTTTTCCACCCACCCCCCCCTTTTTTTTTTTTTAATAAATGAGGAAATTGGGCTTTACTGATGTGCTAATATGTCTGAAGTCATACAGCTAACATTTGGTGGAGCTAGGACCTGAACCCTGTGGATGTTCCCATGCTCACCCTCGTAACCATTGTGCTAGAAACCACCTCACTTTGAGCTGAAGATACTGACTTGCCACAGGTCACACAGGTGGTGTGAGTGGCAAAGACAGGACTCTGATTTTCACTTCCCCAGGGCTGCATCCTCTCAAGCCCTCCAGTATAAATTTTCAGAGGGCAAGGATGAAATATACAAGGGTGATTGAGGGCAAGAACTGAATCCAGGGTTTGCAGTAAGTGGCTCATTACAGTTCTGTGCAGTGGCTGCTTTTATATTTTTTAACTAAAAAGATTCAACACTTTTTTGGTATATAGTCATCGTTATTGTAATTCATAAGTTATTATAATACATTAGAAATGGCTGTCTTTAATAAAAGACATGTAGGTTTTCATGGGCTTCTATTTTCTGTTCATTCAGTTATGTAGTTAGAAAACACACTTTGAGAATGATGAAAAAGGCCAAGTAACATCTTAGTTTCATTGTGACAGTTTTCCACCTCATAGGCATTCTGAAAGGGTCTCTGGTCTCTCAGGTTCAAGACCATACTGTCTTAATAAACCTGCCCATCTCAGCCTTCTGCAATTCCTTATAAGTTTCAATGGGGCCATCTTGCCAGTGGAACATTCTGTTACTCTACCAGTTCTTAAGACAGATCTGGGGCTATGTGTCTGAGAATTTGCATTTCTCTCCCCGTCTCCTGTCCCCCTGTTCTCTAAAGGGCAGTTATCTTCCAAAAATAGTATTATCACTCACTTTAGCAACTCCTTGCCAATTAAAGGAACCAGAAGCATTGTTAATTGCCAAACTAAAGCCTCTTCTCTCCCAAATCAAGTTATTTGGAATGTTGAGTGAAGGCAAATGATGCGAACGCACAGTGAAAGTCTTCCCCCAAAAGCAAGATTCAATATTTTTAAGAATAATTGGATTTCCACAATTGTTCTTGAGGACCAAAGAAAATGCCTTTGGTGCCCCATAAGTTATTTAGAATTAATAGTGTTTTGAGCTGTCCAAGAAGAAAAACCTTGTCCATTTCACTTTGATAAACATCAGGATATGTTAACCAGAAGTGACATGTCATATTCTTAAAAGTGAAGATAAAATTAGTAGCATTTGTTACAGTTATGTGGGAAGAAGATTAGAAGAGGCTTTTTAGGAATTCCAAGGCGATTTATATAAACTGATAGGAATAGGAAAAGAAAGGGTGCAGACTGTTGTTGACTTTTGACCTACAGCCCCTGCTTTTGTGTTTAAATCCATTAGTACCCCAAACCACTATCATTCCTTGAATTCAGACATTTCATTAGCGGACAGATGAACAAGCTCACTCAAGGTGGTGCTTGCCCACCATCCAAAAGTTCAAGGGCTGTCAGCATTGAGTGCTTATTTGTGTGCTATCCTACTAGGTAGGTAAGATTATTGTGGTTATGAACTGAAGGCCAGAGATTAGCTTTACTCAGAGCTGGGATTTGAACGAAGGCATTCTCACAGGAGAGTCCAGCCCTTTATAGATTTCAGATTCAGCAACATCACTATCTTTGTATAGCATTTGTATTGCCAAGGATTTAGGATTTTACAACTGTTGAACTCTCTTCAGCTCTTGCTGAATATTGTTTGGGGTAGAAGTGGACAGGGCTGTAAGGGTGAATAATTGTGAAATTGTGGTGGGATGAGATGTGGGGAGTTTACATTCTATTTTCAGTATCTATGTTTATAATAGTTTTTCTCTGCATAAATGCGATTAGTTGAAACATCTTTAGGATGCATCTTATTACTCATAAATTGGCAAGTTTGGGTATTGCATTTTTGGTTTTTGAAAATCACCCATGGCCTTACTAGAACACCTGCTTTATTATTCATTCTCCTTTTGCTAAAATGATTCTCATGTGCTATGTGGTTCACAACCGATTTTGTACTCTGGTATGACTTGGTGGGCACCAGGGCTTTCTTCTACCATTATTAGTAGTTTTACAATGTCTTTAGTGGTTAGGGGGAAGGGAGTGGTAGGATTGATGGTCTGAATATAGGAATTGCTGGGTCAGCAATTACAAAATAGAAACAGAGAAATGTGAAAGAGAAAATATTCCCAGTTTTTAGGATTCTTTCTCTTTTACTTTTCTGGTACAAGATCTTTGTTCTAAACTGTTTTACTAGTTTGCAGTCTTCCTGTAGTCTGGATCAGGTGTAACATATTTACCAGCTGTGTTTCTTTCTTTTTTTTTTTTTTTAAATACATTCCATTGATTTTTTACAGAGAGGAAGGGAGAGGGATAGAGAGTCAGAAACATCAATGAGAGAGAAACATCGATCAGCTGCCTCCTGCACACCTCCCACTGGGGATGTGCCCGCAACCAAGGTACGTGCCCTTGACCGGAATTGAACCTGGGACCTTTCAGTCCGCAGGCTGACGCTCTATCCACCGAGCCAAACCGGTTTCGGCTACCAGCTGTGTTTCTTGATTGATAATCACTTCTTTGGTGAGTTAGGACATTTTTCCAGATAGAAAAGCATGGAGAGAGTGAGTGTATAAAAGAAGCTTGTACCATGTGAGGATCTAAGGATTTGGAAATTTATTTTAAAGATAGCTCTGAATACTGTGTGGAGAAATAACTTAAATGGGGGGCAAATGTAGGGTGTGAGATGATCAATTAGGAGGCATTATTTATTTTTGAAATTCAACATCCCCCTCCTCATCTTGCACATTTAATTAAAGGCTTGTTGACTGAAAGTATGTTTCACCTACCATTTGTATTCTTGGTAAAAGCTAGGATCCTATTCATAAACACTTAGGATTTTTAAGCAAAGGACATTGTAATTTAACTATGGAGCTATTTTGTATTCAGTCTTTTTCTAAATTGGAGCAATGTCTTTATTAGTCTCTGAAGCTCTTGTAGGAAGTGGAAACTCTGCAGGTTGTCATTTCAGTTGCTCTGGAAACTTTCACGGCAGCTGCAAGAACATAGAACTTAAAGCCTTTCCTTTTTTATTTGCAAGACTGATCCCTTTCCTACTGTCAGTATCCCTAAGTAGGATTGGACAAATTATTCCTAGGGCCTCTTCAGGGCAAGTAGACAGTAAGCAGCATGTGTCAGGTCCTGCAGCTGTCTGTCTGTATCTGCACGGAAGAGGAGCTTCTGTTGGAAGTGTTACCGAGGAAAGTGGCTTGCTCACTCAATTTGATAGTCTGTTACCAATGACTTGACACAATGTTTCCCAAATTTCTATCATTCTTTTACCTTATTTGATTATTTTAGCTTTATTATAGTATTATCTATATCTGTATTATTATTTATGTAATATTTTTCACTAAATAGATTTTTTAACTTAAATTTATTTAAAAAAAAATCTAAACCATTGCCATTAATGGGAAACCTGTCACTTGCCCTGAGACAACAAAGCCATAAAAATAAGTACATGAGCCCTAGCTGGTTTGGCTTGGTGGATAGAGCGTGGACCAAAGGGTCCCAGGTTCGATTCCAATCAAGGACACATACCTTGGTTGCAGGCTCCTCCCCTGGTCAGGGCTCAGGCAGGAAGCAACTAATTGATGTGTTTCTCTCACATCGATATTCCTCTCTGCCTTTCCCTTTCTCTTCCATTCTCCCTAAAAATCAATGGAAAAGTATCCTCAGCTGAGGATTAACCAAAAAAAGAAAAAAAAAAAAAGTACAATGTAAACAAAAACAGAACTAAAAGTCTTAACTGGAGCCTGATACTTGTGGAACTGAATCTAAGACCTGTTCCTTCCTTGTGAACAAAAGACATTAGCAAGTATTAAAGAAGTAGCAGGCTGACACCAGACTGAGACTATCTCCTTAATATAAAGGAAATATTAGAACAGAAATCAACTTTCTCATTGTATTATCTAGTGCTGTCTGCAAGGACCACCTAAAAAGATTTCAGTTGTGTTGGTACCTATGCTTTGGAAAACATTGCTTTAACTGATCTATCATCTTACTGTTTCCCCTGCATGATTTGTGTATGGCTGATTTTGGTTTACTCTTTTTTTTTTTAAATATATTTTTATTGATTTCGGAGAGGAAGGGAGAGGGAGAGAGAGATAGAAACATCAATGATGAGAGTCACTGATTGTCTCCTGCATGACCCCTACTGGGGATCGAGCCTGCAACCCGGGCATGTGCCCCTGACCGGAATAGAACCCAGGACCCTCCAGTCCGCAGGCCGATGCTCTAGCCACTGAACCAAACCATATAGGGCTGATTTTGGTTTACTCTTGTTATTAAGGGAACACCACCAATCTCTATGGTCAAATCACAGTTACCCTTAAGTTAGTTTTAAAAAGATTTACTAAAAAAAAAAAAAAAAAAGACTTACATATTATATTTATTGGCCTGTTTTCTCCAAGGGGTACATAATTTATATTCTAGAGTCAGTAATGTAAAATGAAAATAAACTTTTCCCAAAAGATTCAACAACCTCCCTAAGAGAGGCATCCAGGAAAAGGGAGCCTGACAGCAGGCTAAATGTGCTGGAGTGTCTTAGTTAAAACTTTCAGGTGCAAGGAACAGAAACCCACTGATACCAACTCAGGTAAAGGGGGGTTGCCATAAACCCTTGTGGGAGCCCAGGGCAGGAATGTAGTGATTCAGGGTCTCATGGAAACTGGAAAGCTGTTAGGATCTGAAGCTTCTTTTTCAGATGCTCATGTCTGCTTCTATATGTGTGTCTATTCTTTTCTCTGCTTGGTTCTTCAGGCTGTTTTTTATTTTTATTTTTTCGCTGCTTATTAATTTACCCAGGGCCCAGCATGTTGGCTCTGTGGCCATACCAAGCTGTGACTAGAGCTTACAATCAGTGCTGCCTTTCCCCTCCCCAGATTTTTTGATAAAGATAATTGAAAATTTTTAATTCTTTTTAAAAAAATATTTTAAATGTATTTTTATTGTTTTCAGAGACAAAGGGAGAGGGAGAGAGAGATAGAAACATCAATGATGAGATTCATTGGTCAGCTGCCTCCTGCATGCCCCTCTACTGGGGATCGAGCCTGAAACCTGGGCATGTGCCCTTGACCGGAATCAAACCAGAGACCCTTCAGTCCACAAGTCGACGCTCTATCCACCGAGCCAAACCAGTGAGGGCGAATTTTTTTATTCTTTTATAAATGTTATGTGAATGAAGAATCAAGAGAGAACTCCTTTTCTTCACTCCCCATCAACTAACTTGCATCTCTAACTAAGGCTCCTTCAAAAACAGAAATTCCTGAGCTGCTACTGGTAATCTCAGACTCATATTTATTGCTTTCCAAATGAGCTTTAGCTTTCCCCAGAGCATTCTGACTCCAGCTTTCAGTGCTGCAGTTTCAGATTATCAGGAAGAAACCTGATTTATCCAGCTTGGGTCAAATGTCCATCCCATTGGGCTACAATTACATGGTCTAGACATGGTCATCCAGCCCTACCCCTTCAGCAGAGGGCAGTAGAAACTATTTCCAGAGGAGAGGGCAAGGGCAGGTAGGGACAGCAATTTCAGAGCCTTGTCAATGATAGAGGGAAAAGTTCAGTGTCCTTATAGTCCTGACTCTGGCTTGATCCATTTATGGGCAGATCTCAGATATGGCGTCTCATCAAAGATGTCTACTCTTTGAGAAAGCTTCAGGATATGTTCTGTAAACCTGGAATCTTTTAGGACTGAGACAGGAGTAACTTAGAACTGACTCAGCATGAGGTCAGCATCAAGTATTTAGGAAGAACTGTCATTTATTGAGCTGAAGTATCTCTGTCATATTTTGTAAAGGACAAATGAAGGCTTATTAGCTGAGCTAAGGATTTAAGAAAACTGGTATTACATATCTGGGTATTCAGGCCAAGATTGTATGCTTTTAGAGTTCTTTGATTCTCCAATCTCTCTACCTGACTATTAAGTCTTTGATCTTCCTTTATAGGTTGTGATTCCATTCACAATAAGACTCTTTTTGACCTTTTTTTCTTACATTGTGATTTCCTCCCGAGTAAGGCTTCTTTTTAATCTTCTTACCTAGCATTATTGATGCTCATCAATATTAAGTGCATTGAGCACTAAATAGGTGAAACTCATGTATTTATATGGCTGTCAAAAGTATTAGTAATGTATTTATTGGAGAAAAATTGAAACCATTAGGTAAAACGATAGTCTATTTCTGTTTTTTGGAGCACTCTAGGCCACCAGGACCATAGATTATTTTGAGTTGTCTATGCCTTCTCTATCCCTATGCTGATTTGGGACCTGATTTGATGAACAGTGAGGAACTAGTAGTGGTAATTAAGAACTGCTTTGTGTTCAGTTATATTTCTATATTTAGAATTGACAACTACCACCCTATATCCCACTTATAACATTTCTCATTTTCCTTCTCTGGAAGTGAATCTATGCTTTTATTATTTTTAAATTTATTATTTATTATTAAATTTATTTTGTATTAATAAACTATTTTTTAGAGCAGTTTTAGGTTTACAGAAAAATAAGCAGAAAGTAGAGAGTTCCTATATTTCCCCACTCTCCTCCCCTCTACTCCTTTCTTCTGTTATTAAAATCTTGTATTAGCGTGGTATATTTGTTAAAGTAGCCGAGTCAATGGCTTATTAATAATTAAAGTATATGGTTTACTATTTTACATTATGGTTCATTCTTTTATATATATACTAGAGGCCCAGTGCATAAAATTCATGCACTGGGGGGGGGGGGATGAGGGGGTGTGTGGGGTGGTCCCTCAGTCTGGCCTGTGCCCTCTTGCAGTCTGGGACCCCTCGGGGGATAGCCGGCAGTCAGACATCCCTCTCACAGTCTGGGGCTCTTGCAGTCCGGGACTCCTTGCTCCTTACTGCCCGCCTGCAGCAGAGGCGGGAGAGGCTCCCACCACCACTGCTATGCTCGCCAGCCTTGATCCAGCTTCTGACTAAGGGGTGCTCCCCCTGTGGGAGCGCATTGACTACCAGGGACAGCTCCTGTGTTGAGCGTCTGCCCCTTGGTGGTCAGTGCACATCATAGCGACTGGTCGTTCTGTCAGCTGTTCTGCTGTTCGGTCGATTTGCATCTTAGGGTTTTATTATATAGGATATTTCAGAGAGGAAGGAAGAGAGAAAGAGAGAGAAAAACATTAATGATGAGAGAGAATAATTGATTGGCTGCCTCCTGCATGCCCCCGTACTGGGAATCAAACCCACAACCCGGGCATGTGCCTGACCGGGAATCGAACCGTGACCTCTTGGTTCATAGATTGACACTCAACCACTGAGCCACGCCAGCTGGGCTATGGTTCATTCTTTGTGTTGTACATTTTATGGGTTTTGGCAAATGTATGATGACATGTATCCATCATCACAGTATCATACAGAACAGTGTCACTGCCTTAAATATCCCCTGTGCTCCACATATTCATTCCTCTTTCAGTCCCTGGCAACCACTCATTGTATAATTTTTGCCTTTTCTAGAATGTCACATAGTTGGAATTATATAGTATGTGGCCTTTATAGCTTTTATAGATTGGACTTTAAAATTTTTATTTATCAATTTGAGAGAAAGAGAGAGAAACACCAATTTGTTGTTTCACTTATTTATGCATTTATTGGTTGATTATTTTATGTGCCTTCTACTGGTAATTGAACCTGCAACCCCAGTGTATTGGGACAATAGTCCAACCAACTGAGCTACCTGGCCAAGGCCAGATTGGCTTTTTTCACTTAGCAATATGCATTTATGTTTTTTATGTGACTTGATAGCTCCTTTTTTTTTTATTGCCAAGTAATATTCCATCATATGGATGTACCACTGTTTGTTTATCCATTAGCCTATTGAAGGTCATCTTGGTTGCTTCTAAGTTTTAACAATTATGAATAAAGCTGCTATAAACATTTCTGTTCAGGTTTTTATGTGGAAATAAGTTTTCAGCTCATTTGGGTAGATACTAAGGAGCACAATTTTTGGATCATATGGGAAGAGTATGTTTAGTTTTTAAATAAACCACCAAACTGTCTTTCAAAGTGGCTGTACCAGTTTGCATTCCCACCAGCAATGAATGAGAGTTGCTGTTGCTCTCTCATTGTTGCAAAATAGGTTATTTTGAGTTATCTTTGCCTCATCCTCTGCCTCTATGCTGATATGGGACCTTGATATGCAAAGAGGGACCTGAAATTAGTATAGTAGGTTGTGGTTGGCCTATGTTTAGTCATTCTATACTTAGAATTGACAGCTACCACCATTTCCCATTTAAAATACCTCTCATTTTCTTGTAGTTCTCATCTGGAAATAAACTTAGCTTTTGTTAGACTTTTGAATGATAACAGATTGCTCTTTTCCCCTTAGCACAATTTTATAATAGGTCCCCATATTCCTTAAGATTAGGAATGGATACATAGCTTATGGAACCTAGATGTCAGTTGTTCTTCAAAGTCATTGCTAGTTTCAGTTTCAAACAGTATTTGAAAGTGCTTTTCTTCCTGCATCCTTGCCCACTCCTGATATTATTGGACTTTATCTCTTCCATTTCCCCCCACTTCCCATAGGTAAAACTTTCTCTTATTTTCTAACTCAGAATTATACTTTGTGGTAAAGTAAGTACTTATTAAACATTTTATTGAAGGAACATTGTCTATTTGGTAAATTTAAAACTTGGATACTAGAAAGGATTCTTTTTTAAAAAACATTTTTAATTTTTGGGTGACTAAACCTGTTTATCATTGGTAAAAATATAATTAATGTCATCTATCATATAAATATGTTTTGAATCTTCATTAAGGACTAATATAACTGATTATAGTGCTTTTGGATGAGAGATGGCTGTAGGGATATAAAGTGGTATTTTGGAACATCCTAGTCATTTAGAGTGAAAATGAGCTCTATGATTTTTTTTTTTTTTTATTGGCTTTAGAGAGAGAGGAAGGGAAAGGGAGAGAGAGAAATATCAGTTGGTTGCCTCCTGCATGCCTCCCCACTGGGGATCATGCCCGAAACCTTGGCATATGTCCTGAATGGTGACCTCTCGGTGCAGGGGATGATGCTCAACCAACTGAACCATACCTGCCAGGGCCATTGGTTGATCCTTGTATGTGCCTTGACCAAGGATCGATCCCACAACCTTGGCATATGGGGATGCAGCTCTAACCAACTGAGCTACCCGGCCAGAGCTCCATGATGTGTGTGTGTATGTTTTTCCATGATGCTTTTATTTTTTATTTATTTTTTAATTTAATAAATCTTTATTGTTCAGATTATTACAATTGCTCCTCTTTTCCCCCGCCCCCCCATAGCTCCCCTCCACCCGATTCCCACCCCACCCTCTGCCCTTACCTCCCCCCCACTGTCCTCATCTATAGGTGTAAGATTTTTGTCCAGTCTCTTCCCGCACCCCCCCCCCACCCCTTTCCCCCTGAGAATTGTCAGTCCACTCCCTTTCTATGCCCCTGATTCTATTATATTCACCAGTTTATTCTGTTCATCAGATTTTTTATTCACTTGATTTTTAGATTCACTTGTTGATAGATATGTATTTGTAGTTCATAATTTTTATCTTTACCTTTTTCTTCTTCTTCCTCTTCTTAAAGAGTACCTTTCAGCATTTCGTATAATACTGGTTTGGTGTTGATGAACTCCTTTAGCTTTTTCTTATCTGTGAAGCTCTTTATCTGATCTTCAATTCTGAATGATAGCTTTGCTGGGTAGAGTAATCTTGGTTGTAGGTTCTTGCTATTCATCACTTTGAATATTTCTTGTCACTCCCATCTGGCCTGCATAGTTTCTGTTGAGAAATCAGCTGACAGTCGTATAGGTGCTCCCTTGTAGGTAATTAACTGTTTTTCTCTTGCTGCTTTCAAGATTCTCTCTTTGTCTTTTGCTCTTGGCATTTTAATTATGATGTGTCTTGGTGTGGTCCTCTTTGGATTCCTTTTGTTTGGGGTTCTGTGCGCTTCCTGGACTTGTAAGTCTATTTCTTTCACCAGGTGGGGGAAGTTTTCAGTCATTATTTCTTCAAATAGGTTTTCAGTATCTTGCTTTCTCTCTTCTTCTGGGACCCCCATAATTCGGATGTTGGTACGCTTGAAGTTGTCCCAGAGGCTCCTTACACTGTCTTCAAATTTTTGGATTCTTTTTTCTTTTTGCTTTTCTGGCTGAGTATTTTTTGCTTCTTTGTATTTCAAATCTTTGACTTGATTCTTGCAGTCCTCTAGTCTGTTGTTGGGTCTCTGTATAATATTTTTTATTTCAGTCAGTGTATGTTTAATTTCTAGTTGGTCCTTTTTCATATCCTCGAGGGTCTCGCTAAATTTATTGACCTTTTCTAGGAAATTCTTGAAAAACCTTATAACCGTGGTTTTGAACTCTGTCCAGTCGTTTGCTTTCCTCCAGTTCTTTCGTTTGTGATCTGTTTCTTTGTCTCCGCATTTTCGTTGCTTCCCTGAGTTGGTAGAGTAGCTTTGTGTGCTAGGTGTCCTATTTGGCCCAGTGCCTCAGCCTCCCCAGTTACCTGAGGTGGACACTCTTGGTGCACCCCTTTGTGGACTGTGTGTACAGCCTTGTTGTAGTTAAGTCTTTTTTTTTTTAAATATATTTTATTGATTTTTTACAGAGAAGAAAGGAGAGGGATAGAGAGTTAGAAACATCGATGAGAGAGAAACATCAATCAGCTGCCTCCTGCACACATCCTACTGGGGATGTGCCCGCAACCAAGTTACATGCCCTTGACCGGAATCGAACCCGGGACCTTTCAGTCCGCAGGCCGATGCTCTATCTACTGAGCCAAACCGGTTTTGGCTGTAGTTAAGTCTTGATTGTTGTTGGTATCACTGGGAGGAATTGACCTCCAGGCCAATTGGCTGTGAGGATCAGCTGTGTCTACACTGGGAGATTTTTGGTGCTGGAGACAGCCTTATGAGACAAGACTTGCAAAATTGCAAAAGCCTCTGTGCTCAGCTTGGATGGGGCAGAGTCTCAGGGCTGAGTAGACAGCTTTGGCTTCCCGTCAGCCCTGCCCTATGAGGCCCCTGGGTCTCAGTGTCCCTCGGTAATCGCTGCAAGCACCTCTGGGAGAAAGCCGCCCTCGAGTTTCGCCTGCTGCCAGACAGTCCAGTTTCTCCCCCAATGAATCTGGATTCCCAGATTCTCGCCTGGAACTGGAGTTCAGCGCAGTTGGGAGCTTCCGTCTTTCCCCGCTAGAGAAAGCCAGCGGCACACTCAGCAGTCAATCCTCTCTGCGCACTCTCGCGCGTGCGTCTCCAGATCTCTGCCTTTCGCGGCTCCCCTGAATTTCCGTGCGCTCCTCTCTTTTCCCGACAGTCCAGACTCCCCCCGTATGAGTCTGGGGCCCCAGGGTCTCGCCTGGAACTGGGGTTCAGTGCAGTTGGAACTGGGGTTCAGTGCAGTTGGGAGCTTCCATCTCTCTCCCGCTAGGGAAAGCTAGCCAGGCACTCAGCCGCCCGTCCTCTCTGCGCGTGTGTCTCCGTACCTCAGTCTTTTGCAGCTTCTCTGAGTCTCTGTGTGCCCCTCTCTTTCCTTCTAGTTGTAGAATTTCCACTCAGCCAGCTTTCCTGTGGTTTTGGATTATGTCCGTTCTGTCTTTTAGCTGTAGTTTTGAAATTGTTGTGCGAGGCAGCAGTTTAGGTGTTCACCTATGCTGCCATCTTGGTTTCTCCCCGCGATGCTTTTAATATGGAATTATTATACTTTCTGAAATATTTGATACCAGCCTATCCATTTTTCATATTTGTTGTTGAAGGAATAAACTATCATAATTTCTGTTTTTATAGATTATCTTGATAATGGTAATAATAAAATGGCAATTCAACAAGCAGATAAATTATTGAAGAAACATAAGGATCTTCATTGTGCTAAGGTAAGTTCATTTGTCCTTAAACTTAGATTTGTTGGGTTATATATTGTAATTTTGACTTTAAAGGAGAAAGATGTTTAATTAATCTCTTCAGTAATTTTCAGAGTATTTTCTTGATCACTTAAATGCCATGAGTAATATTGAGTTAGAAGCTAGCTATTTAATTCTTTGAGCATAACTTATCTAATTTAATTATTTTATTTTCACAGTCTTTTAAGCAATGTTTTGCATTCTTTCTTTCTCTCTCTAATCCTCACCTGAGGATATTTTCCCATTGATTTTTTATTTTATTTTTATTTTTTTTAATTATATATTTTTAAAAATATATTTTATTGATTTTTTACAGAGAGGAAGGGAGAGGGATAGAGAGTTAGAAACATCGATGAGAGAGAAACATCCATCAGCTGCCTCCTGCACACCCCCTACTGGGGATGTGCCCGCAACCAAGGTACATGCCCTTGACCGGAATCGAACCTGGGACCCTTCAGTCCGCAGGCCGACGCTCTATCCACTGAGCCACACCGGTCAGGGCTTCCCATTGATTTTTTAGAGAGAGTGGAAGAGAGAGGGAAAATAGAGAGAAATATCAATGTGAGAGAGACACATTGATTGGTTGCCTCCTGCACCCGCCCCTACCAGGGCTGGGCTCATGAGGAGCCTGCAACCAAGTTATGTGCCCTTAACCAGAATCTGGGACCCTTCTGTCCACAGGCCGACACTCTATCCACTGAGCCAAACTGACTAAGGCTCTCTTACTCTTTTTTAATCTTCTTCCGAGGACATGCTTATTGATTTTTGAGAGAGAGAGAGAAAGAAAGAGAAACATTGATTCGTTGTTCCACCTATTCATTCATTCATTCATTCATTAGTTGCCTCTTGTATTTTCCCCTACCAGGGATTGAACCCAAAACCTTGGCCTATTGGAATGACGGTCTATCCAACTGAGCCTCCTGGCCAGGGCTTGCATTCTTAATATGGCTGAAATAGGAAAGAATCTTGATCTGTTCATATAAACCATTTTTAGTAAAATGGTTTAGTTGATTAACAATCTAGGTATACCTTACGACTTATCTTGTGCTTTCAAATTGGCTTTCTATGGTTCCTTTTCAGTTCTTTTTAACCTGATTAGTCTTTTCTTTCTGTCAGGTGTTAAAGGCCATTGGATTACAGAGAACTGGGAAGCAAGAGGAAGCCTTTACCTTGGCACAGGAGGTGGCAGCCCTTGAACCCACAGATGATAACTCGCTGCAGGCACTGACTATTCTTTACCGGGAGATGCATCGTCGTATGTTTCTTTCTTTTCCTTGGTTTTAAACCTGAGCTTAAGTTTTTGGTTATTTCTGGTTGAGTTCTCTATTTGTCTCATTTGCTTATCACTCATGATTTTAGTGGATGGCAAAGGTAAAATGATGCATTAACCATGATTTCTGAAGACTGTAGACAGAAAGGATTTTTTTTTTCTGTGTATTAGGATCCTTGTATTGAAATGAGCACTTGAGTTTCATTTGTGGCATTTGATTTGCTAAGTGGGAGAGTTACCCTTTTTTCACCTTTTTTTTTTTTAAAAGTAAAATTTTTAAATATCTATTTTTATTGATTTCAGAGAGGAAGGAAGAGGGAGAGAGAGATAGAAACATCAATGATGAGAGAGAATCATTGATCAGCTGCCTCCTGCCCACCCCACACTGGGGATTGAGTTTGCATCCTGGGCATGTGCCCTGACCAGGAATTGAACCATGACCTCCTGGTTCATAGGTTGACACTCATCCACTGAGCCACATTGGCTGGGCTGACTTTTTTTTTTAAATATATATTTTTTATTGATTGATTGGTGCTTTTTTTTTTAAAGGAAGGGAAAGAGAGAGAAATATCCATCTGAGTGTAACATCCATTGGCTGCCCCCTTTATGCCCCCTGCTGGGTCAAGCCTGAAATCTGGGCATGCTCCCTGACCATGAATCTAACTGGCACATCCCCGCCCCCCCACGCACAGGAGGAAGCCCAACCAACTGAGCCACACTGCCTAGGGCCACTTTCTTCACTTTTTAATATAGAAAAATTCAAATATAGACAAAAACAGAGAGTAGCATAATAAATCCCATTGTATTCATTACCGAACTTCAGTGATGATTGATACATGATCAATTTTATCTATACTCCTCCCCTTGCTAAATTATTTCTAAGCATATTCTAGATGATCTGCCATTTCATCTGTAAGAAAGCTTTTTATTGTTGATAGCTTGAATATTTTATTGTGAAATAATAGTTGTTTTTCTTAATACATATTATAGAAGAATATATTTGATGTAACACTAGACAGTTTGATGTGGAATAATGAACATTCATGAACTTACTGCCCAACTTAAGAAATAGAGTATTATCAATACTAAGAATATTTCCTGTGTGTTCCTCATCCATCTCATGTCCTCCTTTATCTTCCAAGAGATACTTGCTGTCCTGAATATTTTTTATTCTCTTTTTTTTCTTTACATCTTTACCATATTTGTTTATCTGAGTAATGAATGATTAGTTTTGCTCGGTGTTGAACTTAATATAAAAAATTAAATGCTGTTAAGATTTAAGTTATACTTCAGTAATGAAAGAAAATCTTATTGCTCTTTATCTTAGCGGAGTTAGTTACAAAACTTTATGAGGCAGCTGTGAAGAAAGTTCCCAGTAGTGAGGAATATCACTCTCACCTCTTCATGGCCTATGCCAGAGTGGGCGAATACAAGAAAATGCAACAGGTAACTTGATCTCCTAACCTCCTGGGCTGCAGGATTTGCTCTTAGGGGTCAAAGTCTCTTTAATGTGATTTAACTGCAGTGGTGTGTGTACATGCACATGTGCGCATTTACATATATCTGTAGAACTGAATTATGTATTTGTGTGTAGAGATCAGCCAATTATTTTCTTTGTGTTTTTTAAAGATAAGCTGTTATTTAAGTTTTAAAAATGTTTCCTTTGGGGGAAATTTGGTTGTTCCTCTTTTGTGGCCTGATGGTATATGTTTTGTCTGGTTCTGGTAAGTTGGCTTCAACTTCCCCTGCAACAGATTGCTATACAGTTTCAGAAAATGGGCAGAAATCTCAGGGCAAAAAATGAACAGAACATAGAAAAATTAACTTTAAAGTTTACATCTAATTTGTAATTATTTATAGCCTGATGAGATTTTTAAATCCACTGGTGATTGGTGAGGGGGTGGGGTGGAGAGGAGGGAATCCCCATTGCTTGGGATACTTGTTATTTTTTTTGCCAGTTAGAACATTTTAGGTGTCCCTTGTATTCCTGTGAAGGAGCCTCATTTGTGCACGTTTGGACTAATGAGTGGGTAAAGCTGACATCTCCGGGAAATGAGACCTACACTGATAAACCCATGCATAGAGAGTTATGATGTCAAGCTAGTACTTTTTTTTTCTTCTTTTTTTATGAATTTACATGCTTTGCTTTTTATTCCAAGCTAGTATTTCTTTTAAAAATGCTTTGTTTGTGGGTGTAATGTTTTCTGAAGGCAGAGATTTATTGTTTTTGTTTGTTTTATTCTTTAAATATCAAGTTACAATAATAAATCAGGGAGGGTGGAAGATACTATATTAATATAAATCCTTCTTAAAATTAATCTTTTATGTGCTTATGTTTTTAAATATATATATATATATATATATATATATATATATATATATTTCTTAATCCTCACCTGAGGACATGTTTTTATTGATTTTTGAGAGAGAGGAAGAAAGGAGAGAGAACATCGATGTGAGAATGAAACATCGAATGGGTTGCTTCCCGTACATGCCCTGATGGGGAATCCAACCTGTAACCTAGGCATATGCCCTGCCTGGAAATCAAACCCCAGGCTGTTTGGTGTATGGGACAATCCTCAACCAATTGAGTCACCTGGTTAGGCAGTTTGTATCTTGATTTTTGGAGATATTGCTCCGATGTGGCTTAACAATTACAATTTCTTTTTTAATTTTTTAAAATTTTCAGAATCTAGGCAAATTATTTATTTAAATTGATTGGAGAGAGAAAGAAAGAGAGAAACATCGATTTGTTGTTCCACTTATTTTTTTTTTTTAATATATTTTATTGATTTTTTACAGAGAGGAAGGCAGAGGGATAGAGAGTTAGAAACATTGATGGGAGAGAAACATCAATCAGCTGCCTCTTGCACACCTCCTACTGGGGATGTGCCCGCAACCAAGGTACATGCCCTTGACCGGAATCGAACCTGGGACCCTTCAGTCCGCAGGCCGATGCTCTATCCATTGAGCCAAACCAGTCAGGGCTGTTGTTCCACTTATTTATGCATTCATTGGTTAATTCTTTTATGTGCCCTGACTGGGGATCGAACACGCAACCTTGGCATATCAGGACTATATTCTAACCATCTAAGCTACCTGCCCAGGTTAGCAGCTACAGTTCTTTAATATGTTTTACCTATATCTTGCTTTTGCATTATTCCAGTTTCATGTATTGGAAGAATGGAGTACTCTAGTATTAAATGTTTTAGAATGGAACACTTAATTTTTATTCTACCTATGTTGCTGTTTATGGTAGTTATAGTTTTTTAGCTTATATATATATGTTTATTTTGAAAGTGGTATGTCAGTCTGAGGTAATAGGTATTTTACAAATTAAATGTCATGCGTCATGAGGGTGAGGGCTCTTGTTTTTTTTTTTTAAATATATTTTTTTATTGATTTTTTACAGAGAGGAAGGAAGAGTGATAGATAGTCAGAAACATCGATGAGAGAGAAACATCGATAAGCTGCCTCTTGCACACCTCCTACTGGGGATGTGCCCGCAACCAAGTTACATGCCCTTGACCGGAATCGAACCTGGGACCTTTCAGTCCGCAGGCTGACGCTCTATCCACTGAGCCAAACCGGTTTTGGCAAGGGCTCTTGTTTTGTTTACTGCTGAATCCTCAGCTCCTCGAATAGCATCTGCACAATAAATATTTGCTAAATAAGTGAATGATTTTCATAAACTGGTGGAGATAAGGGAGGAAGCCATAGAATCAGAAAACGTCTACTTCCCCAGTGACATCTCTGGCAGGTACTTTTTAAAACCCCCTTGAATGAAGAGTTTCTAGTCATTCACATTGTGATTAGACTTTCCTTTTTATGTAAATGACATTTTGGTTCTCTGCGCCACCAGTTTACAGCCATGGTTTTCAGACTCGTCCATTTTCAAAAGTTTTGTGTATCAGCAGAATATTAGTGTCTGTAAGATAGTAGGGTGTGGACATGACATTTTTGTCTTTTATTAAAAATTTATATTTTATATTCTATTTCTTTTTATTTTTGCGTGTCATTATAAAAATGTTTTCTTTCGCCCTAACCGGTTTGGCTCAGTGGATAGAGCGTCGGCTTGTGGACTGAAATGTCCCAGGTTCGATTCTGGTCAAGGGCATGTACCTTGGTTGCGGGCACATCCCCAGTAGGGGGTGTGCAGGAGGCAGCTGATAGATGTTTCTCTCTCATCAATGTTTCTAACTATCCCTTTCCCTTCCTCTCTGTAAAAAAATCAATAAAATATATATTAAAAAAAATGTTTTTTTTCCTCAAATTATCAGGCAAAATTAACACTTTACATTCCATTCCTACTGAGTTTGGTGTTGGAAGTAGGGACCTCAAACCATCTTAGATTCTCCTTCTACTCTATGTATCAGTTTTGTCTCCAGGTCATCTTGATTCTACCTCCACACTGTCTTTGAGGTCTCTTTCCTATTTTATTTACTTCATCTTGGTTTAGTTCCTCATTACCTCACCTCTTCTGTCTTCCTATTTTTTTTTTTCCACTGCTAAAATACTCTTCCGAGAAGAGTATAGATTTATACACATTAGTCCCTTACTCCTTCAGACTCCTTTTGAATGCCTTACAACAAAGGTACCTCAGTCTACCTTTTAATCATTTTCCCTACTATTCACTCTTCTTAATCCTTTTGTTTAGCCAGATGTCCTATTTGTTCGTGTCAGCATGTTTTTCTTTGATTTATGCTTTTAATCAGACTAATTTGTTCCTACCTAGAATTGATTCATTCATCCAGATATTTGCCCAAATATTTGTATTTGTATATATCTCCTTATCCTCCATCTTTGCCTATAGACATTCTATTTAAAACTCATTGGTTGATTTTTTTTTTTTTTTCCCCTTAGGCAGGGAGAAACAATTTGTTGTTCTACTTGTTTATGCGTTCATTGGTTGTGACTTGTATGTACCCTGACCAGGGATTGAACCAGCAACGTTGGTGTATTGGGATGATGCTCTATCCAACTGAGCTATCTGGCCAGGGCTTATTTCCCTAGCTTTTAAGTGCCTTTGAGACTGGGACACAATCTTTGTATCCTTGGCAGGAATAGGCATTTCCTTTATAGAAGCTCCATGAAATTTTCAAAGTGGATTAAAGATAGTCAAAAGTGGATTGAAGATAGTCAAAAGATTTTTTAAAAAAGTAACTGATCATTAGCTGACGGAGTTCATAGCATTGATTACTACTTGGCTAATTATGGATAGATCCTCCATTACTTATTAATAGATCTATTTTCCTCTTTTTTTTTTTTTTTAATATATTTTGATTTCAGAGAGGAAACGCCAGGGAGAGAGAGATAGAAACATCAATGATGAGAGAGAATCATTGATTGGCTGCCTCCTGCATGGCCCCCACTGGGGATTGAGCCAGCAACCCAGGCATGTGCCCTGATCGGGAATCGAACTATGACCTCCTGGTTCATAGGTCAATGTTCAAGCACTGAGCCACACCATCCAGGCACTCTTTCTTTTTATGTTCCTGCTTTTAAGTACAGTATTTGTATACTGTGCATTTCACAATGAAAGGGTTCAGTTCTAATTAATGGTGTCTTGAAAGAACCTGATTATTTTCCTAACCTAAGAAAATTTTCAGTTATGTCGGTAATCTTTTCTAATTTTTAATTTAATTTAATTTAATTTTAATTTTTATTTATTTTTTTAAAATATATTTTATTGATTTTTTACAGAGAGGAAGAGAGAGGGATAGAGGGTTAGAAACATCGATGAGAGAGAGACATCGATCAGCTGCCTCCTGCATGCTCCCCACTGGGGATGTGCTCGCAACCCAGGTACATGCCCTTGACCGGAATCGAACCTGGGACCCTTGAGTCCGCAGGCCGACGCTCTATCCATTGAGCCAAACCGGTTAGGGCATCTAATTTTTAATTTTAAATATACTGTCTAGATTTCTTTATTTGTTTTACTATAACTGGTTAGTGTCTTGTCTTCAGTAAAGTTTGTTTACTGATGTACATTCATAATCCAAATTTTGTGTTTGCTTTGGTGTTCTATTCGGACTATGTTGTTTTGCAGTATTTTCTAGAAATACTAGGTTTTATTTTACTTTATTTATTTTTTTAAATACATTTTTATTGATTTCAGAGAGGAAGGGAGAGGGAGAGAGAGATAGAAGCATCAA
Organism: Plecotus auritus; assembly: GCF_963455305.1. NCBI lineage: Eukaryota > Metazoa > Chordata > Mammalia > Chiroptera > Vespertilionidae > Plecotus > Plecotus auritus. The sequence continues at coordinate 11,408,920 of NC_137779.1, forward strand.
TGAGAGAGTATCATTGATTGGCTCCCTCCTGCATGCCCCCTACTGGGGATCAAGCCCGCAACCCAAGCATGTGCCCCTGACTGGAATTGAACCCGGGACCTTCCAGTCCACAGTCCAATGCTCTATCCACTGAGCCAAACTAGCTAGGGCTAGAAATACTGGGTTTTAATTTAAGAAAATATGTTTCAAAGGTGAAATATTCCTGATGTAAAAGTTCACACTTGTGATTACCTATATTGCTAGGCAATATAGAATATCCATCAAGTCTCCAAGCACTTACAGGACCTGGGCTATGTAAATGTGTTGTTATTCTCCTGGATATCTCGCCACATATCTAGATCATTAATTGCCCTCTGTATGATCTTTTCTAAATTAAGTATTTATGGCTCTCTGTCTTTCAGGCTGGCATGACTCTATATAAGATTGTCCCCAAAAACCCTTACTACTTTTGGTCTGTGATGAGCTTAATTATGCAAGTGAGTATGGCTTTCACAATGGGATTGAGATTTGTTTTTATACTTGTATATAGTTATTGTCCTTAAGGTATCTTGTGAACGTCTTGGGTAGTCATGTGTTGTAGCATGTCTCAAACAGGGACTTTCCATATTGTCAGTTGACTTTTTGAGTTGGGGAGTTTTGGTATTCTTTATGAGTTGGTATATTGGTTTATTTGTGTGTAGCACAGACTGTATTTCCCCTGAATTTTAGATCCATTACTGGGTTATTTGATCAAGTATGAACCCTGAGATGTTAGATATTTTGACCTGAGGTTTGTCTTTAAGACAATATTGTTGGTTAGTACATAGGTTATTGACTTGTTTTGTCACTTTATCTTTCTGAGCCTCAGTTTGCTCTTTTACAGAATGGAGATGCTTATCTCCCAGAGCTACTGTAAGGACTGAAATGAGATATGTTGTAGGAGAGGATGGGGAGATAGGAGTTAAAATGTAGCAGTTAAGAACAGAGAGTCTCTGGGTTTAGACAAATCTGCGTTCAAATATTGGTTTCACCTCATGTCTTGGAGTGCAGTTGGGAATCTCAACATCATTTTATCTGTAAAATAAGCATAATAGCTACCTGAAAGGTTGTTTACAGGGGATAAATGAGCTCTGAGCAGAATCTGGCAGTGTTAAAATTATTAATATCATTCATTGATTTTAATTACCAATCTAAGGTAATTGTGACTAATAGTAAGCTGTATAAACCATTGGCATTTCTCTTCTAATGTATGAACATCTCAAAAAAACATCTGAAAGGCTTTTCAAACACTTGGTGATACTCTTTGTATATAATAAACAGTATAGGCATACTCCCTCTTAACATACTTCTAGAAAAATGTGTGAATAATCTATTTAAAAGTTAGGTCATGTTGTGGAAACTCAGCATTTCAAGATTGCATAGGATAATGAATTTTTAATAAAGAAACCTCTTGTAAAGCAAACCACTTTAGTGTATCTTTTTGGCAGGTTCAAATTAGGCCTGATATTTGACATAGTATAATGATAATTATGTGCTGGAGTCATAGTATAATGGCCTGCATGGTAATATAAATAGTGCAGGCAGCGAGAAATTAGAATGAAACATTTATTATTTTCTCTTTTAGTCTATATCAGCACAGGATGAAAACCTCTCAAAAACGATGTTTCTGCCCCTTGCTGAGAGAATGGTAGAAAAAATGGTGAAAGAGGACAAGATAGAAGCGGAGGCTGAAGTGAGTAATTTAAGCCCTACTTTTGTATTTGTATGATTTTGATATTGCTTCAATAAATATTATGATATTAAGAACTGTTGTTTTATTCTAGTTAAGAGAGCAGGGTCTTCACTCTTGCCCTTTGTGTAATTGTGAAGCTTTGGAAACCCCAGCTTAGACATAATGAACATGGAGCTGTTTCAGCAAGTCTGAGATATATATAGATAGGGAAGACTCTGTTGTCTGATTCTTACTGTTAATTTCATCTCATTTGAGAATAGTGTTCTTTTTTATTAGATAACTTATTAAAAATGTACAAATGACTATTTTTTCTTTTTTAATTACAGTTGAGATTCAATATTTTATATTAGTTGCAGGTGTATAGCATAGTGGTTAGACATTTATGTAATTTATGAAGTTATCCCCCCCGGTAAGTCTAATATCCATCTGGCACAATACATAGTTATTACAGTATTAGTGTACTGTATTCCCTGTGCTGTACTTTACATCCTCATGGCTGTCTTTTTATTATTGAAAAGTTTCAGTGGTTGCACTTGTTATTTTTTCTGTAAGGTTGAACTTTATTATATGATCCTGGAGCGTTTGGGAAAGTACCAGGAAGCCTTAGATGTCATCAGAGGAAAATTAGGAGGTAATTTTGAAAGTTTTAAAGTATTTTTTCCTGTTTAAACTTGAAAAATGTTTACTGTGGAAAATTTCTTCTCATACAGAAACAGAAAGATATAAAGACACAAAAAAGTCACTTGTGATCATTTTATGTTCTTCCAGACTTTTCTGTGTTGTACATTTATTTATTTATTTTTAAAGTATATTTTTAATTGAATTTATTGGGGTGACATTGGTTAATAAAATATTTAGATTTCAGGTGTATAGTTTTATAATACATAATCTCTGTTTTGTATTGTGTGATCTCCACCCCAAGTCAAGTCTCCTTCCATCTCCATTTATCCCTCTTTTATCCTCTTCTACCTTCCCCCACCCCCCTTTTCCTCTGGTAATCACCATACTGTTGTCTGTGTCTGTGAGTGTTTTTGTTTATTTGTTTTAAAAAAACGATGTTAGAGAAACACTTTGGGGAATGAATTGGCAACCCAGGTATGTGCCTTGACCAGGAGTTGAATCTTTTCATTTACAGGACAATTCTCCAACCTACTGAGCCACCTGGTCAGGGAGTGACAAAGATTTTTGGTTCCTATTTAAACATGTGTGATGATTTCCTTAGGAGAAATTCTTAGAAATGCAGTTATTGCCTCAGTAAACCTGGCTGGTTTTTTTTTGTTTGTTTGTTTTAAAATATATTTTAATTGATTTCAGGGAGGGAGGGAGACAACCCCTACTGGGGATCGAGCCTGTAATCTGGGCATGTGCCCTGACTGGGAATCGAACCCTGACCTAGTTCATAGGTCGACACACAACCACTGAGCCACACTGGCAGGGCTAAACCTGGTTTTTTAATTGTGCTTTTAGAGTCTTTGGGATTAACTAAACTATAGATGAATAACGTCAGTTCTCTCATTTGGTAGTCATTAAAAATCTTTGTTTCATGCAAATATGTAATATCTTTTATTAGACTGTAGTCATAAAACTGTTACACTAAATGATAGTTAACTACTTTAGTTATATAAAATGTAGCAGGAGTGTGTGTGTGTGTGTGTGTGTGTGTGTGTGTGTAACATTACTTAACTCTCTTAACTTCAGCCTCCTTGCAGATGAGTACAAGTCAGCTTTTCTGTTTCTATTCATCTAGATTGTATTTCTGCATGTAGTTTAAATTTAGATTCTCTATAGGAAATTCATAATAATTGTCAGTATCCTTAATCTGCTAATCTGTTAGAAAGGACAGGGCAAATTTAATTTGGTCAGAAATACAGTTGTAGTTTTCCTCCTGTCAGCTGTTGGAGTTTGATTCATCTTTATTCATTTTTTATCTTTCTCCTAACATCTCTGTCACCTTGCTCATTCCATTCCAGTCTAAGCTTATTCAGTGTTTTGGAACTGTATGGATGGGAAATCTGTCTGTGGACTAAATATATCAGTCCCTAGATTCCATTGGGGCTTTATACGTGTATCCCATATACTAGAGCCTCAACTCAATACATTCTGGATCCTTGTCTTTTATTATTTATTTATTTATTTATTTATTTATTTATTTATTTATTTCCTTGTCTTTTACAGAAAAAAAAATATTGTAAAAGTTTACTATCAGAAATGTACTTTTTTTCCTCTTCAGTAAAATATTTTTTAATAAGATAATAGTTTGTATCTAATGGTGCCTCCGTTTTCTGAAAGAGGGAAAATGTGCTATTTTCCTTTTTCTGTTTGGACTTTATTTTGGTTTCTGAACAGAAATGAAACTAGCTTATCAATATTATAACTTTTAATTGTAGATAAGTTGACTAGTGAGATTCAGAGTCGGGAAAATAAATGCATGGCTATGTACAAGAAGCTGAGCAGGTGGCCAGAGTGCAATGCCCTTTCCCGGCGCCTCTTATTGAAAAAGTGAGTAGATGCTTCTTTTTGGACTATATGACTAGAATGCGGTTTTCAGGTGTCATTATTGATGTGTTTTGTCTATGTCTTTTGAGATTTTTGGGCATAAAGTATGTCCCAAAAACTTTAAAATAAAATAAAAAGTTTTTGATGAACTATCATCTTTTAGTAAAGAGTTATTAGGTCTTTAAAATGAACACTGCAAATCATTTGTCAAATTTAATATTAGCCTAACCTTCTTCCCTTCTCCCCCATTTAGGAAGTGCTAATGTGGGGAGTTTTCTGTTAAGAATATTAATTTTCTAGATCTGGTCATTTTATTGAAGGAAAGAGTAGTATCTGAAAAGTTTTTTTACTTTTTTTTTAATGCATCCATTTTATTTATTTTTTTAATATATTTTATTGATTTTTTTACAGAGAGGAAGGGAGAGGGAGAGAGAGTTAGAAACATCGACAAGAGAGAAACATCAATCAGCTGCCTCCTGCACACCCCCTACTGGGGGTGTGCCCGCAACCAAGGTACATGCCCTTGACCGGAATCGAACCTGGGACCCTTGAGTCCGCAGGCCAATGCTCTATCCACTGAGCCAAACCGGTTAGGGCAAGTTGTTTTAATTTTTTTTTTTTTTAAATATATTTTATTGATATTTCACAGAGAGGAAGGGAGAGGGATAGAGAGCTAGAAACATCGATGAGAGAGAGACATCGATCAGCTGCCTCCTGCACACCCCCCACTGGGGATGTGCCCGCAACCAAGGTACATGCCCTTGACCGGAATCGAACCCGGGACCCTTCAGTCCACAGGCCGACGCTCTATCCACTGAGCCAAACCGGTTTTGGCAAGTTGTTTTACTTTTAAAATGCCTCTGGAGTGCTGTGATTTTGGGGCTGTGGAGGAAACCCAGAGGAAAGGGTGGGCTTCTAGTAAGGACTAAAATATAACTTAGAAATAAGTTGAATATCATGATTCCTAAGGCAGATTTGTCACAACTTGTGTTTAATCCTGTGTGTACCATTCAATCTGATTTTTAGCTCAGATGACTGGCAGTTCTATCTGACTTATTTCGATTCTGTCTTTCGACTGATTGAAGAGGCCTGGACTCCTCCTGCTGAAGGTGAACAGTAAGTTGTCTTCTTTACTGAATTATAGTGGCACTGTTTTTGTTGTTGTTGCTTTGTTTTGCTATTTTTTGCTTTTATTTTACAATGGCACTTTTAAGTATATTGTAGCAAAAACATTTCATTGTAAGCCTAATTGAATTCTCTTTTCCTGTCTCAATAATTTTATCACTTGCAAAGTAGGATTTTTTTCTCCATTTTTTAAAATTATAAAGTAAAAAAATGTTTAAAAAATATATTTGTATTGATTTCAGAGAGGGAAGGAGAGGGATATTGAGATAGAAACATCAATGATGAGAGAGAATCATTGATCGGCTGCCTCCTGCACGTCCCTTACTGGGGATTGAGCTCGCAACCTGGGCATATGCCCTTTACCAGAATCGAACCTGGGACCCTTCAGTCCGCAGGCCTACACTCTATCCACTGAGCCAAACCAGCTAGGGCTAAAGTAAAACTTATTGCAAAAATTATCCTTTTTTTAAAATTAAAAAAGAGGTAGAGTTGGTTAATCACTCAGTAGTAATCAAATGCCACAATTGGAGTAATCATATGCCATATTATCTGCCAGAATATGCTTACAGCTCTTTTATTCTCTTTGTATCCTATATAATTAAAGGATAATATGCATATTGTTCCCTCCACCCGGAGTTTGACCCAAATTCAACCAGGGGTGGGGGCCGGCCCGCCAACTGCCCGGGACCCCTTCCCCAGGTCGGCCCTGCCCCTGATCGGCCCCCTGATCAGCCCCCCAACCCTTGTTTGCGTGTGGGGTCGGCCAGCCAACCTCCCATGTCCCCTACCCCAAGCCAGCCCACCCCATCGGCCCCGATTGGGGCGGGGCAGCCAGACCCCACCGGGCCTCTAGTTGTTTTATAATTATCAAAATGCTTTGTTTTATTTTTTTATATGTTTCTTCAAATCAGTGTGGCTTTAACTTTTGGAATGGACAGTAGAGGCACAAAAATATATTTTTCGTGTGTTTATACCCAGCTCTTTAGAAGGAGAAGTACATTATTCTGCAGAAGAAGCTGTGAAGTTTATAGAAGGTCGGATAACAGAAGAATCTAAAAGTTCTCGCCATCTTCGAGGACCACATCTAGCTAAACTGGAGCTGATTAGACGTTTACGACGTCAAGGTTTTAATGATGAGTACAAACTAGGTAAGAAACTGTAGTGATATTTGGGAACCCTGGAGAAGGTACAGGGAAGCCCTTAATACCCAAGTGCAGTATTCATTTGAAGCCTACAATAACAGAGTCATGTGTAGGAAGCAAATGTCTCCATAACCTGAAAATATTTACTAATGAATGGATCACTTACAAAATTAGCTCTCAATCTCTCCCTTATCCATCAGAGTCTTTGTCAGACATTTTCTTTTTGCTGATCAATAATAATATCAAAATCAATTTCAAAGTAAAATAGCCAGTTTCATAAAAGTTTCAGAATTTCTTGAAGTGTATGAAAGTTTTATTGAAAATCTGCTCCCAGCACTTACATTGATGAAAGACTGTCTAGCAGAGTTATGGCAATTAACGAAGATAAAGTTTATAAGGATAATGACATGTGGGAGAAAATAACTGTTTGGCTAGTGAAGCATTAAGAGAGGCCTTCAGGAACTTTGATGAAGCATTTAGGTGTTTTTATAAAATGAATGTTTTAGCTTATTGCACAAGAAGTGAAGGGTGTCATATTGTGTTAGTTTATAATTTTGTTGGAAAAATGGCATTCCTTCTCCCCCAAAACAGTAATTCTTTGTTAATACTAAGTGTTAGCTTATAATAATAATGCCCTAAATTTTGTTATGTTTAAGATAATAAGCTTTTAAAACTTTTCAATTTTATTTTTTTAAGATAAAGCTCCAAAGAAATCTTTTTCCTCCATTCATTGTTATGGAAATCTTGTTCTCAGTGGAAGTTTATAAAGTTTAAGAGGGATTTTTTTAGGGACCAGTTGTCCTGGGATGATGAACACTTCTAATATCTTTGTCCTAGAATATCTTTGTTCATTTTAATCATCTAATTAATGTTCTTTGTAGCTCCTTCTAAAATGAACTGTGAACTTCTCTCTGTCATTCCCTCTGTAGATTACTCACAATCAATTTTGAATTCCATGTTAACTTCTTTCTTGGGTCTACCTCAATAATCTGTGTATGTTAGTTCCAGAATTGCAAATGAAAATTTTCTCATGACCTTTAGTAAAATATTATTAAAATAGATTCCAGATAATTGTTTTCTCTACAAAGCTGGATATAAAAGTTTTTGGCTCTGCTTTGACACTTAATATATTTATCTTCTATCTTTCTCTTCCTTATTGCCAGCCCACATCTTACAAATTAGTGAATTTGTGTAGTCTCCACAATTAAAAAAAACTTTTTTTTTTTTTTTTTTTTTTTTTTTTACCAGACCAGTGAGTGATTCTCAGTCTCTTTGGGATCACAGAGTCCTGTGAAAATCTGGTTAGAGGGAGCTCTGTTCCCAGAGACATGTGAATAGGAAGCGGGACCTAAACTCTTACAGAACTCCGTGGTTAGAATCTCCGCTTCTTAAATCTAGTTCAATTTGAGAACATTTTATTTTTATTTTTTGTTTTTAATTTGAGGAAAAAATAAAATGAACTGGTAGCTTTCTGCATTTCCAGGTTTAAATTTTTTAATAGTGGGTGATCTTGCTGGAGTTATTGGCTTGTGGTTCTTCCCATTTATTTTCTCTTCTGTTGGTGTGGCTATTAACCAACATTACCTTTCATTTAATTAACATTTATTTGATACTTCTGCAGTAGTTCAGGAATTGTTGTAGAGAGAAGCATGTTTGTTTAATGTTTGCATGTAAACTTAACTCATTAAAATTTAATGAAAACTTTTTAATTGAATGAAAAGCTTCACATTTCCTAAGTGTATTAATAGGTAAACTGAATGTAAAATTCTACTCCTTTTAAAAGTATTTTTATTTTTAACTACTCAAGCCACTTCCAGCCCTCATTGTCATTCTCATTCACACTTAATCAAGCATTCAAACAAAATTTTAATTTAATGAAATAAAGATTTTTCAAATCAGACCTTTACTTAAATTAGAAATTTCTTCAGTCCATAAATTATTTATTTATTTATTTATTTATTTATTTATTTTTTTAAATATATTTTATTGATTTTTTACAGAGAGGAAGGGAGAGGGATAGAGAGTTAGAAACATCGATGAGAGAGAAACATCCATCAGCTGCCTCCTGCACACCCCCTACTGGGGATGTGCCCGCAACCAAGGTACATGCCCTTGACCGGAATCGAACCTGGGACCCTTCAGTCCGCAGGCCGACGCTCTATCCACTGAGCCAAACCGGTTTCGGCAATTTATTTATTTTTTTAAAAAATATATTTTATTGATATTTCACAGAGAGTAAGGTAGAGGGATAGAGAGCTAGAAACATCGATGAGAGAGAAATATCGATCAGCTGCCTCCTGCACACCTCCCACTGGGGATGTGCCCGCAACCAAGGTACATGCCCTTGACCGGATCGAACCCGGGACCCTTCAGTCCGCAGGCTGACGCTCTATCCACTGAGCCAAACCGGTTTCGACAGTCCATGAATAATTTAGTGGTTTTTATTTTTCTCTCTTAGGTGACCCAGAAGAATTAATGTTTCAGTATTTTAAAAAGTTTGGGGATAAACCTTGCTGTTTTACAGACCTCAAGGTGTTTGTTGATCTCTTGCCTGCTGCACAGTGTACAAAAGTAAGTACTATTTGGAATTCTGTTGGGTGCCTGTATTTGTTGTAACTAGGTTAAGTGTTTGGGCTTCCTTTCTAAAATGTGAGAGAGTGGTGAACATGAGATATCAAGATAACTGCTCTATCAAGCCAAGTACTCTAGGGGCTATCAGATTAAAGGCATGATTTCTTGTTAAGTTAAGCCACAATGAGAATAAGCCCTTTGTAGATAGATTCTCCTTTTTTGTTTTTATGTGTGTGTTTTTGAGATAATTGTAAATTTATATGCAGTTAAAAGAGAAACAATGCAGAGAACACTGTATACCCATCACCCATTTTGCTCTAATGCTAACATAGTGCATAATTATAGCATAATTAGGAAATTGATATTGATACAATCCACTGACCTTATTCGAATTTCCCCAGTTTCGTATGCATTCATTTGTGAGTGTGGTGTTTTTTTGTTTGTTTATTTTTATTGATTTCAGAGAGGAAGGATAGAGGGAGAGAGAGAGATAGAAACATCAATGATGAAAGAGAATCATTGATCGGTTGCCTCCTGCATGCCCCCTACATGTGCCCTTGACTGGAATCGAACCTGGGACCCTTCAGTCCACAGGCCGACGCTCTGTCCATTGACAAAACCAGCTGCGGCTGTTTTTGTGTTTTTAGTACAGTATGTAATACACGTGGATTATGTGACCACCACCACCATCAAGATACAGAGCAGTTCACTACTAGGATCCCATGTGCTACTCTTTTTTACCCCCAGACACCTCCCTGAACCTCCCCCTTTCCTCACCCCTACCCTCTGGCAACAACTAATGTTTTCTATTTCTACAATTTTGTCATTTTAAGAATTTGATATAATGGAATCATATTATGTATAACCTTTTGAGATTGGCTTTTTTCACTCAGCATAATACCCTGGAGATTCATGCATTTGTTACATGTATCAGTAGTTCATTCTTTTTTATTGTAGAATAGTATTCCATGTTACTTACTTTCTCATATTTGAAAGCTCTCTTGTAGGAAAGGGATGAGAACCAGGACCAAACCTTTCTCTTCCACTCAACCAGCAAATTGTTACAGGGAATTCAGAATTTATTGAGAAAAAGATCTTGTTAATGGCCAGAATTCTCTAAAAATAGTGTTTGAGTTTCATGTTACTGAAGGGATTTAAGCAGACTATGGAACCAGGTGGGAGAGATTCATTCAGTGTTTGTAGCACTTAACTATGCTAAGGGCTAAGGTAGGGAACAACTGATCATGTCTTATAGTGCTTACCATCTTGTAAGTTGAAGCATCAAATGATGGGGATGCAGAGGAACACTTATATTGTCATCAACTGAGATTCATAAAGGTTTGCCAGTACGAATCTGGTACCAGCCCCTTGGCTTTGCTGGTATGTTTGAAAACCCTAGGTCATCTCACGGGATCCCATCATAGTGATATAGTGAGAGGAACCCTCTAGAAATGCTGGAATACTAGCAATGATAAGGTAGTCATTGTTCTGTGACACAAAGGATTTAAAGCTGCTGCAATGAGTTGTGTAGTTCTATGTAAATTTTTCATTGAGAGGGGTAATTTTGCTGCCACAACCATTTAAATGTGGGATTCTGCTGCTCAGCAGTTTGTAAGAGGATTGGAAACTGCCCTGTAAGGTTCAAACTGAGAACTGTTGTTCCAATGAATTAGGAGCCAAATTCTTTTAAAATGGGACTAACCTCTAATTGAAGAAAATAAAATAGCATAGAGTCAAAGTTGTTAGGATGTCTAATATATTTCATTATTTTATTCAATTTTATTGCTCATAATTATATTCACATACATAATCTATGCAGTGGTTTTCAACCTTTCTAATGCCACGACCCTTTAATACAGTTCCTCATGTTGTGGTGACCCCCAACCATAAAATTATTTTCGTTGCTACTTCATAACTGTAATTTTGCTACTGGTAATGAATCGTAATGTAAATATCTGTGTTTTGTGATGATCTAAGGCGACCCACAGGTTGAGAACCACTAGCAGGGTTGCCTAAGATCATCGGAAAACACAGATGTTTACATTACGATTCATAACAGTAGCAAAATTACAGTTATGAAGTAGCAACGAAAATAATTTTATGGTTGGGGGTCACCACAACATGAGGAACTGTATTAAAGGGTCGCGGCATTAGAAAGGTTGAGAACCACTGTACTAGAGGCCTGGTGCATGAAATTCTTGCACTGGGTGGAGGTGGGGAGTCCCTCAGCCCGGCCTGCGCCCTCTTGCAGTCTGGGAGCCCTTGGGGGATGTCTGACTGCCAGCAGGGAGCGGGCCTAAGCCAGCAGTCGGACATCCTTAGCGCTGCCATGGAGGTGGGAGAGGCTCCCACCTCTGCCACTGTGCTCGCCAGCTGTGAGCCTGGCTTCTGGCTGAGTGGCACTCCCCTTGTGGGAGCGCACTGACCACCAGGGGCCAGCTCCTGCGTTGAGCGTCTACCCCCTGGTGGTCAGTGCGTGTCATAGCGACCGGTTGTTCTGCTGTTCAGTTGATTTGCATATTAGCCTTTTATTATATAGGATAAAAGCCAAGCGACTGGAACGTTGGACTGACTGGAACGACCAGTTGCTATGACATGCACTGCAGTGGCCAACCTACCTGATTGGGGCCCCCTCCCCCCAACCTCTCGTGGTCCCTCTCCCCGGCTAGTCTCGTCCCCGATCATCCCCCCCCCCATTGGGGGTGGGGCCGGCCAATCTCACACATCCCCTTCCCCCTGCTGCCCGGCCCGATGAGCCCCCATCATGGCAGGCTGGCCAGACCCCACCCATGCACGAATTTGTGCACCGGGCCTCTAGTCTGTATATAGCTTTATAGGTGTGGGGTGTACATTATATTTAAATATATAATTATTTAGATACCTGATAAAATTAAACATTGACTTTAACTTTAAAATATAATTAACACTGTCAACATATCAAATAAAACTATATTTTATTTCATTACTCTAAAATATTGTTTGGTGAATAAAAATGGTATAGTAAAGGGGTTTTAATTTTTATTTTTTCTTGATTGATGTCTTTTTCTAGATCATTTCAGAATTTTTTATTATTTTTTTTATTTTTTTATTTTTTATTTTTTTATTTTTTTTATAAATAATTTTTATTAGTAAGGAAATTTCGCATGAATTGAATTTTTGGTTGTGTGTGCTGTGGGAACTTTTCTTTCTTTCTTTTTTTTTTTTTTTTTAAATATATTTTATTGATTTTTTACAGAGAGGAAGAGAGAGGGATAGAGAGTTAGAAACATCGATGGGAGAGAGACATCGATCAGCTGCCTCCTGCACGCCCCCTACTGGGGATGTGCCCGCAACCCAGGTACATGCCCTTGACCGGAATCGAACCTGGGACCCTTCAGTCCGCAGGCCGACGCTCTATCCACTGAGCCAAACCGGTTAGGGCCATTTCAGTATTTTTTAATTATGGCCTACTGAAAACTAGATCTGTTTTGAGACCTGTCCTCCTTTTTTTCCCACTCTGCAGTTTATTAATCAGTTACTTGGAGTTGTTCCTTTGTCGACACCAACAGAGGATAAGCTGGCACTGCCTGCTGACATCAGAGCTCTGCAGCAGCATTTGTGTGTGGTGCAGCTGACGAGGTTACTAGGCTTGTACCACACGATGGATAAAAATCAGAAATTGAGTGTGGTCAGAGAACTGATGTTAAGATACCAGCATGGACTGGAATTTGGTGAGTAACCTTTCAAAATGTGCAGTTGTTCTCTGATAAGCTAAGACTTAGAAATTAGTTTTGTTTTGAATCACTCACAGCATCCTGTTTTAATGAGATTGGCAAAGAGAATATTTTGTCAAGTGGCAAGACTACCCAAGTAATAAAATGCAAAGCCTTTCTAAAGCTTGGAATTTTATTATATTACTATTTTCTTCCACATTTCATTTCTTAAAAATTTAAGTAGAGTCAGCACACAGTGTTAGATAACTTGGAGTTTTAACTAATTATATTGTTCATATTCTTCCCGATATGGTGAGCTCATATGAATTGCATAGTTTATGATAATTGTCACATTTTCTGCTTATATTCCTACACAAGTGAACAAAAAGAATGTTGTAAATTGTGAGGTATTTAGAAGTAGAAGATCTTCAGATTGCTAGGTGTGATAAAATATCTGATTAGATGATATCAGTATTTCTTTAATAGCATTCTAAAAATTTAGGTGAAGTAATGAGCATAACATTACTTTAGTTATACATGGCCTTGGCTTCTGTGCTTCACCTAAAGCCTTTCAAATCTTGCTGCTTTCCCTGTTGGACCATTTTGGATACCACCTCTGTTCTGGAACCCTACTGCTCCAGCTGAGACTAGTCCAGGGGTGGGCAAACTTTTTGACTCGAGGGCCACAATGGGTTCTTAAACTGGACCGGAGGGCCGGAACAAAAGCATGGATGGAGTGTTTGTGTGAACTAATATAAATTCAAAGTAAAGGAGTGGAGGGGAGAGCAAGAGAACCCTCCGCTCTTTCGGCTCCGCGGGCCCGATGGAACAGCCGAACGGGCCGGATTCGGCCTGCGGGCCATAGTTTGCCCACGGCTGGTAGTCTCACCATTTGAATCCTTTGGTTCATGGCTTACATTTTCTTTTGGTATTTACCGTTCTTCTTATTTTCTTTCCCCCCTCTCTTCTTTCCTTCTTCTCACTGTGCCTGCTCTACAAAACTTCTTTGGAGCAGTAATAGTTAAATAAATGTTAAATACAGATGATTTTTTCCCCCCTGTAGGGAAATCCTGTTTGAAAACCGAATTGCAGTTTTCAGACTATTACTGTCTCCTTGCTGTCCATGTGCTTATTGATATATGGAGAGAAACAGGTAAGGAGCAATCGTTTCAGTTTGATATTATTATTTTTTTTAATTGACTATAAATTCATGGACTAATTACATAATCTAAGAATTTGATTTATGCTTTTAGATTTTTCTTCCTTGCCCTTCTCTAGGGTGCTTCTAGAAGAACCTAAGTCTCCATGTATCCCCCTCACTGCAATCAGGAAAATCTTAAATCAGTGGATATCTGTTCTTTTTAAAAATATTTATGAATAGTGAGTAATGACTGTAGAGAACTTATTACAATGCCACAATAATTAAAATACAGAGAAACTGATTCAGAGATGGCTGTATAGGCGCATGGAATGGAATAGCCTCTTTATTCACTTAAAAAAATTATATATAGCAAAATTACCAGTTTCTTTCCATGTTTGCTTTTATACTCTAATTCTAATAAAATTAAGACATTTTTTCTTATAAAAAATTACAGGAAAATGCACTCTTTTTGGAATACAGTTCTGATTAGCCCATTTAAGACAAAAATATAATATATGGTAAAGTATGATTCAGCAAATGGCATTGAGATTGCCTTTTCTTTTTTTTTTTTTTTTAATATATTTTATTGATTTTTTTACAGAGAGGGATAGAGAGCTAGAAACATCGATGAGAGAGAAACATCAATCAGCTGCCTCCTGCACACTCCCTACTGGGGATGTGCCTGCAACCAAGGTACATGCCCTTGACCGGAATCGAACCTGGGACCCTTCAGTCCGCAGGCCGACGCTCTATCCACTGAGCCAAACGGGTCAGGGCCCTTTTCTTTTTTTTAAAAAATATATTTTCATTGATTTCAGAGAGGAAGGGAGAGGGAGAGAAAGATAGAAACATCAATGATGAGAGAAAAATAATTGATCGGCTGCCTCCTGCTGGTGATCGAGCCTGCAACCCGGGTATGTGCCCTTGACCAGAATGGAACCAGGGACTCTTCAGGCCATAGGCCAACACTCTATCACTGAGCCAAACCAGCTAGGGCTGAGATTGCCTTTTCTTCAGATTGCATCCCCCTAACATTCTCTCTTATTAGCAGGATTTTTTAAAAAAAATATATCTTTTATTGATTTCAGATAAGGGAGAAGAGAGATATAGAAACATCAATGATGAGAGAATCATTGATTGGCTGCCTCCTGCATGTCCCCTACTGGGGATCAAGTCCTCAACCTGGGCATGTGCCCTTGACCGGAACCGAATCTGGGACCCTTCAGTCCACACGCTGATGCTCTATCCCCTAAGCCAAACTGGCTAGGACTCTTATTAGCAGTTTTTAGGAAAAAATAACTTCAGATACTTATTGCATATTATTCACCAGAATAAACTATAGAAGAAACAAAGGGCTGGGGAGGGAGTGGTGTGTAAGACAGACACAACCCCTGTCCTCATAGATCATTTCACAAAGTACTCAATTTTGATATTGTTATCCTCATGCTTAAAATTCTCCAGAGGTGCCCTATTTTCCTGAGGATAAAGGCCAACCTTTTCAGGGTAATTTACAATGCCTTTTTAAAATCCAGCTTCTGCTTGCATCTCCAGATTCTTATGTACGTACAGTCTTGAATCTACCTTTTTTTTTTTTTTTTGCTGCTATCACTGAACATCGTATTGCCTCTCTTAGAAAAAACTTTCTTACCTCCTTCCTCTAACTTCTACTCAAACAGTACTTCTGACAAGCTGGTCTTGATTTCACCCCCTCCCACATTGGATTTCATGCCTCTTCTGAACTTTTTGTAGGACATTATATGTACCCATATGATACTTGTTATACTGTATTATACTGGGATTTAAGATTAAATCATTTTTATTAGAGTATTTTTTATCCGAACCCCAGATTCATGAGGTTGCATAGGGCTGTAAAAGTCACCCTAATGTAAAAATCATTGATGAACTATTTAGCAAATTCATCCCTGCTCCAATACCTTTCCCCACTTACCTCTAACATGCAGTCTTGCTCATACTGACTATGGCTTTGTTAATTTCTTGTTTTTTTGAGCAAAGGTATCTGGCCATCTGACAGTAACAGCTAACATTTTTTGGTCATCAGGCACTTAAAATATTACACATGAATTAGCTAATTTAAACCTCAGAATAATACAGTTAAGGTTATTACAGTTTTATAGATGCGGGAAATACAGGGCAGAGAGAAAGGAGTTAGGTAAGTTGTCCAAAGTCATACAGTACAAGTGCATGGGAAATTGCAGATATTATAAAGATACAAGTTTTTAAAAAAATATATTTTTATTAGTTTCAGAGAGGAAGAGAGAGAGAAAGAGACAGATGAGAGATAGAAACATCAATGATGAGAAAGAATCATTGATTGGCTACCTCCTGCATGCCCCCTTCTGGGGATCAAGCCTACAACCCGGGCATGTGCCCCTGACTGGAATTGAACCCAGGACCCTTCAGTCCGCAGGCTGCCGCTCTGTTCACTGAGCCAAACCAGCTAGGGCCAAGTTGTTTTTTATTAAAGTCAGCGAAAGTGATGTTGAAGTGCTCTAATCATAGGCATAGTCATTATTCATGGAGGATCTGGCGGAAAATTGAAATTTATAGAAAATTGGTAAGAATGTTGAAAGAGACTAATTTGAATATGAAAGGACTTAAGACAGTTGCTTTAGGAAATTGGTGATGCTCTCAAATGTTTTTGCAAAATGGCATATCTTTATAGTTATGCTGCAAAAATAAAAGGGGCAGTGAAGGATGTCATTTTCCCCTCAGTTTTATTGAGATATAATTGATACGTTGATTTGACATATGTATAGATTGTGAAATGATTGCCACAATAAGTTTAGTTAACGTCTATCCCACACAGCTATAAAATTTTTCTTACTATGAGAACTATTAAGTCTACGCTCTTAGCAACTTGCAATATAGTATTAACTATAATTACCATTCTGTACATTATGTCCCCAGAACTTATGTCATTTTGTTATATTATAAAATTTTGTTAGGAAAATTTTGTCCCTCAAAAAGACCTCATCAGTCTTTGATGCTCTTTTTTTTTTTTTTTTTTTTAAATATATTTTATTGATGTTTTTACAGAGAGGAAGGGAGAGGGAGAGAGAGTTAGAAACATTGATGAGAGAGAAACATCAATCAGCTGCCTCCTGCCCACCCCCCACTGGGGATGTGCCCACAACCAAGGTACATGCCCTTGACTGGAATCGAACCTGGGACCCTTGAGTCCGCAGGCCGACACTCTATCCACTGAGCCAAACCGGTCAGGGCTTTGATGCTCTTTTTGATTTAGTAAGAATTTGTGTGGAGTTGTAGTTATATGCTAAAATTTGCAAAATAAAATGATACATGTTTTCATAATATTTGGTTCATTAGTTCCGAAAGAAGTATGAATTAAACCTTTTTTTTTCTCTTTGAAATTTTGTTTCTATTTTAAAGAGATCTTTAAGAAGATTTGTGTTTTTTCTGATACTAGTTATCCTTGAGCAACTAGAATTTCTTAAAATTTTCTGTTCTCTGTAATTGTTCAACTCTCTTTTTTATTAGAATAATTATATATATGTGTATATATATACACACACACTAATAAAAAAGATGCAAATTGACCATACCTTCATGACACCCACCAGCCAATCAGGAGTGAGTATGCAAATTAACCCAACAAAGATGGAAGGTTATTTTGCATATGCGAGCGCTGAGCGTTCAGGGGGCGGAGCGGGACGCTTGCATTGTTGCCATGGTAATGATGCAGGCATTCCACACAGCCCCATCAGTTCCAGGCCTCTGGGCAGCATGGGATGGTGGAAAGGCGGCTCCAGGCCAGAGTGAAGGTGATGCTGGCAGCCAGGGGAAGGAAGGCCCATTCTTGCACGAATCTTCGTGCATCGGGCCTCTAGTATATATATATAATTGATTTCAGAGAGGAAGGGAGAGGGAAAGATAGAAACATCAATGATGCAAATCATGGTTCGGCTGCCTTCTGCACAACCCTTATTGGGGATTGAGCCTGAAACCCAGGCATGTGCTCTTGACTGGAATCAAATCCGGGATCCTTCAGTCCACAGACTGACGCTCTATCCACTGAGCCAAACCACCTAGGGCTCAACTCTCTTTTTTATTCAGTTCTGAGCCTCTTGAGGCTAGGAACCACCCATGACTCTTTATCTTCAGATCGTATATCTAGTGTTGCTCAAATGTAGGCCAGTGAGTGTTTATAATCATAAGTAAAATTATGATTATAAACACCAGGTAGCAACATGAGAAAACACAATTAAAAGAGCAGAATGCAAAATTGGATACATGCTATGACGACTACTACTGTGTAAAGTAATTATAGTTCAGAAGCATTATATTAAAATGGTAGTTTAAATAGATTATGTGTAGTTCGCATAGTTTGGGTAGGATTATAGATATTTATCTAGAACTTCAGTTTTTTTATTGTTTATTTTTTCTTGGAAAAAAGCATATACAATATAATTTTAAAAGCTTAATAGATAGAGCTTTTACTTTAGCTGTTTTTTTTTGTTTTGTTTGTTTTTTTCCTGATTATAAAAGTAGCATATAAAAATTTTGGAAAGCAATTTATTTTAATCTCACTTTTCCTGCTCCCACAGGCAGTCTAAGATTTTACACATTTCCTTTTTCCTTCCTCTGCATATTTTTTAGACTGAAGATGAACTCTTCATGCTAATTTGAATTTTCTGTATGTGTTTTACTGATAATTATTACAAAAGTATTTACCCTTGTTATTAAAAAGTCTTCGTTAACATCAAATGGCTGTATGATGTTTCCATGGGTGGGTGTTACTGTAATTTATTCAATCACCCCCATTTATTAGTACAATGAATATATATATTTTTAAATATATTTTATTAATTTTTTACAGAGAGGAAGGGAGAGGGATAAAGAGTTAGAAACATCGATGAGAGAGAAACATCGCTCAGCTGCCTCCTGCACACCTCCTACTGGGGATGTGCCTGCAACCAAGGCACATGCCCTTGACCAGAAGTGAGCCTGGGACCCTTCAGTCCGCAGGCCGACGCTCTATCCACTGAGCCAAACCGGTTAGGGCTACAATAAATATTTTTGTAAATAAAGCTTTATCTGCATTTCATGTTATTTCTTTAGATAGATTCTTTTTTTTAGAAAAAAAAAAATATTTTTACTGATTTCAGAGAGAAAAGGAGAGGGAGAGAGAAATAGAAACATCAATGATGAGAGAGAATCATTGATTGGCTACCTCCTGCACCCCACTCTGGAGATCGAGTCTGCAACCTGGGCATGTGCCCTGACTGGGAATCGAACTGTGACCTCTTGGTTCATACTTGGACGCTCACCACTGAGCCATGCAGGCTGGGCTAGGTAGATTTTATTTTTTGTTTTTTAAAAGGATTCCTCTGCTTTTTTAAAAATACATTTTTATTGATTTCAGAGAGGAAGAGAGAGGGAGAGAGAGATAGAAACATCAATTATAAGAGAGAATCATTGATCAGCTGTCTCCTGCATAGCCCCTACTGGGGATCGAGCCAGCAACCCGGACATGTGCCCTTGACTGGAACCGAACCTAGGACTCTTCAGTCCGCAGGCTGACACTCTATCCACGGAACCAAACCGGCGAGGGCTAGGTAGATTCTTAAAAGAGAATTTACTTAATCTTTAATACTACAGTTACATGTGAACTGAGTTTTGGTGGCTCAAAATGTGCATCGCTTTATTTTGATTATGAATGAGCAATTTTTAAAAAAATATTATTTGATATCCTATTGGTTGAGTTACATATACAAGAAAAAAAATGACGTTTAGAGAAAGCATCTGGGTCTTGTAGAGAAAATCCTGAACTGGAAAGGTTGGTGACACCAGTTCTCCTTCAAAGTTCGTCTCTTCTCGGAATCTAGGGTTCTCTGAGATTCCATAACTTCCCTCTAGAAGACCTGGCAGCTTAAAGTTTGGGTCAGTTTTATAGATGCATATTTAAGAATTGAGATAACTATTCAGGGAAATCCCCTGTTTTGCTTACAGGTGTGTATCTAAAATGTATTCTCTGCCATCTAAACTCATTCTTAGAATAATTAGGGGAGGTGATGATGTAAGTTTTTGTTTTTGAGAACCCTATATTTGCTGTCAAGATCTGTGGGTAATGCTATTATATTTTGGTTCCAGGTGACGAGACTGCTGTGTGGCAGGCCCTGACTTTGCTGGAAGAGGGATTAATCCATAGCCCTTCCAATGCTCAATTCAAATTGCTGCTTGTTCGAATCTACTGTATGCTGGGAGCATTTGAACCTGTGTTGGATCTGTACTCCAGCCTTGATGCTAAGCATATCCAGCATGATACCATTGGGTTGGTAGTATATACTCTGAATAATGAGCAGTCAGCTACACCAGTGTGGGGCTCTGATACATGAAACTTGAACATTTTGATTTTAGCAGTAAAGTTGTTCCTGGTATTAAGCTTTTTAGATGAAATAATCACATATCATGACCCATTGTAAGAATTTATATTTGCCAGCATTTTGTAGTAATGTTAAAAATTGCAGTTTAGAAGTGGTAAGAAAGTTTTCATCCACGACAATGCATGGCTATATACTTTGAACCCTTTTTCTTAGCATACATGGTTTTGAAGTCTTTACTTTTGGCTTGGACTTGAGGTTGACACCTGTACTTCATTTGTTGTCCTCAGAGAGTCTTTGAATTTGCGTTGGAACTATTCTTTTTTTTTAATTTTATTTACTTTTATTTTTTTTTAATTGTTTGAAGTATTACAAATAGTAGTACATATGTCTCCTTTTTTTTTTTTCCCCATTGACCTCCCCCCGGACTCCCCTTCCCCCCAGTGGAACTATTCTTTGTGAGGAATTGGGGTATTTTCTCTATTCCCTGTAGACCTGTTTTAGGAAGACAGTATTCTGTTCTTTCATAATCTGTGCTCCATTGATTATCTGAGTATAAGAAAGCATGGCATTGAACTTAGAGCTTCCCCCAAACTGAATTAACTTTGTTCTTTTTAAAAATTTGATTCGGTAAATTAGATTTCTGTTGCAAGATGTTTTAAATTTTCCATATGCTTACTATTTCTCTGCCAAAATAATTTGAAGTATAGTATATGATATTATAGGTGGGTAAGTATAACGTTTTTTTCTCTTTGCTTCCGATCTAGATATCTTTTGACCCGATACGCTGAATCCCTAGGTCAGTATGCTGCTGCATCCCAATCCTGTAACTTCGCACTCAGGTTTTTCCACTCCAACCAGAAAGATGTAAGTGAAAAAAATAATTTTTTTTTATGGTCTTGCCTGCTGAATGCACATGATTCAGAGAGCATCTTCCCCATGTCACAGGTACACTTGTTAGGGTGTACCTTGCTGTATTTGCAAGTGCCTGTATGACATAGCTTACTGGCCAAGGCTGATAGGTATAGGTGAAGTTATTTGTCGTTGATAGAATGGGCTTGTTTAATAGGATCCATACAAAGGTGTTAAAACTGGGTATTAACAGAATAGGAAGTTTTATGCTCTTAGGTTGGTATATTAATCTCTTAGAGATTTTTTCCAAGGGCATGAGATGCCGTGTAAGATTCTGCGATAGCAGCTGCGCTCGGTTACCTTGATTTATTTCTGAAGTCTATAACCACTGTGCTCTTTGTTAACAGTAAATGCACTTACGTTTTCTTAGAATGATAAAATTGACCAATTAAAGGTCATTTCATCAATGAATAAGATAGAGCTTTTATGTGCCATAATGAAAGGATGGGATTTGCACCATATTTTTCATTGCAAGCAGACTTGGTCTCCACTTGTCAGTTAAGCAGTTGTTTTTGTGGAAAAGCCATATATATGGTCTCTACTCAGTCGACCAACTATGCAAAACTACCCAGGAACATGTGTGAAGATAAGGCATGTCTTCTAGGATGGTCACTGCCAACTTGGTTCTCATGTGCTTCTAAGACTCATCGCCTGGAATTGGGCCGTTCCAGATATCTGCCCATAGCTCTCCATTTTCTTCTCTAATAGCAACCAAGAAACTGGGCCAGGAAGCTGGTTTCCGGGGTTCTTCATGACAACACTCATGAGGATTAAAAAAAAAAAAGTGTTTTGCAACTATAACAGCTTTGGCTAATCTATCTGCTAGACCCAGGGCAGGGCTGAAGCATTCCTGAACAATAAAATATAGGTTTGTTGTTCTCAGCTTGTAATAATTATGTCCTGACAAGTTTCAGGGCATGGCCTGAAGGACTGGTGTTCTTCATTTATTGGCTTTTGAGCCCTATTTTCCTCCCCTTTAACCTCTCTCCCCTACAGTGGTTGGTATCTCTGTTCAGATTCCATTTTGTGCCATAGCTCCTGACCAGGGAGAGAGGGAAGTAGGCATCAGCATTTGAACATATTGCTCAGAAGGTACTGGCCTGGCTTAGAGGTCAGGGAGTATCTCTTGGACCTTGGATTTCTAAAATTTCTTAGCACGAGTGGGCAGTTATAAATCTCTTGAGTTTTCACTGTGCATTCAATTATCTGTGCTTTGCCTTCTGTTTTCAAGTAGTTTTACTAACAAGAAAAAACCGTGTTCCTTAAATCTCATTCTGGCTCTCATTTCCATATTTTAAGGAAGAGGTTAATTAAACATTTGATTTACTGAAGAATTCTTTTCAAAGTTTTGTTTCTCAGATAGATTTGAAGTGGGAGTTGGGGTAAATAAGGGGTTAATTTGAGCCTGGTGGCTGGTTTTACTTGTTTCCAGTCATTTAACAATCTTAAAGAGCCATGTTGTTCATGACTTGGCCAACAAAGGTACATTATTTACGCTATAGTTAAGCTTTAATTATTCCCCCACAAAAATTGTGTCTGAAGAGTTGTTTTGAACACACACACCAAATAAAAGTATTGTAGTAGGGAAAGGAGATCCCCAGGAGTGATTAGAGAGGACATTTTGTCCTCAGTGGCTTTTTGTATCTTTGGTGTTTTGCTGATGGCTGTATGTGGCAGGAGTGACAATTCATCTCAATGCTTGTGATGCCGAACCTGATAAAATTATAGTGTTTTATTGATCTGGAACTAGGATGTTCTACTTGACACATTTGTTTTTATTACTACTAACTGGGAAGACAGAAATTACTTAATCATAGATAATCTTTGAGGATTCTGGAGGCAAAAGCAAACACAATATAGCAAGGAAAACACACCTTAAACCTTAGTGCTTAGCCCTAGTCCCAAAATATGAAAATGGAGACTGGTGTGGATGTTTCTTGTAGGAATTTGAGGCTGAGAAAGATCATGGTTGTAGTGTTGGTACTATATGTGTTAAATCTTCTGGTGTAGTATTAGAAATATCTCTCTGGAAACAAAAACTCTATGCTCTATATCCTTTATTCTTGGTAGCTTTTAGTGTCTCCATTTGGTGTTTCCTTGAGTGACTGATGTATTTCAATTCCCAACTAGCTCTTTGAAAGAACACTTTTACTCCTAAATGGAAAGTCTGGTTTTCTGCTTTTGAAGGCTTTGTGCTGTGGAATTGAAAGTTATATTTGGAAGGTCTGCATAGGAATTTTCTCTCTAAGAAGGTCATTGTCTGCTGTCATCATTACTTGGGAATAGATTGTTACAATGTGAGAATTAGTGCTAGATTTTCATATCTTCAAAAGTTACTTATATATTTATACTTTAAAAATTTCCCTTTAAAAGTCTTTATTTTGGATATCCATAGATACTATTATTCAGGGGTTTGATGTCCATGTATTATGCAAATTTTTAGTGACCAGGGTTCATTTCAGGAATCCAAATGGGATCTAAATAGCTTCAATGGTTCATACATGAATAGGCATAGGTACGGACAACATTCTCTGATATTCAGAAGGCTTTAAAGTGCCGGTGGCTTCCCGTTTTGCCTGCAGTTCTCATAGGGGGTGTTTCTTCAAATTGTAGTCCTTTCCCAGCTTTTGTCCTGTTGGTAGCTGCTCGAGCCCTTTCCTAGTTCTGCAGTGACAGTTTACCACGGCATTAAAGGAGGACTATCGTCAAAAGAGCAACCAGAGAACTAGAGTTACCTTCTCAGTTTGGTAAAGGACTACATTCCCTCTTTGTTGCCCCCATTTTCTCTTTCTAAAGCTGTTGCCTTTTTCTAAAGTGGTAGTCCATGGACCACTTCAAATTAAAACTGCTTCTACACTCAGTAAGGCTGGGTTCTTCCTTTTAAACATATCATATTTTGGATCTGTAATTGATAAATTTGATTGGAATCACCAAAGTCATATTTTATCCTGATTAATTTCTGGATCATATGTTCCTAACCAGCTGTTTTTTTTTCAACTTCTAAGTTTCTATTGCAAGGGCTGCTGGCAAACCTTGCTATGTTTTCCAAGCCAAGTGGCCATCGGATAGGCATATGTGTTTAGAGTGTACTGGCCTCTTCTTATAGGGCCTATCACTGTCCTTTAATCAGGCTAGAAGGTACACTTGAGCTTTTTCAGATAGTCCTTCTTTAAACCTGCAGGATCACAAGTAATCTTTTTAATTTTCTTGTGTCCGTCCGTCTTTAATTTCTCCAGATACTGCAGGCAAACAGCTCGCCGAGGTGTCCCATGGGGGTTTAAAAGCCGCATCGAATGCAGTTGAATTAGCGCCCGTGGCGCAATCCCGCGGCCTGAAATGAACCCTGCGAGGCTGTGTATCAGAGGGTATGTTAACTATTGGCCTATTTTCCTATTGGGCAGATAATTGGAACGTTATAGAGATGGGGGTAAAACTGATTGAGGTTATGCCAAAAAGACTGGAAAGGATCTAGAAAGGATTTTTTAGGGCAGACATCAGCTTTGAACTTCACACTTTCCTTGGTCCAAAGGGGTGCCCTCCTGACTTCTAATCCTGATGGCATAGGTCCACCTATGAAATGTTCTTCCCTGAGATTTTGTTCTGTTGTGCCAGAATTTCTGTTGAGAATTCTTTATCTTGCCTCTGTTTACAGTGTTTCATCTGTAAATGTGTATTAATCTAAATTAAAGCAGATGTGGTGAGTGTTGCCTTCACTTACTTGTTTATGGAATTTTCCAGCAGAGGTCTTAGGTAGTTTGGATGGACAAGTAGCCTGGTTCTTGAAGTCTTTCTGTTCTCAGAACAGATTATGACATGAGTTTTTATAGGTCTTTTGTTTGGCGCCTTATTTCTATCCTGATATAACACATGTCCTATGTTTGTGATATTGTATTTAGAAATAAACAAAACCGAGCAGCAGCCTTTTTTTTCTGAAGGAGAGTGATTTTTTTTTGGGGGGGTGGTGGTGTTGGTAGGGTGGTTATATTATTCTAGTGTTTTGGAACCTTTGTATAAAACAGTTTGTCTTATATGCAGAAAAACATGGAGTAATATCCCTTCCACAATGGCACAAACCAAATTTTTGACTGATGTGGTGTAACAAACCTCCAGTCCTGTTGAACTGAAAGACAAAACTGCAAAGAAAAAGTTTGTGTGGTGGCAGCAGCAGCTGGGTATTACCAGTGGTAATATTAATAAAGAAGACATTTGACTCTGGTATAGGAAAGAAGGAAAATGATATTTTAAGAAGCCGATAATCTACTTGGTGATCAAGGCCTTTAAAGATTAGATTCAACATCTTACTTAATTTTAGTTTGAGGGTTTATTGTTGCTTTTTTAATTTTGGCTGGCATTGTTTGACTTCATTGTCTGACCTGTGAAATATTTATACCAAGGTAATGTCTTTCCTTCCCAGACCTCAGAATATATTATTCAAGCTTACAAATATGGTGCATTTGAGAAGATCCCAGAGTTTATCGCTTTTAGGAACAGGCTGAATAATTCTCTTCATTTTGCACAAGTCCGTACTGAACGGATGTTGTTAGACCTTCTACTTGAAGCAAATATGTAAGTACTAGAGGCCTGGTGCATGAACTCGTGTATGAGTGGGGTCCCTTGGGGTGGCCTGTGGGGATCAGGCCCCAGCTAGTGCCCCCAGCACCGCAGCCCCACCTGGCACCCCGCTGTGGCCTGGCACCGCCCCCTTACCTGCTCCACCATCCCACCTATGGGGCAATTGATTGGGACCAGGCACCCTGCCCAACTCCTTCTGCGCCTAGAAGCCGGGCGGCGGCCCCGCTGCTGTCTGCGGGGTGGTCAGTGGGGTGATTGGCAGGGCAATTGAGCCCCTGTTCGCACCTGCCTTGGCCTGGCACCACCTGCTCACCTGCTTTACCATCCTGCCGTGGTCCTGCTCTTATCGGGGCCCATCCAGGCCGGCAGCACCTCCACTCGCGCCCACTGCCAGCACTGCGACCCGATGCCTGCCATGACGCCTGTCATGTTCCACACTGCCCCCTGGTGGTCAGAGCACGTCATAGTGAGCAGTCGAACTCCTGTTCGAACAATTTGCATATTAGGCTTTTATTATATAGGATTGCATAAGAGCTAAGGGATAAGGAACTAAGGGATAAGATCAAATGCTGAGAGCCTTTAATGGGCTCATGGGTGACATTAGCAGGTTTAAGCTAAGGAAAATGGGGGGTAAAGGAGTAAATAGGAGGTGGTGCAGGAAAGAAAGGGGAAGAAAACTTGATATATGTCATGAGAATGAGAGAGTACTGCCAGGTTCCATACAGAAGCCAGCTAGGTTGTGGGCAATATTGTATTTATGAGGATCCCTGCACACATGGGATTTTAGGAATCCACTTTGTTTTGGTTGGGCTTCCAGACTCAGGCTGGCATGATCTGTGCTTGGTTCTCTTTCACCTTCTGTGAGCCTTTACTACTACTACTTTTATTTTTTAAATATATTTTTATCAACTTCAGAGAGGGAAGGAGAGTGAAAGATAGAAACATCATTGAGAGAGAATCATTGATTGGCTGCCTCCTGCATGCTCCCTACTGGGGATTGAGCCCAAAACCCGGGCATATGCTCTTGACCGAATCGACCCCAGGACCCTTCAGTCCGCAGGCTGATGCTATATCCACTGAGCCAAATGAGGTAGGGCGAGCCTTTACTTCTTAATAGTAAATCCTTCCTTTCTAATAAAACAAAGTCCCAGCTAATAGGTTTTTATGGCTGGTTTATAACTTAAATAATACATAAATATATTTTCTGTATCACAGATCAGTCAGCTTAGCAGAAAGTATAAAGTCAATGAATCTTCGGCCAGAAGAAGACGACATTCCATGGGAAGCCTTACGAGACAACAGAGACTTAAATGTTTTCTTCAACTGGGATCCAAAAGATAGGTAACTGGAAGTACCCCCCCAAGCAATTTAAAGAATTAGAATGAATCTAAGAATTTTTTTTTAAACCTTTTTTACACAAATATAATAACACTACGGCCTGGTGCACAAATTCGTACACTGGTGGGTGGGGATGGGGTCCCTCAACCCAGCCTGCACCCTCTCATAGTCTGGGAGCCCTTGGGGGATGTCCGACTGATGGCTTAGGCCCACTCCCCACCAACTGTCCAACTGCCAGCTGTGAGCCTGGCTTCTGGCTGAGCAGCACTCCCCCTGTGGGAGCACACTGACCACCAGGGGGCAACTCCTGCATTGAGTGTCTGCCTCCTGGTGGTCAGTGTGTGTCATAGCGACTGGTCATTCTGTCATTCAGTTGATTTGCATATTAGCCTTTTATTATATAGGATGTTTATTGTAGGAATCAGAATATATAAGTAAACCAAAGGAAGAAAATAAATCTCACCCCTATGTTGGGATTAAAAGTTCGATTCTTCATAGCATCCGTGCAAACAGACTCCAGATAGATTAAAGATTATGTTAAAACTCCTTAGAAATTCTAGAAGAAAATATAAAATAAAAATGGTTGGGGAAAGCCTTCCTTAGCATTACATCAAATATAGAAGTAAAGGTCTAAGGATATGTGGTAAGTTGGTAAATTTTTTCATATATATTTATCAGCTTACCAGAAAATATTTAACAAAATATATATTTTTGTTAATCCTCACCTGAGGATATTTTTTTCATTGAGTTTTTTTTTAGAGAGAGTGGAAGGGAGGGGGGAGGGGCAGAGAAAGAGGAGGGAGAGAGTATGAAACACCTATGTGATACAGACACATCGATTGGCTGCCTCCTTCATGCACCCTGACTGAGGTCTGGGATAGAACCTGCAAACCATGACCCTCTGGTGTGTTGCCCGATGCTTTAACCCCTAGGTTATGAAGATCAGGGCTCTTTATATATATTAATAGTCTTCATATATAGAGAGAACTGAGAAGAAGATAACAAAAAAACTAATTGGGTAAATGGCTTAACAGGAAATTCAAAGAAATGTATCTTACAGTAATAAAAAATGTTTTAACCTGTCAGATAAAGATAAAAAGGATTAATACTATGCTCAGCAAGGTGGTGGGAAAATCGTTTACATGGGGGTGAAACTTTATATAACCTTCCCTAACCAGGAATTTTAGTGATATGTATATGTATCAAGATTGAAAAATCCATATACTATTTTTAGTTCAGCAGATCTGCTTCTAGGAAAGTGGAATCTAAAGAAATAGGTCGTGCAGAGATATGTCTATGAGGTGTAGTTCTGAATATACTGTGACTTGGGGATTGCCAAGAACACGTTTAGTGATTGGCAAGGACTCATGGGGCTCAATATATCCTTGCTCTCACAGCTAAGGTTTATTATAATAAAAGCATACATGATAGAATCAGCAAGGGAAAAAACATACAGGTGGAGTCTGGAGAATTCCATGCAGACTTCCAGTACCCTCTCCCTTCTGGGAGGTGCCCTGTCACACACGCTCCTTTCTCTAGCTACGGAAAATACAGTAATGAGTGTGCAATATTTCTGCTTAGAGAAGCCCATTAGAGAGTTGGTGCCCAAGGTTTCTAGCAGCTAGTTACATAGGTATACTCTGTGTAGCATGTACCAACATTCTAGACACTCAGAAGGAAAACAGGTGTCACCATAAACAATAGGTTTGTACAGTCTAGGCACAGTGAGCCATTCTTGTCAATTTGAGAATGGTTGGAGTACCAAGTTTCCAGACATCAGCGAAGAGCTACCCTTATAAGCAGGCTCTTCTAAATTAATAGCCTCAGGCTTGCTATGTTAATCTTTTCTACACATTCTGTTATAAATAGAATACCAGTTTGGAAAATGGTATGACTATTGTGAACCTGTGTTATTTGCTTAAAATAAATTGTATAAATACTTTTAGTTGCACACTTTTAGTACCTCTGTATTGCAGAAATCTGAAATCTGTAACTTCGTTAATATGGTGGATGCTTGGTTATCAGGGCATTTTCCTTCTGCTTTTTACTTTTCTGTCATTTGAATTGTATTATCAGAAAAGTCTCAGTTAAGGGGAAATAACCTGTTAGGTAGGTTGTCATTCCTGTTTATGGATACCTAAATGGGGACTTGGATGATTTTGGTTTGTCTAAGATCATTCAGCTAGTAAATGAAAGCTGGGACCACTCAAAGGCATCTTGTCTGATGAAAGTTAACTTCGAAAGATTTAAAGGCAACACATTTAGTAAAAGGGATGGTTTGGGGATTTTTTTAAAGGGATGTTTCTGAAGAGCATAAGAAACTTTCCTTGGAGGAGGAGACCATGTGGTTAAGAATCCGTTCCTTAACATTGAGGCTGATCAGTGGACTCCCAAGTCTTAACCACCCTGTGGAACCAAAGAACTCGGAGAAGACCACTGAGAACGGTGTAGCCTCCAGGGTTGATATTCTTCGTTTGCTCCTTCAACAGCTGGAATCGGCCCTGGAGAAAGGAAAGCGATTTATTGAGAAGGAAATTCAGGTATATACTATCAAAACTTCAGTAATTTATGACTATCTTTTTAATAAGATGAATTTGGGGGGGTGAATCATAAGAAACAGAATTTTGTCCCAGTTTATGACATTTGTAGGAAAAAGGCAAATATTACAAACTTGGAAGGTTGTAGAGGCTGTCTCGATATCCAAACTGGAAAGTGAGGGAAAGCAAAATAGTTTTTTTTGGTGATAGTAAATTATTTTTTAATCCTTACCCGAGGACATATTCGTTTATATTTAGAGAGAAGGGGGAAGGAGGGCAAGAGAGACAGAAATAGACATCAATGTGAGAAATATCGATGTGTTGCCTCCCCTATGGGCCCTGACTGGGGATAGAACCTGCCATCCAGTAGATATGTGTCCTGATCAGGAATCGAACCCTTTCGGTGTATGGGACAATGCTCCAACCAACTGGGCCACACTGGGCCACACTGGCCAGGGCTGTGATGGTAAACTTTAAAAAATATATATTTTTATTGATTTCAGAGAGGAAGGGAGAGGGAGAGAGAGAGATAGAAACATCAATGATGAGAGAGAATCATTGATTGGCTGCTTCCTGCACACCCCCTACTGGGGATCGATCCCGAAATCTGAGCATGTGCCCTGACCGGGAATTGAACCCTGACCTCCTGGTTTATAGGTTGACGTTCAACCACTGAGCCATGCCATCGGGCAAGGTGATGGTACATTTTTTTTTAAAAAATATATTTTATTGATTTTTTACAGAGAGGAAGGGAGAGAAATAGAGAGTTAGAAACATCAATGAGAGAGAAACATCGATCAGCTGCCTCTTGCACACCCCCTACTGGGGATGTGCCCGCAACCAAGGTACATGCCCTTGACCGGAATCGAACCTGCGACCTTTCAGTCCGCAGGCTGACGCTCTATCCATTGAGCCAAACTGGTTTTGGCGGTGATGGTAAATTTTTAATAGTTATCTATTTTCTCTATAATGATTTAGTTGTTAACATAGTCCCCTTTTACTCCTCGTTATGCTTTCCACAGTTACGGTTGGTTACCTGCAGTTACACACAGTCTGAAAATATTAAATGGAAATTTCTAGAAATAAACAATTTATAAATTTTAAATTGCTTGCTGTTCTGAATAGCACACTTACACTGTCTTGCTCTATCCCGCTCCATCCTACCTGGAATGTGAATCATCCCTTTGTCCAGCATTTTCACACTGTATACACTACCTGCCCTTTGGTCACTTAGTAGCTGCCTTGGTTATCAGGGCATGGCACTGCTTGTTTTTAAGTCACCCTATTTTACTTAATAGTCCCAAAGCACACAGTAGTGATGCCGGCAATTTGGATATGCCAAAGAGAAGCCATAAAGTGCTTCCTTTTAAGTGAAAAGATGAAAGTTCACAATTAAGTAAAGAAAAAAAGTCTTGCCGAAACCGGTTTGGCTCAGTGGATAGAGCGTCGGCCTGTGGACTGAAGGGTCCCAGGTTCGATTCCGGTCAAGGGCATGTACCTTGGTTGCGGGCACATCCCCAGTGGGAGGTGTGCAGGAGGCAGCTGATCGATGTTTCTCTCTCATCGATGTTTCTAGCTCTCTATCCCTCTCCCTTCCTCTCTGTAAAATATCAATAAAATATATTAAAAAAAAAAAAAAAAGAAAGAAAAAAAGTCTAATGTTGAGGTTGCTAAAATCTACAGTAAGAACCAATCTTCTATCCATAAAATTGTGGGGTGGAAAAAAAGAAATTTGTGCAGCCAAAACCGGTTTGGCTCAGTGCATAGAGCGTCAGCCTGTGGACTGAAAGGTCCCAGGTTCGATTCCGGTCAAGGGCACGTAACTTGGTTGCGGGCACATCCCCAGTAGGGGGTGTGCAAGAGGCAGCTGATCGATGTTTCTAACTCTCTATCCCTCTTCCTTCCTCTCTGTAAAAAATCAATAAAATATATATATATATAAAAAAAAAAGAAATTTGTGCTATTTTTCTGTTGTACATCAAATTGCAAAAGTTATGACCACAGTGTGTGATAAGTGCTTAGTTAAGGTAGAAAAGGCTTAAATTTATGGGTAGAAGACATAAGCACAATACATGTTTTGATTGCTGGCAATATGTTGCTCCCAAAAGCACTGAGCTTATACTAAGACCTCAGCAAGGAGTTCCTTGAAACAAGTGACCACATTCACTTACTTTCATTATGGTATACTAGAGGCCCGGTGCACGAAATTCTTCTGCTGGGGGTGTCCCTCAGCCCAGCCTGCACCCTCTCCAATCTGGGATCCCTCTCACAATCCAGGACTGCTGGCTCCCAACCGTTCGCCTGCCTGCCTGATTGTCCCTAACCGCTTCTGCCTGCCAGCCTGATCACCCCCTAACCACTCCCCTGCCAGCCTGATCGATGCCTAACTGCTCCCCTGCGGCCCGATTGCCCCTAACTGCCCTCCCCTGCTGGCCTGGTCGCCCCCAACTGCCCTCCCCTGCCAGCCTGGTCTCCCCAAACTGCCCTCCCCTGCAGGCCTGGTCCCCCCCAACTGCTCTCCCCTGCCAGCGTGGTTGCCCCTAACTGCCCTCCCCTGCTGGCCTGGTCGCCCCCAACTGCCCTCCCCTACAGGCCTGGTCCCCCCCCCCCAACTGCCCTCCCCTGCAGGCCTGGGTCCTCCCCAACTGCCCTCCCCTGCAGGCCATCTTGTGGTGGCCATCTTGTGTCCACATGGGGTGTCCATCTTTGACCACATGGGGGCGGCCATCTTGTGTGTTGGAGTGATGGTCAATTTGCATATTATAGCTTTATTATATAGGATTGTTATAATTCTGTTTTATTTTAGTTATTAATCTCTTGTCTGATTTATAATTAAACTTTATCATAGGTATGTATGTGTAGGAAAAAAATAGTATATACAGGGTTTGATAGTATCTACAGTTTCAGGCATCCACTGGGGTCTTGGAATGTATTCCCTGCAGATAAAGAGGGTGGGGGGGCTACTATAGTTTGCTGACCAGTGGCATGTAAATTAATCACTAAGATAGATTTTTATCCATTAGTTACAGCCATTTGTTTTCTTATTTTGTATGAAATTAGATGAATTTAAAGAACATCACTTTATTCCTTTCTTTTTCAGTATCCTTTCCTTGGTCCTGTGCCTACCAGAATGGGTGGATTCCTTAATTCTGGCTGTTCTCAGTGTCAGACCAGTTCTTTTTATCTTGTTTGTGATATTTATGAGCTGGATACCAATGGTTTAGGTAAGTGTATGTTTGCATGAGTCTATTTAGTGGGTCTTTGTCATTGCAACATTGCACTTAGTAAATGCAACAGAATATCTATAACTCACTATTTGGAAAACTTTAAAGGAAATGGAAGCTGGAAGCTGTTCTGGAAATGCCTGGTTTATAGGGAAATACATTAAAAGGTTACAAAGTAATGTTTTAGAAGTTTAAGTCCTTTCCATATTTGAAATCTTATTAGGTTCAAAAGTTGAATAAATTCTTAATTTGTTACACTATTTTTAGATTTCAGATTGAATTCTTTATTTAAAAATGGAGCCCTTAACCCTTAGCCCTTAGCCCTGTGGTTCCGTTGGTTGGGCATCATCCTGTGCAGTAGGAGGTTGCCTATTCGATTCCCAGTCAAGGGTTCATCCTGGGTGTGGGCTCAATCCCTGGTAGGGGCATACAGGAGGCAGCCAATCGATGTTGCATTCTCACACTGGTGTTTCTTTCTCCCTCTCCCTTTTCTCTTTAAAAATCGATAAACTATTATATATATATTTTATATATATATATATATATATATATATATATATATATATATATATATATTTTTTTTTTTAAATGATTTCAGAGAGGAAGGGGGGGGGGAGAGAGAGAGAGAGAGAGAGAGAGAGAGAGAGAGAGAGAGAGAGAGATCAATGATGAGAGAGAATCATCCATCAGGCTGCCTCCCCGCATACCCTACACTGGGATCGAGCTTGCAACCTGGGCATGTGCTCTTGAGACTGGGAACTGTGACCTCCTGGTACATAGGTTGCTGCTCAACCACGGAGCCATGTTGGCTGCACAATAAACTATTCTTTAAAAAAGAAAAATGAAGTTTTTAACTTTGTGGAGAAGAGTTTCTTTCTAAGCTTTAAAACCAATTGCGAATCACAAATATTCTATAGGCTGTGGTGGTTTTTTTCCCTTCTGAATCATAAGGTTTGTACATCTTGTCCTGTCATTTAGAGTATTTGAAACACATAGATTTTTAGTCCTCCTCGACTAGAAATCTTTTCCTTTATCTTTTCTCAGTTTTTTCTTTTTTTTCTCTTTCATCTTTCTCTGTCTCTCTGTCTTTTTTTTTTTTTTTTAATATATTTTATTGATTTTTTACAGAGAGGAAGGGAGAGGGATAGAGAGTTAGAAACATCGATGAGAGAGAGACATCGATCAGCTGCCTCCTGCACACCTCCTATTGGGGATGTGCCTGCAACCAAGGTACATGCCCTTGACCAGAATCGAACCTGGGACCTTTCAGTCCGCAGGCTGACGCTCTAGCCACTGAGCCAAACCGCTTAGGGCTGTCTCTCTGTATCTTAAAGAGAAAAGAAAATGTCTGCTTACGTGTGGCTTGCTAAAAAAAAAAAATTAATGTTTTTCATTGTTTTTCAATTTTAGAGGATACAGTAGAGATCCAGGAGCGAGTAGAGAATATTCTTAAGTCTTTACTAGAACAGTTAAAAGGTAAGCATTCTTACTTAGGTGTCCCCTTTTGTATCTGATTGTCTGATAATAGCTCATTTTTTTAAGTCCAAACTTGCAAGAGGATTTGAAAGTAATGCATACTTTTGTTATGTTTAAGATTTGCTTTTAACTTTAAAAGGTTTTATTACAAAAGCCATAGATACCTATTATATAAATAGTACACAGCTATGTATGGTCTTTTCCTTTGCCAGCCCCATTCCCTCAGAGTAAGAACTGTTGACGCTTTGGAGTCTATATGCCTAGAAACCACCCAAACTGCCCATACATGTGTATATGGAAATACATAGTAGTAATTGTTTTTAACATATGAAAAGGTATATAATATATGCTTTTCTGACTGTAATTTGATATTATCTTGGATATCTTACCATTTCAGTTACATGAACACTCCATTCATTTTAAAGACTGCATAATATTCTACATTTTTTAATCATTGTACCAAATTTGTTTATGCTTCCCTCCATTGAATACATAATATACACTTGAGTTATTTATAGCAGTATTTTTAACAGCATATATATAACAATGCTGAAATGAACATCTTGAGACACAAGTGTTTGGGGACTTATTTGAGTATTTTCTTGTAATTAAATTCCTAGAAATGGAATTATTTGATAAAAAGGATACACATAAGCATTTTAAATCTATAAGGGACTTTCTCCTCAGGATTCTAAACAGTTTTAATTTTATTGCCCAAATGAAGAATGAGAATTAAAAGATGACCAAGATTATAAGAATTAAATGTGGTATTTATTTATGAAGGTGCATCTCTCCCATGCCCTTAATGGCACAAGTTCTTCTAAATTATTCACTGGGAATCTTAATTTTATTGTGCCAATGGCCTATTTGTGAAAAGGCTCAGACACTGGAATATGTAATTTATAAAGCCACCTTTTATAGTTTAAAGACAATAGAGCAATAGTCATGTGGCTTTTAAAAGAGCTTAACATAGATATTCTTTGGTATTTGGTTTATTGTGTGTGGATGGGAGGCTTTCTTGATTAAGCTTTAATATTTGTTTATTCTTTAGTAGATTGTACATTGTGCTCCTAAGAATAACATTGAAACAGGGATGAATGAAACCATGAAATATTTTTCTGTTTTTAGATGTCTTCAGTAAATGTAAAGGTGATCTGTTAGAAGTTAAAGATGGTAACTTGAAAACACACCCTACTCTTTTAGAAAATCTAGTCTTCTTTGTTGAGGTATGTTTTGTTTTTTTCCTGAAAAACTAGATTGTTCTCTATTGTCTGAAGTATTAATTTTTCAAAAATGAACACTGAATAGGCACCCTAGACCTGTAATTTAATCCCTCACCCCTGCCTTTTGTTAATTGAAAAACAGTGGATTCATCTTTAAAGATTTCTGATCCACTCCAAATCTAGCTGTTTTCTGTTCATTTTCCTTGTTGACTCAGCTATTATGTAGTTTAAATCAATCCCTCCAGCTTCTTTTATTATTGCTGTTCTTTAATTACTGAGATTCTGCATCATGAAGGATGATCCAGGAGCTGATATATCAAAACTCTCCTTCTTTTAGCAGAGAGGAGGATGTATCACAAACACTGATAACTTCTCTTTAATTTCTGTGGCATATTTTTTTCTTCTCCTACTAGTCTGTAAACTTCCTGAGGGTATTATTCTCTGTTCCGATGACTGGCACATTATAAGTGCCTATAATACACTTAATGAATGAATAATAATTGCATGTATATGAACATGTGTGCACTATAGTGTAGAAGAAGACATATAAACCCCTAACAAACAGGATATATGTGACCAACTGGGCAGATTCTCCATATATATTTAAGTTAAGGTTTGCAGATAAGGTAGTATCTTACTTGGCTAAAGAGGTGGGTGGGAAGAGATATATTGTAAAGAACCTTTGGATTCCATGTTTAGGAATTTGGACTTCTCACTTGAGTGAAAAGGATGCTGATAGATCCTCACTTTCAATAGGCAAGAGAAAGGAAATAGGATCAATTGGAGCCTGAAGAAAGGATAAAGATTTAAGCTGTTAGAGTATTTAAGCCGGAGATGAGATGATGAAGGCCTGGATTAATGTGGTGACCATAAAACTTAGAGAGTGGCGAGTTGGAGGAGAAATTGAAGGGATTTGTGTAGAACAACTGTCAATTTATTTGTTTAATCCATTACATTTAACTGTTCCTGATTGATATCTTGAGTGTAATCATTATTCATGAATTTGTAATTTTCCCTCTTTCAGACTATTTCTATTATTCTGTGGGTGTCCAGTTACTGTGAGAGTGTCCTGCGACCATACAAACTAAATTTACAGAAAAAGAAAAAGAAGAAAAAAGAAACCAGCATCATCATGGTAATAACAGAAAATACAAGTAATAATCTGGCTGCATGCTGCTTTTTGTTTTCCTGCATGTTGTTGAGACCTTAGGGTCCTTATATGCATTTATTTTCTTTCCCCACCTTCTAAAAAAATTACACACCTACAGGAAAGTTGAAATACGAGTATAATGACACCCAAATAGCCTTACCTAGTCTCACCATTTTAACAGTTGGCACATTTGTTTTGTTTTGCTCTCTCATCTCCCCCGCCCCTTCATTCACTGTGTCTAAGATAATTTAACAGTCATGAATACAAAGTCTGAAAGGATAGATCAGAGTTGCTCTGTTACTCTCTGTTAATGGAGGCCTACACTCCTAGAACTTGTTAAATGGCTTTTTGGTATTTGGGTTTTCTAGTTGTTGCTTTTTTAATTCCAAAAATAAAAATAACTTTCCTATTTTTATGATTATCTAAATAACCTAAAGGAGTAAATAAACTGAAGATCATCCACATTCCCACTAAGCAGTGACAGCCACTGCAAACAAACCAGAATCATGCTCTGTAGGTTTTGCAACTATTAGTTTGTTTTTTATTTAATGACATTTACTGACATCTCATTTCAGTTAATATATATGTATCTCATTACCTTTAATGGTTATATACTATCCTGTTGTATTAATATACCACCATAACTTATTCCCATTGATGAATATTTGGTTGGTTCTAATTTGTAAATATTATAAATTATGCTGTTATTAAAATATGGATATACACAAAGATGAATTTATAATATTTCCTTATGATATCTCATAGATCTAAAGTTACTATTTATGTACATTTTTACATTCGTACATTTTTACATTCCACAACATGTTGAGTGTGTCTGTATCCTTACCCATCTGATAGGCAAACATTACTATTCCTTTTTTTCTTTTTTTAAAAAAAATATATATTTTATTGATTTTTTACAGAGAGGAAGGGAGAGGGATAGAGAGTTAGAAACATCGATGAGAGAGAAACATCGATCAGCTGCCTCCTGCACACCTCCTACTGGGGATGTGCCCGCAACCAAGGTACGTGCCCTTGACCGGAATCGAACCTGGGACCTTTCAGTCCGCAGGCTGACGCTCTATCCACTGAGCCAAACCGGTTTCGGCACTATTCCTTTTTTTCTAATTTGCATTTAAAAATTTCTATTGATGTTGAACCTTCAAAGAAGACTTCTTGAGTGAAAAGCTGGTTTATTACTTGATTGGCTAGTTTTCTTGCATTTATCTGTGTTTTAAATTGTATGATATATTGCTGGGATTTCTTTGCTATATTTTTTGTTTTATTGTTGCCCAAGTTTCCTATTGTGGTAGTAATGTTTTACCTTTTGATATAGTCTGACCTGTTGGACTCTTAATACTATAATAGTGTTATTAATCCTTTATCATAGATGATTCTGTTTCTTCCAGTTTGTCATTGTTCTTTTTTTATTTAAATATTTTTTTAAATTCATTTTAGAGAGGAAGGGAGAGGGAGAGAGAGATAGAAACATCAATGATGAGAGAGAATCATTGATCGGCTGCCTCCTGCACACCCCCTATTAGGGATTGAGCGCCCAACCCAGGCATGTGCCCTTGACCGGAATTAAACCCGGGACCCTTTAGTCCACAGGCCGATGCTCTATTCACTGAGCCAAACCAGCTAGGGCAGAATTTTCTTGACTGTAGTCTCCCATCATTTTTCTATCAGAACTTAGAATATTCTCTTTATGTTATTAACATTAGAGGAAATTTCAAAGACATAAAGAGAAGAAATGAAGTCTTGGGGTCCTCTCATCTCATTTAGTGTCCCAGGAGATTCTCAATTCAAAGTTGAGTAATGGCCAAGATATTTTTCTATTGGAATTTCATCTCTAGTTCACCAGGGTGAATTAAAATCTCTTTTAAAGAATGCTTAAGTCATTGTTGCTGAGTTAGCATTATTTGGTGGCAATTAAGTATACTATGGTTTTCAAGACTGTGTTAATATCAAAACTATCCATTCCTATTACTGTTAATAGCATTAAGTAATGCTATAGTATGAAATTAGTATAGCTTAAATGATGTAAGCATAAGAAATATGTTTGATAATCTTTCAACTATTGAAAAATTTTTTTCAGCCACCTGTCTTTACCAGTTTTCAAGACTATGTTACTGGGCTTCAGACTTTAATTTCCAATGTTGTGGATCATATTAAAGGGCTTGAAACACATCTAATTACACTTAAACTTGAAGAACTTATTTTAGAAGACACTTCTCTCTCATTGGTAAGAGAATGTAGGCAATCAGCAATAAGTTACAAAGAAATATTCAAATATTCTCTATCATAAGGACATGTTAATTTTTAATTCATCATTCTGCCCTTACAGGAATTCTGATTAGAAGGTGCCTGCAGTAGTAGTTTGTTGTATCGGTGGGCGAGGGAGTGTGGGTGGTGCATTTCCCCTCCTTTATTTCCAACCCCTTTGTCCCCCAGTCCCCAGCCTCCTATCAGTCCCAGTCCCACTATCCAGAACCATTCCCACCTCTCCCTCTTCTGTGTTTCTATGACACATTTGTATCTGCCATTAGACTTTAAGACTTCCAGGCACTTGGGAACTCAGTGAAGGCCTAGAAATTGAATCTAAAGAAGTAGGTACATCCCAGATAGGATTCTTGCCTCCTTTCTCCCACTTGAGAAGAGAGACACTTGCTGTCCTTTTGGTATACTTTTACATATAAGGAAATATGGTAATTTATAGTTACAGATTTGGAACTGTTTAATTTTTTACTTTTTAGACCAAATCCAAACTCTCTATTTGAAACTCACAACCCCTTTTCTGAATAATATAGAAAAACAAAAACTCAAAATTACAGTACCTATTCTTAAAACAACTAAAAAATCTTAAAAGATTGCACACTTGAATGAATGTCACATTGCTTTATGTTGTTGGGCTTTGCTGGGTATCTTTGGGTTTTTTATTTATTTTATTTAAATATATATTTTTATTTATTTCAGAGAGGAAGGGAGAGGGAGAGAGAGAGATAGAAACATCAATGATGAGAGAGAATCATTGATTGGCTGTCTCTTGCACATCCCCCACTGGGGACCAAGCCTGCAACCCTGGGCATGTGCCTTTTTTGGGAATTGAACCGTGACTTCCTGGTTCATAGGTTGATACTCAACAACTGAGTCACACCAGCTGGGCATCTTTGAGATTTTTAATAAGTAGATATAAATTTATTGATTTTGCTGTTGTGCTAAAGGCTTTATAAGTGATCAGAGACCTGGCTGTGGAGAGATGCATACAAATGAATTTGGAAATAAGGTATAGGTACAAAAATCTGAGCTAGTCAAAAAGAGTCTTACCAGGGAGGGGACATTTGAGGATTAATAAGTTTTCACCAGGCAGATAGAAATGGATGAAAGGAATTCCAAACAGAAGGAAACAGACAAAAACATGGTGGCAGGAAAGTGAACTGTGTGGGGAGTCAGGCAGTTGGCAGAGCCCAGAACACATAGTATGTGGGAAGGACTGTCGGGTGTGAAGGTGACAGGCACAACGGCCCTGCTGTTGTGACTGTGAGTGGTTGTTTTTGTTTAAAGATCTGTTTGTCTCCTAAAACAAGGAATAAGATTCCTCTCTTTGCGTATTCTAGAGGTTATCCTTAACTTTGGGCTACTCTCTAGATTTTTTAAGCCCTGGGTCAAAACTTTAGGAAAGTCACTTAACCTTTGGGTCTCAATTTTTTTTTCTTTTTTATTTTATTTTATTTTTTTATTGATTTCAGAGAGGAAGGGAGAGGGAGAGAGAGATAGAAACATCATTGATGAGAGAGAATCATTGATCGGCTGCCTCCTGCACATCCCACACTGGGGTTCGAGCCCACAACCCAGGCATGTGCCCTCGGCCGGAATTGAACCCGGGACCCTTCAATCCACCGGCCGGCGCTCTATCCACTGAGCCAAACTGGCTAGGGCTCAATTTCTTTATAAAATGGAAATCATATTAATACCTACTTTTTAGGATTATAGTGAGGATTAAATAAATCAACAATGGCCTTTTATTACTTACTTTTGTTAAAATTGTTCTACATTACTGAGCAGCACCAGCCACGAAATATGGGATCCATATAGTGCTGGGTACTTGTCTTCTGAGTTTAAAAAAATTTTTTTTCAATTCAGTTTCCTTTAGGTTACTTCTCCCCGCCCCCCCTTTTTCCCCCCCATCCTTTCTAAACTGGAAACATATTCTAGAAGGCCTCTGGACTACCACTGCCAGTCCTGGTCGCCTTTCCTTCTTCCTAGGAGTATCTGCTGAAACTGGTTGTGTGCCAGATTGTTTTTTTTCCTTCTTCTGCTTTCATTTATATTCATAGAGAAAATACACAGTATTACATGTATCTTTTTAAAATCATCTGGTTTTAATATAAACTTAAAATGTACTCTACTATCTGTTAGGTTTTCAAAATAAATGGTTCACTCTATTTTACTCTGAAGCTGGGCTTTTTTTTCATTCAATCTTATATTCATGAGATCTGTTCAGGCTAATGCATATAGGCCAATCTTGTTCTTCCAAACAGCTGTTTAGTATTCAAAATATGAATGCACCACAGCCATTGGCTATTTCAGGTTATTCTATAACTGACTTTTACATACAGTACTGAATGAAATGTATTTGTACATACTTTCTTATGCACATTTGTGTTTCTGAGATTAGATCTCAATTAGTAGTATTGTTGGGTCATAAGATGTGCTTCCCTGGTTTCTTCTAGGCTTTGGAATACTGCCAACTTCATGTAAACCTAACCAGTTCTTAGTCAACCTCCTTTCTGTGTTTGAATACTCCCGTCCCCTTTGTTTTTTATATTCTCTACCACAAGTCAAATGAGCAGCAAATATTTAACCCACACATCTGAGTAGGCTGGGGAAAGCTTTGCTCATTTTTTAGTTATTTGGCTCCTAGAACCCATGGACTTTTCAATATGGAGAGAGACTTGATTATAACTAAAATTGATACTATTAAATTTGATGCCTGTATTATATATAAGCATAACTCTCCCTCTCCTCCCTCTCTCTTCCTCTCCCTCTGTTCCTCTCTCTAAGCATGTCCCCGGGTTACGATTAAAATAATAATAATAATAATAAAAAAATAATAAAATTTCTACATTTTTTTCTGATGAAATTAATCAGAAATCTCAATTTTTCCACCTTATATAGCTCATAAAAAATTAGTGATTTTGTGTCCAAGTTAGTAACAATTTTTTACTTTTGTTGATGGAAGCTTCTCATTAGAAATGTTAGTTTTTTTACTTCATATAACTAATGACAAAGACTACTTGAAATAAAGAATGTCTCAGTGAAAAATCACATGGAAAAATATATATCTGTAATGAGCTTTAGCCTTTGCATTTTATGAAATTGAAAATGACACTCTATTCTGATGGAGTTTCCAGTCAGACAAAGGTAATGGTAATTTTAATTTATAGCTGAGGAACTGTAATCTGGGGGAATGCTTTCTGAGCAGGACCACTAATT
Source organism: Plecotus auritus (assembly GCF_963455305.1). Taxonomy (NCBI): domain Eukaryota; kingdom Metazoa; phylum Chordata; class Mammalia; order Chiroptera; family Vespertilionidae; genus Plecotus; species Plecotus auritus. The sequence goes on from NC_137779.1 coordinate 11,451,088, forward strand.
CTTGTCTCCTTTGTAGGAAGAGAGAAAGTTTTCAAAGACTGTGCAAGGGAAGGTGCAAAGCAGTTATCTGCACTCACTGCTGGAAATTGGGGAGCTGCTGAAAAAAAGACTTGAGACCACAAAGAAACTAAAAATTTAAGGAGGTATGAACCACAGGCACTAATGACGCTATGGCAGAAAATGATATCATCTTCCCAGGCAAAAATCTATATGGTTGACCATCATTTGAATCCAGAACTTCCTCATAAAATGCATGAAGGACTTTGATCGTGAATTAATTTTTTAGGTATTAAATGTATACAACTGATTAAATTATTGTACATATACCGGAAGCAGGACCCTCATCTGGGTTTGACCACTTTTTATACATATTCATATGCATTTGACAGCCACAAGAGAACCCCACTTTTCTTCTGCCCTTCTCTCACCAGAAACACCTGGTGGAGGAGGGTCCTGTAAAAGCAGTGATAGAAATTAAGCATAAAGTGTCGATGTCAGAGCAGCTGAATGGCCCTGCCATTACAGCAGTGGACATTTTGGTTGGGTCTTTGAGCCTGTCGGAAGCAGAAAGGAGAAGTATAGGGGGACCATAACTAGGAGCAGGCCCTCTTTCAACATTAGCAGTTTGTTGTTGAGGCTCCCTCAGCTGCTTGGCTCCTGCAGAACCCAAGGCAGGTACCCAAAGGGCCTCAGATGAAATTTGGCATAAGCATCTGCCACTGAAGGGCACCACTCAGACAACTACAGGTGCTCATTTTCTGGCTGAATAGTCCTGTTAGTCAAGGCATCCCCATCCTAGCTCAGGTGAGAGTTAGATCGCAGATAGGCTTCTAAGGCTTCTGTTACCTTGCAGCTGTTTGGAGGGGAAAGCAGTGCAGACCACTTATAAGCCTGCTGAGGACTAGCTTGTCTTTTATCTCTTTGGGAAAGATGGGAATCACTTTTAAAGAAGAGAAGTGTACATAATTTATGCAGGCAAGTGTAATACCAATGTCATTGGTTTTGTGAGATATATATATATATATATATATATATATATATATATATATATGCTTTTACATATATATGTATATTTTCAAGCATATGTGTGTGTGTGTGTGTGTATGTATATATACATACACACACACACACACACACACATATATATATGCTTGAAAATATAATACTTCAGTGTTTTTTTTTAAGTGGAGGGTTTGAGAAGGGAGGACTTAACCTAGGCTTTAAGTTTTAGGCTGGCAAAGGAAATGTTCTTCATTGTTTGGAGGTTCAGTTTACTACAAACTTGAGAATTACACCAGGATGGTGTACGAGTTGTTCACCTGGAGCTCCCGAAGACGACAGCTTCTGAAGTAGGTCTGACAGAAAAGATAAACATTGCTCTTGAAAATGTTATACAGTTTATATAATTCCTTTGGTAACTTTTTTGTATTTGAACCTGTGCTTCTGTTTTTGGTCTTTGTTACCTAAATACTGTTAAAGTCAGTAATTTTGTAAGAGCAAAGAAATGAATTTGATGAGGAAATTCAAGCATCCGGTGGAGGTTTGGTCTTGAAGACCTTAAATGTCCTTTCAACTCACTTCTGTGAAATGTGATACTTTTTTCTTCCAAAAGCAACTGAATGAGAGCTTGGGAAGTCTCTGTATGCAACACAATTGTATTTTGTCTCCTCATCTTGACTTTCTTAGACTTACAGTTTGATAGGGTGATTAATAACTGTTTAAACCCAAAGGAAATTTCTAAGAAAATTACTGCATTACTACATTACTCGTTTAAAATAAGACTTGTTGGAAATCTTAGTCCATCAAGTAATTTCAAAATACTGTTTTTGATGTCAGTTGGTAGCCACAGCTGTCACACCTCATTCCCAAAGGAAGAACTGATCAACAAGATGAATTGAAAATATTGATTCCAAATGTAATTTAATGACAACATATCATAATTTCATAAAACAATGGCCTGTTAGATGGAATTTTGTGTGTGTATAGGGGTGGGGGGGTATGTGTGTATGGCATGTGTTTTTGAAATGATGTTTCTTTGAATATCCAAAAATACTGTACATAAAAGTAGAAATGTTCTTTGAAACGTCTTCAACTGACCTTGATCAATCTAGCATGTGTGTGTTCAGGGGGCTGGCCTTGGTCCTCAGGGACAGTGTGTGACTCCAGTGTCTACCTAACTAGTCTCTTGCTTGGGACCTCTACTAAAAACTCAAACGGTGGGTTTTAGGGGCAATGTTAAGTTGAGGTTATGTTTCCTTTGTTACTTGCTGATTTTCCTACTAAACGTAGCATTTCAATTAGAGCCAACCTCTTGCGTTTTGAGAAAATTGTAAAAAGAATGAAATTATGCAGAAATGGCCAATATCTTTTATTAATCTGTTCTTTTGGAAACTGTCATGCACTATAAATTGTGTACAGTTAAATATATATATATATATATATATTCTTACATGAGTAAAAAGCAACCTCTCCAGCAATCGTATGTCATTGGTATTTGAAGAGAATTCTTAAATAACCCACTGCTGCTGCTGCTGCTGTTTTTTGGTTTGTATGGGTTTTTTGTTTTGTTTTTGTGTGGTAAATTTCTATTTAAAAAAAAAAAAAGGAAAGGAGAAAAACACGACTACTGTTTACAGACTGAAAAATTACTGCTTTTTATACTACTGAGAATCCTAAGTTAAAACTCTTCAAAGCAAACATTTGGTTTAAATCATTTATCTGATGTGGATTAAAGGTAGATAAATTTTTAGTGTTCTCCAAACAGTGAAAAATGTACAAATGCCTAGCTGTGTTGCCCATCAATTTTGTATATTTTCATAATTTTAATTGTTCAAATTGCATTATATTTTGCAATCACTATGTTCAATCTGGATTTGTCTTTCATTTTAACTTTTAATATAAAAAGGGGTTTCAATGTATCTACGGCCTTGTTATTGAAACTCTTCCTACTTATTTGATGTGATTTATTAAAATGGGAAGTATATTCTTCCTTTTTCAGAATTAAGCATAGGAAAACTACTTTAAACTGGATGGGTTAATTTATATACACAACTTGAAGTTGGCATTTCTGCCTTGTTCATTTTTATTCAGATTCCTAGAAGCTACCTTTTATTTTTTTCTACCTTTTACATGGTATTAATTCACCTCAATTTTGTACTCAGTGTTAACGTTCCTCAGCAAAATTGTAATATTTGTGAATTTAAACTTTATTTTCCAAGGCCATTAGTCTTTTTCTTTAAAAGTAGTGCCTTGCATGCTAGCATTCAATAATTCAATATATGTATATATTGCGCACTTATTTTACTACATGCCACATTGCATTTTAGGCTCTGCTGATATAATGGTGAGACCGTATATCCTAGTTAGTGGCTAAAGTGAGAAAAGTAACAAGAAATATTAGCTTATAATTAAGTTGTTTAATAAAATAAATCAGGGTATATGATAAACTGGGTCATGAGAGGATGCTTTGAGTGCCGCCTTCTGATTTGAATGAGGAAGAGTCAGCCATGGAAAAAGGAATGCAAGTGCAGAGACCCCAAGGCAGCAAACAGCTAAGCATATTCCAGTGACTGGGGAAAGAAAAGGGCTCAAGTAGCTGGGACTTAATGGAAAGAGAGAGGTAGGGTTTGAGTAGAGTGGGGATCAGAGCAATAAGGACTTTGAGGCCAGGGGCAGGAATGTGATTCCAGATTTGGTGGGAAGTTAACGATGTTTGCAGACACGTTGACATGACATCCAAGAGGACGTGAATCCACAGGTGAAGACCTAGTTTATTCAGCCACACTGACAACACAGTGGAAAGGAGCTGTTTGTTTTTCCTCAAGTTTCCTTTTTGTCTGTCCTGTGATTATTAAGTGCTCTTATTTGAGCCCTGAGAAGTCAGTTTTTGCCTGCTTCCATCCACTGTTATTTTCCTTTAGCAAAAGGTGAGTGCTTGGATATACTTCAGTGCCATTTTTAACTTTTCCTAAAAGGTGGGCTCAGGGTTATATTTTTTTCATGTTCCCTGTTTTTTTAGATGCTATCACTGTGTAATGCAGACATGTACCAGTATGTCATACAAGTGGAGGGTAAGCAACTGTGAGCCAGATGCTTATAAAAAATTATTTGTGGGATGCCTAACGTACTTTAGTTTATGCTTCAGGAGCACAGAACTTTTTTGTAACTTCCAGCTTCCACATATCCCGGTTAAAGTGGGTCCCAGGTAAGGTACAATGGGAAAAGTAGTTACTGCATATGAGATTACTATTTAAGACCACCCAGTGGGGTAAGGGTTGAATAAGATTAAACATCTGAATCTTGGATGAAATTAGCTAAAATCCAGACACACACACACACACACACACACACACACACCATCTCACATTCTTAGTCTTTTTTTTTTTTTTTTAAATTTTGCTTTTTTTTTTTTTAATATATTTTATTGATATTTCACAGAGAGGAAGGGAGAGGGATAGAGAGCTAGAAACATCGATGAGAGAGAAACATCGATCAGCTGCCTCCTGCACACCTCCCACTGAGGATGTGCTCGCAACCAAGGTACATGCCCTTGACCGGAATCGAACCCGGGACCTTTCAGTCCGCAGGCCGACGCTCTATCCACTGAGCCAAACCGGTTTTGGCATCACATTCTTAGTCTTGATGGCCATGTTCAAATTCCCATTCTATCTTGGTTCTCTACTGAATAACCAATCTTTACTGATATGATTCTAATGCCAATGTTTTGTGGCATCAAATGCCAAGGACTATTTGTAAATTAAAAATATTCTTAGTAATAATTGAGATAACTTGTAAGTTCCCTAGGATGGGATTGTTTGTGTTGGGTTCAAGGTCTCATCTGCTTCAGGTAATCTGGAAATTCCCTAAAAGTTATATATACTTGCTTTATTCTGGGAAGCCATAGCCTTCATTACAGATAAGCAGCATTTGAGCCATATATTATTTAATGAGATGCTAAGAAAAGGGAGGAATCCATATTATTCAATTAAATGCTAAGTAGAAGGAAGTGCCAGGGAAGATTGGATTTTATGTGGCATATGCAAATCTGTTCAAATTCTAAACTAGAAACAAAGCCCATCTTTAGTGAAAAAGATTTGATACAAAGAGCCTCTGATGTATGATAGTCTAGTCCTGTCCAACAGTCCATGTTTCTTCAACTCAAGACTCATGGTATATAATGATATCCCATTGGACCCATCCAATGAAGTACCCTGGATGTGTTACCACCTTTATTCCTTTCACATTGAGATGAAACCACATTCAGGGATGTTTGAAAAATTTAGTTTTAGAGTTCTTTCCCTACCAGTCATTTGTCTTACTCTTATTTCCATGACAGTGAATACTTAGTTCTTTGGAAATGACTGTTTTAGGTAGATTAAAAAAACAAATTAGAATAAGCTAAAGTAAGTTTACCAGTGAGAAGTATCCAACAAAAGATCTCAAGGTTTTCATTTAGAAATGAAGGAAAATACTGAAATTGTTGGGCTATGTGCTATATTCTTTTGTCAATGTTGAGAGTATCTGGCAGGCATTTAGGTTGAGCATCTTTTACTTAATGGAGTTGTTAGCCCTTTAAGCTACCACAGTTGTTTTTGTTCCATCAACTTCAACACATAGGTTTTCCTGCATTTTTGTTTCCAGTGAGTTTAAATACCATTGTGGCTAAAATGAAGGAACAATTTTATTTGCCTTCTTTGTTCAACTTAATTTCTTTGGGTGCAATTTCAGGAGCTGTAGTCTGATAATTTTCAAACAGTAAATATAAAAATGGGGATGTTAATGACGTTTACCATTGCAGATACTACTCACCCAGAGAACAAATTTCAAAGTTAGTATAATGCTCCTCCCTCTGTTTAAAAAATTTTTTTTTGATTTGAAAGAGACACATAGATTTGTTATTCCACTTATTTATGCATTCTTTGGTAGATTCCTGTATGTGCCCTGACCGGGGATCAAACCCACAACCTTGGCATATTGGGATGAGGCTCTAACCAACAGAGTGACCTGGCCAGGGCTCCCCTGCTTTTTAAAAAAAGTTGGTACTTACTGAGTAACTGAGAGTGAGAAAGTAACTTAGATGGCAAACAACCCCTTTTCCTTTCAAACTCCCACATTGGACTGAATTGTATTATTTAGCTATCTAAAATTGAAATAGAAAAAAACACCTCTATCAGATTATATCAGCAAAACTAAGAATTTCCTACACATATATTATGAAGTATGGAAAATAATTACACTGAGGTTTATTAATGTTGCCATTCAGTTTTAAAGACAAGAAAATGTGGACAATGCAATTTACCACCCAGAACCAGTCCCCTTGAGTCTGAAAACTGGAGGAAAGTAATCAAGGCAGGCTTTGAACTGGGACAGAACAGCTTCTACATTGTTACTCTGGTAGACTGGAATCCATACCCGTCAAGGGCATGTACCATGCTTGCGGGCACATCCCCAGTAGGGGGTGTTGCAGGAGGCAGCTGATCGACGTTTCTAACTCTCTATCCCTTTCCCTTCCTCTCTGTAAAAAAAATCAATAAAATATATTTTAAAAATAAAGTCAAAGGAGAAAGCAGGTCATAGTCCAAAGTATAATTTGTGAAAGAAAACTGAATGGCTTAAGGTCCACTCAACCAAAACATGGAAACTTTAATTGGATTAGAATTACACCTTTTAAGAATGTGGGCAGTACATTCTTTATAGCACCAATTCCTTCTGAGGAGGAAATTCATAAGCCATTTGAGTAAGTGTTCTAGCTGTACCTGGACTAGTTATAGAGATGTCCCAAGCATGGTCATATCAGCATCAATGTCTGGGCATGCTCAAATTTCTTATATCCCCGAAAGGTCTCACAGCCAGCAGGAAACTCTTCCCTCCCCACCCACACCAAACTCTGGAAAACCCTAGAGTCCCTTTTTAGAGCTCCTCCTTCTCGGCCCCTTTCTTCTGGAAGGCAGTCAAGATGTTTAAGCTCTTCTGGAGCTCTTCCTTCTTCCCGTCGCTCATTTTGTTCTTCTCAATCAGCTTGGTGATCCGGGTCATCTCTGATGTTGGGAAGTCCTCACCTTGGTCTAAGACCTTCCCCATGATCTTCAGGTACTGCTCAGCCCACTTCTTCTCAGTCTCTTTCACATTTGCCAGGTTGTCCTGCCCTCGTTTCAAGAGGGCCTGGCGGGCCTCCACGCCAGAGGCCCTGATGAACTCCCCAGCAAGGGCATCGTATGTAGGCAGGCAACCAGGCATACCTAGGTAGATCCCTTGCCCCTTTAGCCAGCGCTGGATGGCTCCAACCTTAACCGGCCCACTGTATAGGATTGGGTTCTCAAAGTCCCCATCCCGGAAGAGGTAAAAGACTGGGTAGTTCTCTTTGTCCAACTTGTATTTCTCACTTAGCTCCATATTCAGCTTGTCACCATAATCTGTGAACAGAAACCAGATATGAGGAGCAAGACCAAGAAGAATGTGGGGCAGAAGATTGTTATGAGGCCTATCTGAGCTGAGAGGAAGAAGCATGTTGGTTGTGTCTGAATTCCTCCTTGCTACTTCCTAGCCATGTGGCATTAGTCAAACCACATTTAACTTCTCTGTACTCCATTTTCCTCATCTGAAAAATAGTACTTCTGAGTATCTGAGATGCCCACTATATGCCAGGTACTGTTCTAAGTGCTGGAGATCTAGTTGTGATTAAGAGTATAAAGCTCTCTGACCTCAAGGAGCTCATATTCTTCTAAGAGTGAGAAGAAAGATGATAAACAAATGAACATAAAATGATTAGTGCCACGATGAAAATAAAATGGAGGTGTGAGCGTAGTGGGGGCTGAGGCATTCCAGCTGGGAGGAAACGGAGAGTGAAGAACCCACTGCACTTGGGAATAAATACTTAGGTTGAGTTCTGGATGAGCCATTCCTCCCCCACAGCCTGGAGCTTCAGTATAACAGGTAGACAATATGTCTTGCTTTTCAAGTGGGATTCAAGAGAAGTTTAAAAATGCAATGTCTATACGTCTTTACAGAATGTAAACTGCTAATCGTTGGCCACTATTATTATTAAAGCTGCCACTGTGGTTGACAGCTGCCCTTGGTTTAGTGGCAACTCTGGTTGTTTTGAGCTGAAGCGAGGATAGAAGAATGGACTATGCTGTCCCGTAGGAGGCATGGCACTCCCTCTGACCACAGTCCCCTGCAAGAGCTCCAAGTTCTCATAGTAAATTTAATGTCAGTGGAGGTTGGAGGGTGAAGAATGGTGGATTCCCTTCCCTAAGGCACCCATGAGGCTGAGCAGAGGTTCTGCGGTCACAGAATCTGCTCAAGAGAAGCTTGCCATGATTTCTTGAGAGGTCATGACCCCATTTTTACGTAGTGTGTGACTCAGAAAGGTGCTGGGTATTCCCTCTACAAGCAGGGAAATAATTCTTAGCTTCCTCCCCCTCTGCCCTTCCCAGTCGCCTGGACTTGTTCATACCTGAAATTCCCACCTCTGCCACCAAGAGATCATCACTGGAGGCTGAGTTTTCAGCCAGACGCTTGAACTCATCCTGCTTCTCACCGTAGGGGTACTGGGTGTCGAACTTCACCAAGACGAACTTGCTTTTGGGAATGACCTGAAGGTGTATAGAATTGAGTGGGTAGGGGGTTCCAGGAATTGTTGGGGCTAACTGCCTTTCCCAACAGACTCCTGGTTAAGAAACAGAGTGGAAACCAAGCCCACAAAGGAGACAAGATCTCAATTACTAATATTCATTCATCCACCTATTGATTCATTTAACAATTTATATGCTGGGTACCCCATTAGATGCTTATTCACACAAATCAAAGAAATACAACCCTGTCTAGAATAAGCAAAGCTATAGAGATACTAAGGCCTTCTCCTCCAGTGGCCCTTTGGTAAGGTCATGGAGACCCTTAGCACACAATACATTAGCCCCTGTCATGCCCATCATCCCAGGGTTGGGGGGTGGGGGGAGGGCTTTCTCAGGAAACATTGAACCAAAAAATCTGACCAAAAAAAAAGCCAACTAACCATCTATAAAGGAGTTGGCACCATGGAGGACACTTTGGCTAGGGAGCCCACAGTTTGAACTCTGCAATTTCAGGGCTCAAGAGAAGTGGCTGAGAGTCCAGGGTTGGGACAATATCCCTTCCCTAGACCACAGTTCCCTCTGACTAGATCTCTAGGTACTAAACTGGTAGGGCCAAAATTTTTATTTTAATTGTAAAATTCGCTTCACTGGGATATTGTAAAATTCAGTGGGATTTTTAGTACATTAACATTGTTGCACAATCCTGCTGACTATGCAAAAACCCCCACAACAATGTGCAATCATCATTAATATATAGTTCCAGAATATTTTCAACCTGAAAAGGAACCACATACCCATTAAGCAGCCATTCCCCAGTCCTCCTTTCCCCCGATCCCTATCATCCACTAATCTACTTTGTCTCTATGATTTGTCTACTCTGATGGAATTATACAATGTGGCCTTTTGTGACTTCCCTCTTTCACTTAGCATGTTTTCAAAGTTCATCCATGCTGTAGCATGCATCGATATTTCATTTATTTTTGTGGCCAAATAAATATTCCATTGTATAAATAGACCAATTTGCTTAGCCATTCATCAGTTGATGGACATTTGGGATGTTTCAACCTTTTGGCTATTTGTGAATATCTGTTAGAAACATTCATGTAAACATTTTTGTTTTTATACCTGTCTTCATTTCTTTGGGGTATATACTTAGGAGTGGAACTGAGGGGTCATGTGGTAATTCTACATTTGACGTATGGAAGGATCCAAGGACTTCTTTTGATGGTTTCTTCCAATGCATATATTTGATCTAACAAACTGTCTTTGATCAGTAATACTGCCTTCTCTTTCTCCAACAAAATTTTTTCTAATCAAAGTGATCATTTCGTCAGTGTTTCATTGCAGGCAATCACTGTCCTTTATTAAGTCAAACCGACATCATTCCAGTTTTTGTTAGCCTTGTTCCTTATTGTGTGTTGGTGTGGTGTCTGTTTAGTTTTAGGTTTTAAAAATATTTCACACTGCCTAGGGGGGACAAGGGAAGAGGGAGAAGCCACCAGAACAGGTCATCTTTAAGTGGTGACTGACCCCCAAAATTCTGAGCTCTGGGGGCCTACAAGCAAGGAAGACTTAAAATGTAAATCAGATCACATCCCTCTGGCTCAGCTAGCCTTATTTCAATTCAATACACCGAACTCATTCCCACTTAGGGCCTTTTCATTTTCTCTCTGGCTGGATTGCCCTTTCCCTAGTTTTTTCTATGATTCTCTATCATTCAAAGTTCCGTTCATATATCCCCTCCTAACGGAGGCCCCCTCAACTCATACCACACTCTATCTCTTACCCTGCTCTACTTTCTTTGCT